>NC_036453.1:16141937-16444006 GCF_002775205.1 Xiphophorus maculatus | reverse complement strand
AGGGTCACAGGTTTGCGTGTGTGTATGTGTGGCTTCATATCATTGAATATGCCTTCAAACCTACCTACGATACGCATCTTTAATACAGGACTCTTGCCATCTCCCTCGACAGCTGCAAATGTGTTTTAGGATGCATCCTGAATACTTAATCCCATTCTGTACTCTGACTGCTTGTTATACAGTGAACTGTAGCTACGCAGACTTCAGTTGTGTGACACTATAGCGCGTTTCCACTAGAAATGTGCGTAAATTTTTGTCCGTATTCCTCTGATGTCGAAAATACACAATTTCACCATTGCTGTGTTTAAGTTTAAATAAGGAACTTGTTTCAAATCGCATGTGATTAAGCTTGTTTACATCAAAAATCATGGCAGCAACAGTTAGATGAAATTCATCCATGGTGCTCATCACCTATCAGCCATCAGACGTCGGATTCCTGAGCAACAAGACCCTCATACTGGGTAAACTGGTTTGAATTTTATTTCTTAAAAACTGGTTTTCACTTTTAAAAGTGAATTTAGTCTATCACAAATTTCATTTAGACCACAATAGATAGTTTTGAATTTGTTTAACTTATATATTGTGTGTTGTGCATAAACTGCAACATGAGGTCATAAATCAAATATAAAAGTGAAGCATCTAAGGTGTGGGCATGAATATAACTGAGTTTGAGCTTTAGGGTAAGTTGAGCCATTTAACCATTATTTCTAAGTTTGTCTGCATAGCACCGGTTCTAACGATGGAAGAAAAGCGATTTATATTCAGTCATAATAAAATTTATTTTCAAATCAACCTGGTTTACAGCAATACAATTGATTCATATAGACAATGAATCAATGTCATGAGTAATTGAGTTCCTCCTCAGCAAGCATGTGGACACAGCGGAAATAAATAACTAATGTTTAACAGGAAGAAACTTCCTGCAGAGCCAGAACCAGGCTCACTATGAACCAATTCAGCATGATCCAATATGACAACGGCGTTCAGGTTCAGATCCCAAACCCAACAGGGAGCTCCTACTAAATTTGCGTGTTAACACAGACCACGGATGTAACATTTTTAGATTTGTTTATTGAAAATGCAATACACTAGTAAGTTTGATTTGACAGCCGAGATAAACTAAAATATGTTTTTTAAAAATTAAAATGTTAAGTTCGAGATAAAAAAAGGATTGGCAGGTTCACTCTGAAAACACGCAGAGAACAATCTTCAAAATTTGAGTGTTTGTTACAGTCTGATGCTACAAGGTGAATGTTTTCTTTGTGTTGGAGCTCAGTTTGATGCATCCCAGCAAATAACAACCAATTAATACTGAATGCTTTGAATCTCAGCCCCGCCAAATCTGTACCAAAACACTGTAATTGGTGACAGAAAGAGGGGCCTCAGGTCAAACTGGGGGGGTGAAACAAAGCAGGACTCTGGCCCTCGAGGCCTGGCTTTAAACACCCCTGCTATAGGGCAAAATGTCATTCCTTCTTCTAATTCTTAGAGCAGTAAAAGATTCATTCGGAAAGGACACATTTTTGACAGACACGATCATAATCGTCATCCTTTTTCCCCACGGTCTCATATAGACACTGTGATTCAGCAGATTCTGATAGCAGCAGAACCTTCAGCGCGAACAGACGCAGCTTACATTAATTGCTGCTGCCGCCTATCTAACAGTGACCTGATGGGAACAGTTGCGAAGCAGAAACGACTGAAAATCTGCCACTTGGATGAACTTGAAGTTCCTATTAAATGCATGGAGCAGCTCAAACTCTGGCCTTATCAATGCCATGCGATCGCTCTTCTAGGATAATTACAGCAATGTCACTGTAAGCTCTTCTGCTCCCACTGCCTCAAAGTAGAAATGGTACATGCAATCCCATAAAGCCTCCAGACGCTGTTAGTTAGTTAGTATGTTGTAATGTGTGAGGGAAGATGTTGAATATTTGGCTTTTCAATGTCGCATCTACCTTCTGAATGAAAGAGAAATACTTTCATGAAAGCCACAAAAATTTGCATCCCCCTTCATTCTTGAAAAACTTACTCACCTCTTTTTTTTTTTTTTTTACCAATAATTCTCAAAGAGATTGATTTTAAATCATACAAGGACTGGAGGGTGATGCAGAGGGGTTTTTGAAAACATTGTTCTCTTTGGTATCAGACGTATTTACATTTATTTGCATGATTTTTATCATTCAAGCAATATGTTAGCTGGTATCGGCACATCTCTGCTGTTGTTGCACACTTTTTACTGTTACCTGCTGTCAATGTCTTTTTTTCAGCATCTAATTTTATTAAAAACTTATCTTTCTTCATATTTGTTGAAGTTGTCACTATGTCATGACGGCAACAAATAATCTGTGAAAGAAAAGAGCTCCTCCGCCTTCTCCCGGTGCTATGTAGAAACAACCAATCAGAGCCAGGAGGCGGGTCTTTGCGCTGTCAATCACCACTCCGTGTGGCATTGCTCTTCTGATATTTTAATTTGTTAACTGGTAGTTTTTTTCCCGTACAGTCCGGCACAACCGGTCGTTTGAAGACATTCATGATCTTGATTTGGCCCAAAATGAAAACGAGTTTGATGCCTCTGGCTTAGACTGATGAACCAACTAGATTCTCTTCTTACATCTTGCAGGAGAAACATTGTTGTGTGTTCTTGTCTCATGAGACCTTGTTGCTGCTTTGAAGCAAACGTAGGGAACAAGCTGAGAGCTACAAAGTCAACTGGTTAATACACATTCTGCTACTTGCTTACAACGTGTGTGTGTGATATCATGTTGGTACTGATTGTGATAAGTCATGCATTTCTAGTTTTGAGAAAAAGAAAGAAGCATCCCCGTACATTTTCAAAAATGCATACAGCATTGGTTTAGTTCTACAAAATCATCCAAGTAGACAATCACAGATGTGTGTTATTCTGGATGTCATCTTCTTGTGCGTTGGTTTTCACACAGCACACACGAAAACACACAAATATATACAACCTCCCCCCACTCACTTCCTCTGCATTGTGCGGATGATGACAGGCAGGAAAAAGCTGGGCGTCCTGATAGCGCTTTATTCCAAGATTAGCCTGTTTGTGCTGGGAGACAGTGCTACAGTAAGGCCCAGCAGTCCGGCTCAGACAGGAAGTGACATCTGACACACACTCTGCCGGCTGACTGCTCCCACATTTAAATGCTGCCTTTAGTAAGGGGTCATAGCGCTTTGAGCGACGACTTCACAAAGGATGGAAATCCCTAAGAGCTTCATTGTAGCTACAATTAGTTCATTCTTTTCTGACACGCACAAAGAAAACGCATGGAACTGAGCTGAAACTAATTCAACATTGATTATACAACATTATTATGCAAGGTCATTGCAGTGGGTAGCTAATCCTGTACTGCTGCTGATTAGAGCGGAGTTGAATAAAAGTTTGACTACATTCTATTGTTACCGGTAGAAAAGTTCACATTCTCAGAAAAACGGTCAAATTCTCTAGGGATTGCTTTGTTTGAGTGCTGGCAGAATTTGAGCTGATGTGTCACACGCAGTTAGCAGACGAAGACTGTGAAATATAGCTACCAAAATAACACAAGGAAACTCCCAATCGTAGATTATATGGACGGAAACGAGCAGCTAGCAGTTCTCTGCCTCAGCTGCAGACTTGCTCATTCAAAGTAACATGTCCTGCCTGAACTATCCTTCGTTAATTTAAGAAGGGTAGTCCTCAACATGGAGAGGTAAACTGCGAACGTTTTATGTACGTCTTTAAAAAAGTATTTTTCTTCTTGATACTCTTCCATAACAGATTTGAGGAGTCCACCACTAAGGCTATATTCACACAGCAGGACTTGATGCTCAAGTCCAATTTTTTGCAAAAAACAGATTTTTTTTTTGTGGCCCTTCGTAATACTAATTAAATGTGACCGGAATCGCACTTCTTAATGAACGGTTTCCGACCTCGAAGTGACCCCCACATGCACAGGAGAATAACCTAGGAGTCATACAGCAGCGCACAAGTAAAAACGGATAAATTTTAAAGTTATTCGTCAATGGCAGCCGACAGCGTCGCCACCGGATCAAAAGGTGATGAAGAGAAGTCTGCTTGGGTGTGGAGTTGGAACCAGGAGCGGAGGGATTCTTTCATAATTTCATAATTGCAATTTTCAGCCGTTATTTGTGGCTGCATTTAACAAGTCTTGCTTCTTATGTTGCAAAATATGGATACACACCTCACATCAACAACGTAAAATTTGGACAAAATACGACAGTCTGCAAAAGCTGTGAAAACAATCAAATGCATATTTGTTTTGGTTCCTGGAAGTGGCAGAATTTGAATTCATTTTTTTGTGTGTGAAAAGATTGGAATAGGGCCGTTCAGACTGCCGAAAAGTTGGTTATCGGTTGCATATTTACACAATAGGAGGAGGGCACAGAATTGAAGTGAAAACTGATATTTTGTGATTAATTATATTAACAGTAAAAAAACTAAAAATTAGAGGAACAAGTAGTACTTGTGATAAAGACCTGAAATCTGTCTGTGTTAGCCGACAAGATCGATCTGAAGCATTCAGAGACGACAGATGACAGCAGCTGGGTCAGAGTGAAATAAGCCCAGGGTTACTGCACACCACATCCCTCTTATTACAGAAAACAACCTGACATCAATGAATGTGAGTGTGTGAAACAGACAGCGAAAACGAGCAAAATGTCATTTGGACCCACAAATCTCAATCTAGGAGACGCTCATCGTCCCCGGCAGAATTCTGGCTGTTTAACCAAACGCCAAATGAGAAACATCCCATTAGCCTATGAGCCCAAAAGATGCTTTGTCACTGGTACCTGACAGTACGCCTGTGCGGCTCAAAGGCTGCTGTTAAAGGACGTGGCTGTCCAGTTGGAGGCTTACAGGCAGGGCTGAATCTCACACTCTACTGGCAGCAGTTACCGTGTCAGATGTTAATGTTTGTGACAGCGCAAAGGCTGAATAGGTATGGCTCTTCTGTCTAAAAACAACATGGCAGCACAGCATACAGTACTCTGGTGAAAACTAAACCCAAGACTTACTGTGAGGCACAGGAGTGGAGGGCTCATGATTTGTAACGGTGGAAGGCCAGAAGTATAGCGGCAAAACGATACAGGATGTGAGGAATTTGATGGGACAAACAGCAGTGATAAAAGTTAACATAGTGGGGCTTTTACTATTCAGAAAGACTGCATGACTTTCTTATCTTATATGTCCGTGTTGGAGGAATAATGTATCAATTAATTCTTATACAACTTCCTAAATACTGTGGATATACTGTATGCAATTCCAAGCTTTCTAACATACCTATAACCTTACGTGGATTATAAGTTAATTATATAGAGTCAGTTCTGCCTTCCCCATCCTGTGAGATCTGCTATTTTAACTGCTTTTTTTAAAATTTTCAAAATAATCTGTCTGATCACTGTTTTTGGTGTTTCAGTCAGCACATCCAACCTTTCTCATGCCCGTTGTTGATCTTAGACTCAGGTTTTTGGGAAATTGCCAAATCTGAAATTAAGCATGCCCTGGTTTTTATTCATGTAGTTATTTCTATATATCTTCTGCCAGTTTTATAATTGTCTTACTCTATTTTTCTTTTTTAACCAAACTTAATAAATTTTTGTTTTGTTTTCGTTTTATAGTCAATCTACCTGAGATGTTGTGAAGCTCTTTGGTCAGCTGAGGTTGTTGTAAATGTGCTATATAAACATGCTCTGTAAATTAAATTTGGCTTTTATGTTTATGCAAATAGTATAGCTGGAAATTTTTTCCATTTGGCCAACTGGACATAGTTAACAGTTCTACCATCAAAATCACTTCTAGTAATTGTGAAACTTGCTAGCTTAAAAAAAAAAGTCAGCAAAGCTTTTTTCCCAAGCTAAGGTCAAATGATTTAGTTACATTCATCATCACCAAGTTCCATTTTAACTCTGAGATACTTGTTAGGATTGAAACAAGCCTTTGGGTAACAGAGGGCTGAAGAGCAGCATCTCTGAAGCGACATGTGGAATGGAGGGATTTTATTTGGGAGATGAAAGCAGCGGCTCTGGCTCTGCAGCAGCAGACCCGGTCCATAATGATGCCGTTTGGTGCAACGCTCACCACGTTCACAGACCGCCTCCTCTCTCAGAGCCAGCCGCAAGCAGATGCTAATGTTTGCATACTTAGATGAACAGTATGCGTATATATACACGACACATACACACACCTGTTTTATTAAACACCCAACAGCCAGGAACAGGAATACTTTCATACCTATGACCTTGGTTGCGCTGAGTTTCTGACAGTTGCCTCTTATTGGGATTTATGGCCTCCGTCTTACGTTGAGAGCTTTATTATGTCTGACACTTCTTTCAAGATCCAACTCTCTGGTGTTGAAAATGGAATTGCGTGTAATTAAAAGCCCGGTCTTGTACACCCTTGGAAAGGTGAAGAAGGATAGCGTGATGATTCTCAGAATCATAGATAAGGACTGGGTGTTGAGTTAGGTGGAGGAGGCATTCATCTTGGTTTGACATGAAGGCTGATAATGTTGTACAGAGTTGTACAGAGACGGCGTACAGGGACTAGGAATGAGGCTGTATGCTGTGCCAGGATGCTAACCGGAGATGTCAGACAACTCAACACGGTAATCTGATCTGAAACGCCAACAAGGAGATAAACAAGTGGAAACTTCCTGCCATTTCTGTGTTTTTACCCCCTCCCTGCAACAGTTAAAAAAATACATGAGGGTATGTTCTGGAATACATCATAATCGCCGAACTACGTACAAAAAAGATGCCAGAGAGCTGATGATGACAAGCTGTAAACTGAGAACTACCCACATGCAGAGGACTGAGAAAGGCCCACATGAGGATTGCATGACATTCTTTGAAAGTGAAGTGGCTTTCCCTGAACACAACTATCACTGCCACACTAAGCTCAGAAAGCTAAGTCCAGCCCCATACAGGCTGGGAAACAAAAAAAAGACATCATCTTTTTTTTTATACCACAAACAAAGTGGATAATTTAAAACACAATCCAACTGACAAAATCTGTGTTTAGTTGCAAATCAAATCATGTTGTTATCTAATTTGTGAACACTCCCAAAAAAAGAAAAAAACCTTAATCTGACAGTTGTGATCCGAATTAACTTTTTATTGCTTATCGTCATCTCCTGTCAGATAGGGAGTGTACACCTAGTTGTGAGTAAGTATGATGAGAAACAATGACTGTGCACCCCGTGAAACTGATAACACTGAAGTTGGTATCTGATTTGAGAAATCTCAAACTAGGTATTATTATAAAATCTTTACTCAAGTCCTGAAAACACAAAATGGGCATCTTCCATCCCTTTTTGGCATCAGGCACGGCATAGAGTCTGACCTGTTATCTGCTGAAGTCCTGTCTGGTCTGACCCAGCTGGTTGTGTTTCTCTAAACTACTTATTCCACATATTCCTCCTCTCTTAAACTGACACTTGGAAAAGTATCCATGCCCTTCTATAGGTAACGCCCCCCCGCCCCCACTTCTGAAAGATACATTTCCTACCTTGACAAGCATAAACAGTTGCCTTTAGACAAGATCAGAGCCCTTAAGAATACACACAATGTAAAATTGGGTTAATGGTCATGTTCACGCTTGTTTTAGAAAGGACCAATTTGTGTAAAAGTTGATCTATCTAACCATGATGCTACACAAAGACGCCCCAGGCGTCCTTTGATAATGTTCTGTCTGTCCATTTTACAGATTACTGCACATCCTAATTAGCACGTTTAAAATCTCTGAGAAAACATCAGGGTTTGGGGCCATTAAAGTAAACAAAAGAGCAGGAAGTGGCAGGCAAAGTTCAGTGTCCCCAGAGGAAGTGCTTTTCTACTGTTTGCTCTTTGATACACCCTCAGTTTATAGTTCTCTAAACTAGCAGAACACCTAAACACCGAGTTATTACATGAGTGGATTGGATATTTTCAAAGTACAGATTTAAAACAGAGAAAGAAACCAAAGACAGGCCAGACAGTCCCTTGTGGATTCATGACAAGCTATTCAGATGCAAATCACAAAGACGCATCTAAATGCCGGCTCTGAAACAAGAAGGAATGCTTACAGGAAAAGATCAGTTTGGTCAGTGTCAACTGTCTTTTGGCAGAAGACCAGACATAATTAACAAAGAGAAAAATGGAGGAAAGGCTTAGGATGGAAAATATTGGATGGAGGTTGAAGGGTTTATAACATAGTCCATTAAGGTTAAGTTCATTTCTGAGAAACTGAATGTCTCATGCTCTGCTCAAATTTTATTGTGATTGTGACTTTGTGTGTGACAGTTTGGAGGTAGGAAGGAGCACTTTTTCAAAATTTAATGCAATTCTCCTTCCATTATACAGTCATATGTATTAAATTAGAATATATGTTTACACGAGGCTTATTTGTGCCATTTCAAGATAAGATTTAAACAATATTAAATGTGCTTTTCATTAAGTCCACATGAATGTATTACAATGTTTTTTCACTGGTCTAAAAACAAGAAACCAATATGGAACTTGGTCTTTGATGCATATAAGAAAAACAAATATTCTAATATGACTAGAGTGTCATATTTAGTATATTCTAATCTAAAAATGTCATGTTGCCATTAGCAGAAAATCAGCATAATTAACAGAAATAAAGGTTTGAAAGCATCAGTCTGTGTGGAATTAATCTATAATGTGTCTTACTAAGTGATTTGAGTAACAGAAAGGTAAAGGCTTCTCAATAATATGTTAATTTATTAAACATGATTGTATTCTGAGCTTGTGTAAGACATGACACAGCAGGAATAAACTGTAGCTACATAAATCACTGAAATCCTCACACACTACCACACAACTGCTGTCTAACACTAGAATGGCTAGAGTTAGTCCACTTTGACGTATACCTATATCGGCTTCGATAGTCCAACTGGCCTGAAGGATTTTATCTAGCAGGTGCTTTTGTTCAGTAAATAGGGCCATTACCTTATCAGTACCCTGGTAATGGCCTCAACGCATCTCACAGTTGCACAATAGACTTAGACTTCGACTTCGACTTAGACTGACTTTGTTGTCATTTTCAATGCACAGGGTGTATAAAGAACGAAATTTCGTTGCATACGGCTCAGGATAATGTTTGAAGTTCCAATGTTGTGAGTAAAATAAAAGTCTGATGGCAAGTAGGAAAAAGCTGTTTCGGAACCAGGTGGGCCTGCACCGGATGCTGCAGAACCTCTTTCCAGAGGGCAGCAGGGAGAACAGTCCATGGTGGGGGTGTGAGGGGTCACTGATGATGTTTCGGCCTCAGGACACGCATCCTGCATCGATGGTTGACCTGACACTTCGCCCTTTTGCCTGAGCTGGGTGTGGAAGGTTGTTGCCGAAGCAGTTTCTCCTTGTGTGCCTTCTTCTCACTCACATGAGAGTTACCGAACTCTTTTGCAAGCTCAACCAGGAAGTCCACCCGTCTCTCCTGCACCCCAATGCATGCCTGATAAAGCACATGTGCATTCAGTGCTGCCATGTCAATCATGTTTGCCAGGTTTGCTGACCAGCTGTCACATAGTGATGGAACCTTGGTCACCCCCCGCAAGATTATGACTGAAATAAATGCCATTAGTTCTTGTGAACTAAATAGGTGAAGCAGTCACCTATTTATCCTCCACAGCACAAAAGGCTGCATGCAAATTTGCATGTGCAAAGTCTCCCAGATTTCTTTTGCTTACACTTTTTGCATGATTTTTTTGAGGTGGATCAACACAATTAATTTGGTTAGTTTATTTCTAAACTGTCATGTTATACCCTCTTAGCTTTATTTCAAAGAGAAACATTACTAATTTCTTTTAGAAAAACCTTTGCATATTTTTTGAAACAGATTCTATGTTTTGCAAACTCTATGTACATTTGGCAAAATGACCTGGATAATGCAGCACAACATCATGGATCAGCTGCAAAAGGTCACATCTCTCCAAAAACACTTCATGTATGCTTCAAAACTAAACTGAAGAGCACTACCTACAGGAGACCTGATCTCCTGCAGGTATCATAGATACCCACCCCCAACATGGACTATTCACATTCCTACCTTCTGGCCTGACGGTCAACGACCACATTTACAATTGAAGAAGGGATGCTAATTTGAGCCATCAGAGTCGTCAGGGTGGACTCCGGCCTATTGGCCCTGCTGAGCCGATATGGGAAGGACTCGAAAACTGTATCATCCTAGTGCTAAAGTTGTTTTCCCATGACTGAGCTGGGAATTTCAATAAATGTCGCACTTTCATTTAGCTTGGTTCTCAACACTGCATCTTTGAAAGTGAATCTCACTTTCTTTGTAGTTCACCAGATGGTGCATTTGCTTTCCACTATAAGGACACCACAGCAGGGCTCACTTGCAAGCAGACAGGTTTTCAGGGGGAGTGGCGTTTGCTTGCTTAGTTCACACCAGAGTTCATGTGCCAGTCTGAGTGAGACGCTGCCCAAATCGAGCGGATGCTTCCCAAGCCACCAAGCTGCCGCCACAACATCTCCCTGACCTTGTGTCTGAGCACAGAAAATTTGTTTACTATAAAACAATTTGGGGCTGCACAGTGGCGCAGTTGGTAGCACTGTTGCCTTGCAGCAAGAAGGTCTTGGGTTCAATTCCCGGCCCGGGGTCTTTCTGCATGGAGTTTGCATGTTCTGCATGAGTGGGTTCTCTCCGGGTACTCCGGCTTCCTCCCACAGTCCAAAAACATGACTGTTAGGTTAATTGGTCTATCTAAACTTTCCCTAGGGGTGAGTGTGTTTGTGCATGGCTGTTTGTCCTGTATGTCTTTGTGTTGCCCTGCGACAGACTGGCGACCTGTCCAGGGTGAACCCCGCCTCTCGCCCGGAACGTAGCTGGAGATAGACACCAGCAACCCTCCCGACCCCATTAGGGACAAAGGTGAACAGAAAATGGATGGATGGATAAAACAATTTGAATATTGTTCTTTTGACTGTGTTTTGCATTGCTTGACGCTTAAACGTCTTGAGGGCTCTCTCAATTTTCTTGAATCACTTTCTTTCCTCTCCTGTCTCCTAACTTTTCCTTAGTTAGTTAATACCTGTACTTTAAGCAAAATATTAGTTTAACATTTAACGTAAAATATTTATACTTTGCTTAAGGTGTTCTAACTGAAGCACTTTCATAAATTCCTATATTTTGGGCAGCAAAGTTGTTGTCCAACAGTCAGAAACACAAATATATATTGGGGGAAATATTAATATAAATGTTTTCATGCTCAGAAAGTCAAAGAAATACAAACTAACAGTTTTCTTCTATCCAAGCAGTTGCTTATATCACTGTGGCCAGTTGATTTAGTCACAAACAATTATTGTTATTAGGTATAAAGTAACTGTCTGGTCTGAATGGTGTTTTAAGTCAGAGACTGAAAATGATGTTTGTCCTAAGTTCAGGAATGTAGCGTAGATATATTGCAGGAATATTATAGAGTAATAATAGCAGTTGTGACATATAATTATGTGGTGTCATAGGACTGGTATGGTCTTTACAGGGCTGGCTTTGGTTTGGCTACAGTTAGCATTTTTGAATACATTGCAGCAAGAAATCCCAGGAGAGAAGAGCCTATATTTATCTTGTAATTATTGTTGTTGCAGGAAAGATTGCAATTATCTCTCGATGGGTGCCACCGTACGCCTCATGTAAAGTCTGACAGTTCCAGGCCAGTTCCACAACAACAGCGACACTAACGGTACAGTAAAACCTCGTCTTTAAACTTTCTACAGCTTATCTGGGACAGGGTGGCAGGAGCAGCAGATAACATAATATTCCTCTCTGTAACCTGCTTCAGCTGGATTTACGCTGCCCAGCGAATCTTCAGTTTGCCCGTGTTTTACGTGTGTGAACGGGCCGAGGTAGCGCCTCCTCTCACTTCTCCCATCCTCTGTGATAGACAGCGAGACAGCAAAGATTCTGCAAAAACCTCAACGCTCCTGATCATCGCAGTGTTCAAAGGCGTAGTTAAAGATAAGGCTCCCTACAGAGACGTGCACATCTGGTGCCAGGATGGAGGCCTGGAAGCAACAGAAGGACTGGGAGTTTCTGCACATATAGCCACGCACATCTGCAAACTGACATCCACCTGCTAAAACATGTGACAAGAGGAACTGTTATGTTGAAAGGTCCCAGTAAATGACGGCAAAAATGCCGCCGGTGTAAATCAAACAGTGTGAAAAATATTTGCAGCATATTTCCTGCAAAAGTCTGTCAGAAAAAAATGGCAGAAAAATGTGAATTAAATAAGCAAAACAAGAATGATTTTGTGATTAGCATAAAATCTTTACTGCAGGTGAGAAGATTTTGTCACTTTTTCTTCACTCGCAAAGAAAATTAAGATTTTCTTCACAATTTTCTGACATGTCACTCATTAAATCTTTTGCAAACAGAAAATAAAATGAGATGTTTTAGGTTTAGATTCTCAGTCACCGAGCATATGAGAACTGAAGGTGTTTAAGAAGAAAGCATGCACTGTCCTGCATGATTTTAGGTGTTTTCCTGCTGTTAAACACCTTATAATGACCGGGTGATAAACAGGCTTCTGCAGCACTGGATGCCATGCTGAGGAGCAAATGCAATCTTTTGGATCAGATGTGCTGGAGCTGAGACACACCCAAAACATGCAGGCCTGAGGGCCCTGAGGACCAGGGTGGAGGAAATCAGATCGTGAACACAGAATCTCAAGCCCTGCAGGGCCGCCGTCCAGCAACTTTAGACGAGTCTTTGTGTCTGTGCCAGTGAGGTCATTAGTAGGACTCTGTAGAACCTGAGAAGACGAGGAAGTAATTCAGTCATTCAGTGTGTTGTACTTTGGACACATCCACAAGTTGCAGGACACAACTTGTGGATGTGCTCATCAGCACTGGAGTCTGACACCTCTGACCTAGAACAATCTCAGTGATGGAGTACAGTGTGTTTTACAGGGAGGATTTCCATTGTCTTGCTCACGCGCACACACACACACACATAAATATATATATAGGCTATATATAATTGTATTGAATCACTTATATACAAAAAAAGTTTACTCATATGCACAAAGTTGAGTTATGATAAATAACTCAGCCCTCACCCCCATTGACTCGTTCCGTTTGATAACTTCAGTCGTCTAAATTGGAAACTGCTGTCCCTTCTTTACTATGCATGGAAGCTCTTATGGATATGATAACAATTATAGAAACGTTTGTGCCGCTGCTGTATTCTGTGCTGAAATGCATATTTCTCCTGTGCAATAATGGGACACTTCTAACAATGTTATTTTTTCCCCAATATGGCCGCGTTTAGCTATTCTGTATGACAGAGGAAGTTTGTGACACCGAAACAGCCACAGAGTGACATGGGGAATGCACTTCACCAGTGACGTTCAAACATCCTGATGGTTACTTTGAGAGCTCACTGGCAGAAGTTTGAACTTGTCTGTTGTCATATTAATACATAGTAATTATGCTATCCTAATATTCCTATCACACTGCTGGGTATCTGACTTGTGCTTCCATGACCTAAGGAGATGTACAGCTTAAGTAAAAAAAAAAGCTCCTACGTCACCTTCCTACACATCTTATATGACGGCATGCACAATTAAATCTCCAGCTAAAACAGGCAACCCAAGACTTATTAGGGATGCTGAAAGGGTGTGTGGCATGAACGCTGCAACCCTGAGACAACACATGAGCTCTTTGAGATTTCAACTGGAGAAAGAGCTTTGTAAATAAAATGGGTTATTATTATTGTAATTATGATTATTACAATTATTATTTTGTGTAACCCATGGGCCACTGCTCCAGAATCAAAGCAACCGTCACTCAAAAGTAACAGCAACCACCTGGCATAATGTTGTTCACATTTCACAGACGCTCAGTATGCTCTGAAAAAGTTTCACTCACCTCTGTATGCTGAATGCTTGAAGTAGCTCATCTATATTCAATCTGGCCTACTGTCTAATTAATCCAGCATCACTTCTGACCACCTGGAGGTATTTAGACTGCGTATGTTGTCCTGAACCATCTACAGATCATACAGTACAGAGCCTGTGAAAACTATTCATACGTTTGAATGTTTTCTTTTTTTTGTAACTTTTACAAATCAAGTCATGATCAACAAAATTTGGCTTTTTTTCACAAAATGTTCTCCTAGAAGCCCTTTAATATCGAAGTGTAAACTGACTTTTTTCACACTTTTGACATATTAATGAACATACAAAACATAAAATAATTTCTCCCCTTCAAGTTCGTCCCCCATTGATCCTTTAAGTAGACGCACCTTTAGCTGTGAGACAAGCACCAATTGGCAGCTCCGCTGCTGACTCAGGTCAGTCACAGTTTTTAAGCAGTCACTCATTTTATGACAAATATTTGTATTTCATTATGTAGAAACATGTTTGTTAGAGAAAAAAATGTTCATGATTGATTTGGAAAAGCAAAAGGGTGAAACATCCAATAGAGTGAATACTTTTTTATAGGAAGGGTATGCAGAAAAAAAATAAAAAAACAAGCTGGGCTGTCTTGAAGCAGTAGAGCACTGAGAATATTACGCCCTCCAACACAGTAAACAGAAGTAAAACAAAAGTCGGAACATGATAAAAGCTTAGAATATGGCTGATTTCTAGTTGGTGTTGTGTATACCAGCATTCATGGAAAGCTGAGGAATAGTGTGACAGCAGCTTCGAGAGTCACAGAACAAAGTCAGCGCAGAGATCTCCACACTCCGGGCTAACAAGCGTTCACCCTCCGCCCTCATCAGGGATCTCATTGCAATAAGGATGGGCATGGTTCCAGCCTCATGCTGGGTACATGAACAACCACTGCTCCGTTGACTTCGCCCCTGGTTTCATATACAAGCTTCACCACATCTTAATACATCCATCATCACAAAAGTTATATTGATCTGTGTCTGCTGAGAAGCTGAGCTCTTTTCAGTGTCACGCTCACTTATCTACATGCCCTTCATCAACAAAACCCCAAGGACTTGGTGTTTCTTTTCTCCACAAAAAAAATTATAAATAAAACTGCAATAGAAGCTGTTTCCATCACAAAGTGTTATGTCTCTGTACTGAGGTGTAGGGAAGATGGAGCTTATATATTTTGGTTGCTAACGGTTATCAGTTTATTGATCGCAGTGGGCTGGAATTGCTGCTGGATGGAGTAGAGAGCGTCAACAGGAAGGTGAAATGTACTGGAAGGCCTTATCTAGGAGCACCAGGCTGCTGTGACGGGAAGTGGAATGTCGGGGGGGGGAAAGAGGAAGTAGGACAGGAAGCGATGTGCAAACACACACATAGAGAAATACACACATCTGCAGACAAACACACTGCGTTTCCTGACTAATCTGTAATGCAAGTGTAACATCTTTCCCTGTGCTGTGATTTTTCAGTCCTAACTTCATCAATCTCACTATTCTCTCTGTTTCCTCCTACTCTTCCCTAGGTCCATCTGTTTTACTTGGAAGGTTTTAAGCTGGTAGGAAGAACAGGAAGACAGCACCATAATGGTGCTTAGAGTGCCAGAGGAGTTATTCATGGACAGAACTGGATAAATCTGTGAGCACAGATGCATGCATGCATTATGGCATTTCTCACACCACCGGGGTGACGACAGTAGACATTTTAATAAGCTTAACAACTAATGGCCTTTACATCCTAATTCATTTTGTGGTTTTGCTAAATTCTACCTGCTTTCAGTAAAGCTGAAAACATCAAAATCTACATGAAGACAGAAACAAGAAGGGCAGAAAAAAGGGTTTAATCAATAAGAGCATTCAGTCGGTGCTTCTGGCCCAATCAAGGAGGCTCCCAACAGAGGGGACCTAACATCTTCAGGATTTTTTTTGCATCCCTTCATACTTTCAAGAGAAACCCTGCGATTGTAAGCCAGACAAGGGTTGAATGAGGAGAGCAGCAGAGTTAGCAAGAAGTGCTGTATTTGGATGGCATGTGTGCTAAATGGTTGAAACACCTTTGATTTCAACCATCCCACAGAAGATCTAAGTAATACCCAAACATTATGGCTTATTTATTACATTGGTTATAGAATCACATGGATGTTCACCCTCTGTTTGGGTCCAGACATGATGCTTTTCTGACCTTTAACAGTAATTAATGGATGGCAAAAGCAGAAGAACATTTCAGTCCATCTGTTGTGAGTCTATCTCTCTTTATCAAGCGAGAGAACAAATATCAATGATGTCCACCACTGATATTTCCAAGACCCCAAGAAACAGATCTATATAGTTCAATGCTTATCTGTTCTTGCAGTTCAAAAGTACCTGGTGTCTTAGGTACACCTAAGATTAATAGTTTACAATTACAAATAGTTTCCTTCAGAGGAAACTATTTGTAGCTTGTACATGCAACAGATGTTTAAGGTGGAAAGAGAGAAAGTATTCCAAAAAGTATAACCTACAAATTGTCTGGACTAAAATAAGTAAATGTACCTTATACATTGAGTTAGTAGTGGACATTTTAGGGGAGCTCATTTGCTCAAAAAAACAAATATTTGAATGACTGAGTGCCATAAGCTGGTCCCATAATTTGATTTATGCAGTACTTTGCCTGCACACAACAAAACAAAGGTGAGCAAACAGCTCAAACAGAAAGAGGGTGAGGTCAATCATCCCTCACAGTAGAAGATTATTTGAATAATCAAAATGCTGAAACACAATGTTAATGTTGTTCAATTCCCAAAACTGCAGTCTAAACAACTGCAACATGATACAGGCGACCGCTATCCTCCCACAGCCTGGGAAGTACCTTCCATTTATTATTTACTTTCTGAGATGTGACATTGGGATTTTATGCAGCCTCATTAACCTAAATGTTTTCTACAAACAAACTGTTGTTCACAGATTTGCTGCTCTTCCAGTGAGATGGCTGGTTACAGTAGAGAGAGTCCTCTTTATCCCATCATACTGTATGTCATTCTGCTGGGGAATGAGGTAAATAGATCTTCACGTTTGCTCTCAAATGCAGAAATATTTGCTCTGGTGTTATTGCAATAAGTCTGAATCTGAGAATCACTGAGAATTTAGAAATGGGACAGATTACCTAATCATGAAATCTTTCATAATAACCAACTACTAGCCAGCTATGTACGTACATACATGCATACATACAATTTAATTCTGCTAATTATGATGATTTTCCACTTACAGTTAATGAAAATATGACATTTAAAATTAGAATATTAAATCAGACTGATGACTATTTTTAAAAACAGAAATGTGGTTTTAAGGAAAAGCTTGCTTAAGGGCGATATTTAAAAGATACTTTTAATCTGACAAGCAGGCATCAGCTGAATGCAAATTATAATTAACTGAATATGACGTTACTTACATATGTACACACAAACATACAATGTGTCTGTCAAGAAAAGAAGTCACTGTCACTTCTAGTTTCCAGCTTTCTGTTAACTAAGAAGCTTATACTTTGACTGTCTGTCTTTCACGTGACCATGACCTCTGTGGACAAAGACATCCTTTTTAAATCCATTATTTTTTTAAAGCACATTTCCTGTGTGTTGGTGTGCGGGTGCGTGTGTGTGTGTGTATGTTTTCACAGGCTTAAACAACACACATATACACAGCAGTCAGCTATGAACTCGCACTGCACAGATTAAATGTGAAGACGAGGATACCCTCAGCTCAACCCTGCTTCTAAGTATCTGGTCTTGAGTTTTCTGTTGATTTAAAGCCGATGAAATAAGATGCTTCAAAATGTGCCGAAAACATGCACTTACTCCAA
This sequence comes from Xiphophorus maculatus, assembly GCF_002775205.1. Lineage (NCBI taxonomy): Eukaryota > Metazoa > Chordata > Actinopteri > Cyprinodontiformes > Poeciliidae > Xiphophorus > Xiphophorus maculatus. The sequence goes on along the minus strand of NC_036453.1, from coordinate 16,426,247 downwards.
ATCTAACTCAAGAGATTTTTTTTAAGTGAAATTTACAGCAGAAATGTACTAAAAGTTCAGCTGGTGACTGGATATATATACTGACAATATAAAAAGATGTGAATGATTTAAAAAAAATATGGAACAACAATGATATTACTGAAACTGGATGCTTCTCTAATATTGATTAAAAAAAACGGACACTTGGTCCTTTACATTTCTTCTCTATGCCAGTTTATGGTACTGTCTGATCAACAAACTTAAACTGCTATGAACCAAGTCAGATGTGAGCTGGTAGAGGGCTACACTGCAAAAATACAAAATCTCACCAAGTAATTTTGGTCGAGTTTCTAGTGCAAATACCTTAGTACACTTGAAATAAGACAAAACTAACTCACAAGTAACTTTGTGAGTCAGTGAGCAAGATACAGCGGCTTGTTTTAAGCAGATAATTTCTTAATAGCAATAAAAGTGTAATAGTTCCACTGGGGAATTATTTCACTTATGACGTGGGAAACATATCTTGTTATGGATAATTAAGAAATTATTGACTTAAAACAAGCCCCTATATCTTGCTGAAAAGTTACTTGGAAGCTAGTTTTGTCTTATTTCAAGTGTGTACTACCATATTTGCATTAGAACATAGACCAAAAACACTTTGTGAGATGTTGTGTTTTTGCAGTGTATAATTAATTTCAATGTTTAAGTTTCACTTTGTTCATCCTTTGTCTGCAGTGAGGGATCTGTTGTTGTTTTGTTGTACAGGTGAAGAGGGTTCCATGATGTTCAGCCACCTCTACTGTACAGAAAGCTGTAGGATCAGTATTAAGCTGAAAAGGCCTAATTTTTGCACAGCACAGACACACACACACGCCCACACACACTCCACACACTCACCTCTCGCTGACGATCTGCTGCTTGTGCCCGTCTGATCGGCTGTCACTTGCAGCGTGAAATAATGCATGTGTTCAAGCGCTTCACCCACTCACTGCCTCTTACTCTCCGGAGTGGCCTGACAGTGAGGCCCACCTTAGTGACAAACATAAAAGAAAACACACATCCACACCACTCAGGAGACAGGACCGGTTAATGGAACCCGTTGGGACCACCGAATCCATTTCCATGTCCCGGCAGCATCGAAGCACGGCGAGGACAAAACAGGAAGCGTGGAAGTGGGAGCGGGTTAAAGCGGACGACATGCCAGCAGTCTGTGAACAGGCGTGGATTTCTGCAGACTAAGCACAAACGACAATGACGCCTGGCAGCAGCATGTGATGAAAATAACAACCGCCATGCATAATGCAGGACACTCTACCTTCCACTGAACCAGCCACTCTGGACTCTCCAGGACTGCATTGTACACCCCACCAACTCAATCCACTCCACCTCTCACACACACACACACACACACACACACACACACACACACACACACACACACACACACACACACACACACACACACACACACACACACACACACACACACACACACACACACACACACACACACACACCTCAAGGAGCAATTCACCATCCAGTGGCTTTACTGTTTTTCCTCACTGAACTTCAGAGAAGCTCTGTTAAGAGCAGAGACTTTAATTATGGACAGGGTGGTGGTCGCCCTCAGAAGTGATCTGCTCACACTTGATCTGCCCAGTAGGTCCCCAAGATGGGGGGAGGGTGGGTTTGAGGGGGCAGCAATTACTTTGTTTAAATTTTAGGCAAATAATTAATCTGTGAGGAAGACCTGGAACCTGGCCTCTGCAGTCAGGAGATAATCTTTGGTCTCAAAGCACATGCTGATTAATACCCTTCCATTCATGATTTTAATATGACTTAAAGCCACATTAGTATGAGTTTTCTTCACATGACTGGTAAAATGGCAAGTTTCACTGATGTAAAGAATAATCACAAAAAAAAAACATTTCAGAACTATTTACCCTTTTATTAAAAAAAGGGAGTAAAGTTCCACCACAGACAGAAATTTGCAACTGACCTTGCTGTAAGTAGGGTGCCTACATTTTAAGTCACATTCATTGTGTTTCCATCAGGTAGGAGAATGTTACAGTAGACTGTGCTGGTCTTTCACTCATGTACTGTTGAGGTCTGGAGTCCAAAGCAAAAAAAAAAAAAAAAAAAAACAAACACCTGACTTGACATTGTTCCGGTGGTTTCCTCAGTTTGCTGCTCACCACAGAGAGCGAGGAGCAATAAAATACGTCTGACAGCCAAAAACAAGTCCTCTGATTTAGAGTATGAGACGTAAAGCATGCCTATGAAGCCACAACGCGTCGCAGCCTGTAAATAAGCTCCCATAAGGAGCTTCGGTGTTGTTTCTAAAGAGTGCGGGCAGCTTTTGCTGAGGTTAGTGTGGCGGCTTTTTTCCCGGTAACACAGTCCGATTAAAGCCGCTGTGGTCATGCATGTGAATCAAGTCAAAACTGGTTGCAGCATGTATAAAGGACTCCTTCACTGGGCTGGTTCTGCCGTCATGAGTGGCTGACCTACCTGCTCTGATCAGGTTTCATCAGGGCTGCGCTGCTCATGGAACTGAAAGTGTTTGCTGCAGTTCAGGGCCTGCATGGCTGCCTGCATGGTCACTTCAACACTCAGCAGGCATTTTCAGCTCAGCGGTAAAAAGAAAAGTCCATAAAATTGAGTCAAAGCGGGTACAGCACAGACTTTACCTTCCTTCAGATGTTTTATGCAATTTGTTAACATTTCAGTGCAACCACAACTTTAGATAGTATTTTTAGTCCATTATTCTGTCTGCAAATACTTTAATAATTTTTTTAAAAGCTTGTTTAAGACTTCTATAAAAATACATAAACTTTGTGTCCCTGTTTTTCACCTAACTGTATATTTTCCCGTCATGAATCCTATGACCTCAATACTTGAACATTACATACACACATCCTGCTTTCTGGCCAAGTATTTTAGCTTTGGCTCCCTCACAGATTAAAGCTACCAGGCTAATTTGCTGCTGTGTCACAATTCCTACATAATCCAGTTCTAATCCTCACCGACTTGATTAAACAGCCAAATCTCCAGCAGAGTATCTGGCCTATCTCTCAGAGTCACTGTTTGTACCCTCCCTTGGCCTCTGCCCCCCTTCCCTCCACCTCTGGGTTCAACAAAGCCTTCTGTTATCTTGCTCAGCCTGAGTTTTGGCCTCTTCCATCCAATGTGTTTCTGTCATTTTTAACTCATTCCTTTTCATCAAATTAGAAACATTGTAAGGTTTTCTGTGTATAAAACTGGGACACATTTACACCTATTTCGGCCTGCATTGGTGAACCAGCGATAACTGGGACTGTATTAGCTGGCACATCCCCTTCACTGTCCTCTATTTTCAGCTGATTTTAGCCTAGAACCACAGCGTTGGCTCTGTTGGACCTCAGAACAGCATTCAACACTGTTGACCATGACATATTATTGAGGTGAGCTTGGTTTGAATCTTACCTAAGGAGCACAAACTTCTATGATCAAAACTTATTGTCAGAGTGGAGAGAAGTCACATGCGGGGTACCCCAAGAATCAATCCTGGGACCCCTCCAGATTCATTATCTACATGCTAGCTCAGATAACAAAATTAGTCACCATTACTATGCAGATGATACACATCTGAATGTTTCAATGTCACCAGGTTACTATTCAAGGGCTGAGAACATGCAAACTAATACATGGATGTACCATAACTTTCTTCAGCTCACCAGAATCAATGTATCAATGTATAATCAATGTATTTTTGGACCCAAACAGGAAAGATCAAGAGTCGGCACAGAGGTTCACCTGCTACAGGAGGACTGTGAGCCTGGAGTGGCTGGCAAGAGGCACACTGTGCTGGGATGGGAGTGGGATGGGATTTTATCCACAGCTTTCACTCAACACTGTTTATTTTTAAGTAATCATGAGGCACAGCAGCAAAACCTTAAACTGTTTACTGCGCGAGTTATTCAACAAGTTGTTGCTAGGCAACCAAAGAGGAAATTAGTTAGTTGATGCCACTAACCTCTCTTAGCTCGCCTTGGACAGTTGAGTGGCTAGAGCCTGTCCTATGTCTACATCACCCAGAATGCTATGCGGTTCTGGATCAGAGTTCAGTGAAATTATTGAATATTCTATCAGAAATATTATCTATTTACTGTATATTGATCACGTGTCTATTGCGATGGTACTTTTCTTAAAAGGGGCTGATGATCAAAATTACTATAAGTTTGTAAATAATAAAATGAAGGTATAGATGATTTTAGCTAAAATTATTTAACTGCAGTCAAATGGGTCAAATCTACCAGTATCATCTTGTTCTGCTTTCCTTCCATATCAGCTTGACTGACATGAGAAGAAATGGAAAAGCTCTTCTATATTGACAAGCCATCCCCCGTTCTGTTGAGTGGTCCATAATGATGAGGGAAATTGGTGTAGCCAGCGAATTACGAAAAGCTGAGCAGAATCAGTGAGAGAGAGGGAAGTACTAGGGAAACTAGACAGCCCGAGTCTATTTTTACCGCGGTGCTGAGGTAAAAGACAGATGAGCGACAAGTTTCTGTGGTTAAGGGGAGTTCTGATCGCTTCTCCCGCGCCTCGCCGTGTGATGTCTTGCTCACTGACAGGTTGTGTCAGGAGGCGGGAGATGAGACAGAAAGCAACATTCCTGAGTGGATTCCTCGTGCGTGCCAGTGCCGTTATTAAACAGAACCTGTAGAGATATTTTCACGATGATTGAGATAGCAGAGGTGGTGTGTGGCTAGGGGGAAGAGTCGGGAGGGAGTGGAAGACTGAAGAGAGCGATTACGGATCAGACGTGGCTTGCCTTTCTTTTTGTCCTCCCCGAGGATGAGCGCCAAGGCGGGGGTGGGGTGGGGGCGGTGGGGAGGAAGAGGGGATGTGTGTATAAGTGTGAGTGGGTATATATGGATCTGCCATTACGATAAAAGTGTTTCCATCCAGAGAAGTGGCGGGAGTGCTGCGGAAAGCCGTGTGGGGATGTGCAACATCACTAAGGGGGAATGCTTTGTGCAGAACAGGGTCAAAAAAGCACGTTGGCTCTAAATGAGGATTTTCATTTACTATGACAGTATGATGAAGACAACTAATAAGGCCTTTGTGTGTACATATGGTGTATACAGTGTGGTCTACATCTTGTGACAGAATGGCTCCGATCAAAAGCACAGTTAATGTGATTTATTTTCATGACTCAACGCTCCATATGAGAATTTAACTTTCTTGGAGAAGAAGAAATTGAGCATCAAGAGGTCAACTGGCCCCTTAATGATCATGAAAATTACAAACCGCTAGTGGGGTGTCGCACGTATATCTGCATAAACAGCTCTCTGTGTGAAAATATCGGCACATAAAGTGAGCGCTTTGCCTAATTACTCCTAATGCTGCTGGTTAATGGGCTCTCACGGCTGGCTGGCCTCAGGAAATCGGTGAACATAATGACCAGTCACTAATGAAGGCTACAAACATCAATGATGATACTCGGCTGAAAAGCTTTCTGTCTGTTTGCTCTCGCGGCCCTGGCACTTTGTGACGTTGGAGCAATGTGTCGCCTTGTGACTCACGTGGCGAGCATTTTTTTAAATCCCAGTTGTGAAACACAGTCAGCAATAAGCTAGACTGCCTCAAACTCAGAACTAATCCTGATAGATCCTGTTTAGCATTCCGCCAAGAGATTTCCACCTCTTCAAACATATAAGCAGGGGAGATTATGAGGACTCTCTGTACCGCTGCTGTACTGTATTTCACAGCCCATGTACAGTACATAGCTGCAGCCGACGGATACAAGAGAAGAAACATGAGTTACTGAGAAGCAGAGACGGTTTTCTATGTTCTCTAACTCAAGGGAACTCAGCGGCAACAATGAAATTCAACCATTCAATGTATGGCATACCATCACAGTTTGCATTTCCTGTACACTTTCCTGTTTGCTGGTAACACAGCAGCTAGGATGCCATTGTTCCTGACTGGACAGTCAGAAAATGGACCTTACGTCAGACATTCACAGCAAGGGAGCCAAAGGTCCTCAGTGGTTCTGATTATTAACAATGCTTGTATGGAGATAGTTGGACATTTGCAGCTTGTATCAGTGACTTTGCTGAGGGGATTTATTACGAGCACAGAGCATTGTGATGAAAGATATTTGTGCCAAAAAAACCCCAGCTCTCATCAAAGTTCCAGCAGTAACTCCACAACATGTGTAAAACAATAGTTTGTGAAATTTTCAACATAATGCTTGGGTGTTTGACCAGTCCTGGTTCCAACCAAACCTATGAGTTTTCTCTAAACCTAAATGTTCACAACATCTCATCAAATCCTGTACGCCTCCTTAGATTGGAGAACTTGTTAGCCTCATAGGTACCTGTCAGAGAGAAGGTGATTAATTATTTAACTAGTCCAGCTGTCTCACGTTTCCCTCACAGTATGTGCAGAAGCTTGATGGTCTTCAGACCATAAATCTCAGAGTTTGTGCTGCAGAGACAACGGTGTACACTACAGCTTACGCAGCTTCTCTGACACGGTCTGACAGGTCTCAATTCAACCATGATTTTATAGCTATGTTTACAGCTGTCCTTTATGAAGACTTCACTCCACCTACTCCTTAAGAGAAGGATGTCCGGTGCAATGACTGGCACATCAACATTTCACTACTGTTTACAGCTATGTCTTCTAAAGGCAAAGCCTCTGCCAAACTAGAGGGGCTGAATTCAGTGATATCCGAATCTAGATATGACAAGTACAGACTTGTAATTTGTAGAGTTATTGAGGACCTTTCAAAAATCTGGCTCCTCTTTAACCCTTTGGAGTCTTGGGTCTAAATGGCCGTTTTGGTCTAATTTTGAATTTACCCTTATATTTTCACCATAAAAACTATTTACCTTACCTTGTTTGGTATCATTATTTTCAGAACATCCTAAACTTTGTGATTTTACAGTGTTTGTTTCATTTTGACAAAATTTATTATCACATTGGAGCAAAAAACACACACAGAAACATGACGTCATGCCCGCCACAGGGCGGGCGTCGACCTTAAAAGGCTAAGCAAGCTCCAAATTTATGCATGAGGCACCTTTTATACTTTTTTGTGGCACTGACAGGTTTTATTTAAAGTGATCAGACAGGAAACTGGCAGAGAGAAAAGGGGAAAGACACTCAGCTCAAACTCAAACTATTAGGATTTAAGGGCTCGACACGTGAAAGCCCAAGTGTCCATCACGTCGAATGACGATGAGGTGACAATTGTTTGCGCTCCTCCAGCTAAGCGACTGGCAAAATTGCTTGTGAAATTTTAAGCTCATACACGCAGACGTGGAGATGCAGGCCAGCATCGCGACACAAGAAAGTTGAAAAATGATAAACTTTTGTCACTGTTGCGTCCTGTGTTGGGTTCATCCAGAGTGGTGGAATACTTTCACTTTTCACTGTTAAATTTCACAATCAACTTTCTTTTTAGTCATATTTAATCTATGTAGCATTTTTATAACCACTGAAGGAAAGATACTTTCTTGATTATGCAATAAAATGCAACTACGTGCCTGGAAAAGTCGCCTTTAACACTTTATTTCACCCGACATTCAAGTCAAGGTCAGGGGAATATAAACCTGTCTCCACTCATGTACTCTGTCTGAAATAACAGGAAAACAGTCTAAAATTGGCTTTGTTTAGCATCTTCCCCTTGACCAGACCCTAGAACAGTCCTTAACTAGCCATGATTTTTTTTAAGCTGACATCATGGCGTTTAAGTCAGAAAAGCAAACTTCTTGCAGTTATAGATTGTGTAACAGAGTGCTAAAAGCACATTTAGACTTAATTTTAATGACAGGAAACATGTTGACTCTAAGGGTTGCTGTCACAAATCTAATTATAACAGCATTAGCAGGAATTTTTCCATGCTAGCAGAATATTAAAACATTATGGTTATCTGTAAGAGGAGCTGCAGTGTAGGGGAGAGGAGCGATGCAGGAGATGCTTTTAATAAATACCAATTAGACTTTAGAATGTGGCGAGGGATGAGGAGACAGTGTGGTGCGGCTTCACATCTGAGCCATTAGATAATGACACCAAGACAGTTTTCTCCGGGGTGTAGAATTGTGTGACAGGAAAATAAATAAGAGCTTATAATTACATATATGTCAAGCAGGGAGGGGAGGAGCTGGGAAGGTAGGAGGGAGTTAGACAAAGAGAAGGAGGAAGATGAACTGAAAGAAAGACGAGCAAATATGAAAAAGAAAAACCCAACAGATACATAAGCTAGCATGACAAAGCCCCCGTCCTCGGCATGCCTCTGGCTGACCCCAGACGCTGATGCTGATGAGATGTTAGAGCTGAAAGCCTCAGGAGATGAAGAAGATGAAGGAGACGGGGAGAACTGGGCAATAAGATGAAAAAGGGGAAAGGGCGAGGAGGAAGAGGAGGGGGTCGAGGGGAGATGTAGATGTAATCCCACTGATAAAAGGGTGCTTTAATGTCACCAGAGGCCTGTGTGCAGATAAAAAGCCAAAGAATGTTTGCAGAAGTAAAAGGTGAGATGACACAAGGTCGTGCCCTATGGAACAACGCTGAGATAATAAAGCCTCTGGTTTCTCCCCAGTCCTGAGGCACTGCTGGCCTCCAGACTGAGAGGGCTGAGGACACCAGCAGCTTCCTTTACACACAATTCAGCAGGTTTTTTGGAACCAAAAGAACAACACTGGGTTGGTTTAAGTCATATTTATTGGACAAAATTTACATCGTTCAAGTTGCTAATTATTTGTTCTTATACACCAGAGGTAGCCATTGACTGAACACTTTGCCCTCATACAGCTGGTTTACATGTAGTTTGAAGGGTAGAATTGGAGGAAGACGTTTCAGGTACCAGAGACCCAGTTTTCACCCTGTCTGCTTTTTAAACAGGCTTTCCACTTTCCTTTGTTGTATAGTTAGTTGTTATTGAAGTTGGCTCAGGTTCCCTGAGCTAGGTCTATACAGTGATCCCTCGCTGTAACGAGGTTCACCTTTCACAGCCTCGCTGCTTCACAGAGTTTTTTGTGCAGTTTTTTTTCACAGTGCATTGTGTTCTGCGTCTTGATTGGCTAAACAGTCTCCGCGCTTCTTCTCTACCTGTGTGCCAATAACGTTACGGTATTTAAATATACGTGATACAGCTTGGCAAATTTTGGTAAATATTTTTGCCCAGAAGAAAAAGAGCAACAACAACTACCGATAACTATGTTCTTCTTTTGAAAAAACACACCTGCACCACAGGCTGCAGAAGAAAAAGACACCAGAGAGCGGAGTCAGGCCACAGTGCCATAGTCAGAGGAATAGTGAAATACGCGAGTCACAATTTGTCCTACTGTATTGATGATTATTTTACTGTAGTTATTTTTAAGAACACATTATATTTGTTTAAAAAATGCATGGGCCTGAAAACAGGTTTTGTTCCTTGGTTTCAATGTAGAGTATTTAATTATGCTGTATAATAATTGTAAAAAATAAAGGTAACTACTTCAAGGATTTCGCCTATCACTGGTTCTTTTCGGAACGCAACCCCGGCGAAAAACGAGGGTTCACTGTATACATATTACAACATGACGTCACATGCACAACATCCTGCTTTCGAGCTCCCTACTGGAGGGCAAAGAACTAGCAACATAACACGCTAAATCTTAAATGTCCATGTGATGTATAAAAGAGAAAGGGACACAGTGCTTTGCTACTAATTGTCAATACTACAAAAACTAGATAACAACATCAGGAAAAAGGTTTAACTACAAAAATAGCACTTAAGTAGGCCACTTATGCTAGCTTGACTTTGACAAACGTAACTTATAGATGTGCTGCGGAATTCGATGTTGGATCAGTTTTAAAAAAAACGAGAAAAAGAAGCTAACCTACATGCCAACTCTGACAGACCGTCAGAAGAACAGGTGTTTAACTGTCTTACCAATCACCGCTGTGAATGGTTTTTAGTTATTCTTCAATGGTTTTTCTCTTTGCTGCGGGAGACCGCACTTTATTAATAATACCTTCATCTCCAGGTTTCAGTTTGCTAAAGGAGTTGTTCTATCGCAGCAGCACAGCTATGGATGGGGCCCTTAAAAGCCGGAAATGGCCGTGTTTTTCAACCCACGTTTGGGTTTATAATGGTACATGACTAGGCCTGAGGCTGACAGATGGCTGTCAGGGACATAAAAAGACAAAAAAAATAAAAAAACATTGCAGGAGATCTGAAAGTCAGGTAAGAATTTATTTTAGTAAAAAAAAAAAAAAATCTTCAGCAGAGGACAGAACATCCTGCTGCGACTGAATGATGCATTGTAGTTTAACGTATGTAAAAAAGAATTAGTTTCCTGCTGATTGTCGATCCCGCCCCCAGTCCCCCCGTCTCCTACTGTATTTCTAACAGCGCCTCTTCACCCGTTCTGCCTCGGTGAGGACAACAGAACAGCTTCTGATGCCCCGAAGGCCTCGGCTTAATGCTCCACTGTAATGACTTTTTCCACACAGCTGCTTACTGCCACAGTCATCTCTTACTCCATTACTCTGGCTGGCTTCTACACACCCACAGGAATTCTGCTTCTGATAATACCAGACAAATCTTCCCTGCCACACAGGTGTCAGCGGCGCATTAACGTCAACAGAAAAGTTCTTCTGTGAGATTGTGAAGCGGCTGCATCACGGAGACGTCCTGTTTGTGCCAACGATGAGGGAGGGTTTTTTTTTTTTTTGTCTATGAAGACCGAACAACATTTTTAGGAAATCAGTTCCTTCTGGATTTCAAGATTGTTTTTCTGATTCTTTTCGTTATCAAAATAGCTGATTTCTGGTGCTGCTTTTTTTTTTAATACTAGCAAGGAAGTTAGCAATAATTTTTCCTTATTAAACTGCTTTGAAAATGTACATATAGACAAAAAAATATGAGGGGAAGAAAAAATAACAATAGTCCACATTTATTTCACCATATAAAATCACACGCTGACAGAAAGTGGAGATAGGAACTGTCAGGACTTTTTAACATTTATTGTAATGGAATTTTTTAATATCATGTGATGATGCGCTTCTGTGGAACAGATCTCATTCATAATTGCATTATTGTGATTTTTTTCAGACATTGTTTACGTCTGGTCCGGCTTCTTCTGGTACAGGATTACGACACAGGTTTCACATCAATGACATAAAAGTCTTAAATGCGACATGACCTTTCAGATGCAGAAACTTTATCTGATTTAGTTCCACATATTCCAGTTGAATGTCTGTGTTTCTGAGTGAAACTTTTGTTAAACAATCTGACATTTTCTTTTTTCTTCTGAAAAACAACTTTAGGAGAATTTCTTTCCTCCCCAGCATGTTGATGAGGATGAGCACTACTCCTTGCTACACATGGACAGAGGTCAGAGGTCACGCAGAGCGTCTCTTTGGCATTGCAGGCAGTGGAATTAAATTCACAGGAATGCTATGATGATATTTCTTAAGCAAGTTTCAAACTGCTTAAACCAGCCAAAGCCCAAGAGTGGTTTCAATCTAAGACAACAAACAAAAGCAAAATTTTGACCTACACCTGAACTACACATGAAACAAGACCATGTTACATGTGAACGTCACAGAAATGAGAATGAATCGTGTCTAAGACTGAAGACAGTATGAGCCTGTAGACCTCCAGGAAAGAGAAGAAGGTTTCAGAGAAACAAAAAAGTTTGTCCTGTTTGCAAAACAAAAATACTCCGAGTGCAAAACAGCGATGAGGATGGCTTGAAGAATAAAGTGAAGATTATGTCAGTGTCCCTGAAGTTGCATTTGCATCACGCTCCAGCCCCGTCCCCACCCCCACAGTCCTTTCTCCTCATAAGAATAATTTAACACTGCCTATCTTGTCTAAATCCATGCCCTTAATTCCCATCTGTCTAAAGCTTTATTAACCTCTCTTATCATTTTTTTTCCTTTTTGAAGGATAGGTCTGAAGGATATGTGGCTGCTGACTTCTGGCAGCAACATCTGTCAGTGGCACTGCAAGCAGGCTCACGGGAGACGAGGCTTCTGGCCAATCGGAGCTCTCAGAAACTTGTGTCTTTGGTGACTGTGCTCCCCGTGTGGGTTAAGGGAAATTTGACAAACTTTGGCCTCAGGAAATCCTTTGAAGACCCATTAGATAACTGTTGTGACAACATACAGCATAAGAAGCCAGAGCTGTTTTCCTTTTTCCTTTCTTTTGTTCGGGAAACAGAAAATATTCTGCCTTCTTCCTGCTCTCCTGAGGCTCGGGGAGGTTAGCTTTGAAATCAGGCAAGCAGAGCCTCAGCTTCAGCGGCATAATGAAGACAGTTTACACTGAGACATCTGTGAAATAAAAATGAGCCCACAATGAGTCATAACAGCGTCTCAATGAGTTTGATGGTCTTTTTGTTCAAAGGCAAACTGTAGCCTTTTTCAAAATCTTATGAAACGAGAAAAATACATCAACAGTGAAAGGTTACAAGTTACATCAAGAACTATTTCATTTATTAGCCATCAGTTTCTCAGGCTGTCTGCGTTTGTCATACTGGTCACGGGTAATAACAGTCATACTAAAACCATAACAGTTTGATAGCGCAGTCATTCGATCATGCATATAAAATGTCAAAGATAGTTTGTTTACAGCTGACACATGATGACGGCTTTAGGGAAATGTTTGTCAGTACGCAGATGGTTGTGCAGCATTAACATTGCTCGATACTTTACAGAATCACTACTATTATTAAACCAAAAGTAAAATTCAAACTGCCTAACATACACTATGCAGTGAATTCAGATCTTCAGAATGCTGCGTGTTAAATATAAGAGTACCGCAGCGGCAGGTTGTGGGGCGTTGTTACGGAAATGTTTCAGCCAGTAATCAAGGCCCATTTCCTCTTGACCAGCGGTGACCCGTAGTCAAAAAGACAAATACCAGAAAAAATAAATAAATAAATCAGGTTTGGTTTTCCTGTTATTGATAAGGATGAAAACTGAAAACTCTGAATTTCTTTGTTTGCTAACACATCAACTGACAGCAGGGTCTTCGATGCCCCTTGACTTGAGATTGGTAGAATTGCGATAAATGTTGATTACATATGCTTTGACAGTTTGTCTACTGTTACATTTAATTGTTAAAGTTGAACAAATTTTGCACAAATGATTTCCGTGTTATAGTGTCTTGGGGGGGGGGCATGAGTGAGCAGCTGATCTGAATAGGGCCAAAACAAAACCGATTTCTAACATCTTTAGACAGCTTCCAGCTCAAAAAGTACATGTCAGATTTCTATTTAGTAAACCTTTAAACCACCATCATATGTTCTATTTTGCCGTTTATGTATCACACGGTAGGGTCGGTGAGCAAACTAATGTAGAATTTGTAACCCAGAGCCAGCCATGTACACACCTGTTTAAAACTGCTTGTTTCTCTTTCCTAACATAAACTGTATTTTAATGGCAAACTGATCAACTTGGATATTCTAAGTTACATGTGTTTCTGGTTTAGTTGTTAACAAATGAAATGAGGCTTGAATTGTGACTAAAAAGTGTCCCACTAGGAGTACGCACATTTTAATTCTGATTCCAATTCATTGTGTTAGTTAGGAAAACAATACTCAATTTAATGAAAAACAACATCTGAGTTTTCATTTTGTACATTGTTCTAAGAGAAAAGTTAGAGGTGACGACTCCATTGCCTATCTATGGCAATGGATAGGCAATGGCTCATTACATTATTACAGGCTCATAGATAGTGAGCCTGTAATACCAGGCCTGAACTCATTCCCTGCCACCAGGAGTTCCCTGAACGGAAACAACAAAGATGGAGCAGAGAAATAACTTGGCATTATTAATACGTTTTAATGTTTAGGGCATTGAACTTTAGTTAAGCTTAAAGTAAAGAAGAAGACACAATAAAACTGCTTAAAGCAAAGAAAGAGGCAACAAAGCTTCCAAAGATAGAGACGGGTATGTAATAGTCTGAAGTTAACTCCAATATGACAACTTCTGCACCAAAATACTAAAAGAAATTCAACATACAAGAACAAAAAGGCTAATGTCTCTTTCTTTATGGATTACAATAGTCTTCAACTTCATAGTTTAATACAAAGTCTGCTAAATCAGTCAAACTGGTCTCTAGAAGCACCTGGCAGGCTCCCTGTAGCTGGTTTTGCTGTAAACAGTCATTAGTCAGTGTGCAGCCACAGTCTGATTACCGTAGTGAAGCCTGAATTAGGAGGAGGCTGACTCTGCAGTCTGCATTGTTTGTGCTTCAGCAGCACATCACTATTACAACTTGATACAAGCCCAACAGAAACCAAGAGAGGATCTCTATAAATAAACTATACCGCTTCTGTTTATTTATGTACATAGTCGCTCGGTGACGCTCGGTGTCTGGAAAGTGCCGAAAGCAAATATTAGCTTTGAATAACTTTGTTTAACCCATATACAGAACAATATTTGGAATGACTTTTGTTCACAGAAGATCTGAATCATGATTTACAGGCAACCTGAAAAATATCAACACCTACAAACAGTCTTTCCGTACTTCTTCTCCTTGAGGCAGGACGAAGGGGAAGGAGACAGATAAAAGAAATGAAAAAAAAAGAGACAATAAAACAAGATGAAGCAAATAAGTTTGTGTGTCTGTCCCTTTAAGAGTCTTGAGGCCAGAGATGGAAGTTGGGAAAGTCGCCCAGTGCTTTTCTCATGACCCTTGAGAGGATGCCTTCTCCTTTCTGAGTTTGAGGATGGATACTAGAGGTCACAGAAGACCCGCAAAATGGACAACTACCATTCGGTACACGCCGCTGTGGCCACCGCACCGCTCTGTGGTCACCTGCATAAAATTATCAGAGTGCTGTTTTTGCTGTTCATGGCCAAGTTCAGTGTTCCATGCAAGTGTCAGGTTCGCATCAGTGCAAAAAGCTTGTCAAATGTCAAACAGAACTTTCCCACAGTTTATCCCATCCCCTGTTGGGCCTAAAAATATCAATGTTTGTATACTTAAATATAGAAGCAAGTCAGAGAATGTGGGGCAACGCGTCAAACCTCAGATGAATGGCCTGAACTTTAGAAGTCAAAACAGTCTTTAAAGAGAGCACTTAACAGGGCTCTACATCATTTAATCACTGCATTAATCATCTAATGGGGTTTTAATTAAGGTGATTTAATTAGATTAAGATGCTGTTATGGACCCCAGGTTTAACTATTGTAGCTATGGAATATAAATGAGTTTTAGAAATCCATGAATTAATAACAATTGTGGTTACAAACATAAGAGATGCACCAAGAAACTGACTGGTGACTAGAATCGACTGATTTTTAGTTTGATCGGCTCTGATCTGCTGGTTGGAAATTTAAAAAATCGGAACATTTGCAAATCAGTGAAAGCGCCTTGTGGACTCTTGTGTGGAATCTGCTGCAGAGTGAGGAAGAACTTAAAATTTGCGATTTTCAGTAAGAGTGAGGTGTTTATCAGATTGAAAAAGACGCTTAGTACCTGAAGGGCAATTACTCTGTAGCTTATCCAGACTCAAACATAGGCCCTTGAATACTAAGACACTTTATAAAAGGAAATCAAAGCATGAGGTCAATAAGGTGCACAGTTCTTGGGAGCACAACCATCATAAGGGAATAGTAAACAAAGAGCAAATAAAAGAGCAAAGCTGACAAATGTGGAGCAGAAATCAACTTCAACGTTTGAAGTGTCTAGTTTTCTTCCAGAAGAAAGCAGCAACCAAAGGGCAAAAACTTAAGATGCCAGGATGTGATTACGATTTATTGAAACAACTAATAAACATAATACGACTTTCCAAAAAGGAGTTCAGCCTCCTTAGCAAGTGTATTCTGCGTTGTCCCTATTTTACAGTGGACTCCGCATTGGCATTAATCTCAGCCGAAGATTAAGGATTGTCCAGATAAATGTATAAGACGGCTCTATTGTTAAGACATCATGTCTGAGGTTCACTGCTGCTGCGAGACAACGAGGCAGGGTGAGAATTTAGTAGATAAGACTGAACAGAGTCCAGCACAGCTGCTCTATTTTACCCTCCTGGGCTTTCAACCTCTCTGTTCCTGAGTATGCTGAGTTTGGAAATGTTGGTAGACTACTGGTAATTTCACAGTTATGGTAAGAAGCAAGATTCTCTCAGAAGGATTAGGTATTGTTTTCATAATCCTCACCAACTACTACTACTAATACAAGACTGTCTAAATATCAAATCCAGTCTTCTCACGACATCCTGGTTAGGATACTTTCTTACTTCATATTCCAGTAGGCGAGGTTTGTTTTTGGGCCAAAAATCCAACATTTGTTACATTTTCAACTGTGGTTCACTTTCACATTGCACTGTGTCAAGCGAACCAACCCTTTGAGCAACTGAGGGGGCACTGCACCAAGAGCTACTGAAGGAAAGGACACATAAACCTCTTAAGAAGATATGAGCGCAAATTCCTTTTTCATGAAATATAAACTGAAGTGGAGTGGCATCAGATTTTAGCGGTTGTGGGATTTCTTTTTGGCAAAATGCCACAAGGCACTTCTCCCACTAGCACTAGAGTCACGCGTTTGTTTTGGGTGTATTTATTTACCCAGAATGCCCTGCACTATCATCCTCTTCCTGTTTTGGAGCAGTCATATGCACATATGCATACGAACTGCACCAGAGTTCACTTCAACCAAACAAAGACCGAGGTTTTTAGGCAGATTTGAGTTCTCTTTATCGGTCCGTATTAGACACTGATGCGCATCCAAGCCTCCCCAAACAAACTGGACTTTCTAGGCAAACAAACTAGAGTTTGAATAAAACCGACTAAACAGAGCTGACATGAATGCACATAAGGCAAAGACCTCAAGAACCCATAAAATGTAAAGAAAAAATGGCAAGAGTAGAGACGGGATTTATGAACAGGACACCACTTTTTACCATCAGATTGAAACCGAGCTGGAAATAATCTTCCCTCAAATTCTCAATAGGTTTAAATATACACGGTTATAAGAGAGGAATTGACATAAATGCACTGAGTGGGTGGCAAACAGCCTGTCTGAACAGGAAAAGTGCATGCTTATATGTTTTTGGTAAGTCTCTGAATCGTGCTACTGAAGTCAGAATTGTACCATTAGCTAGTGACACATACACAAACTGCACTGCCCTCAAAGAGCTGTAATCCAAGCTCAAAATGGAGAGGGGCTTTGCTGCACATCCAGTTGGTATTATTCTATGGGAAAGGCAATTAAAGATAAGGCCAATACTATTGGTCCAAACTGTCTCCTAAAAGGAGGAGATTGAAGATACATGCGCTCTGGTATGAAGGGCTATAACTGTAACAATAGTTAGTGAAAAAAGGAAACACGCCGCTGCACTTAGTTGCCATACACAAAGATACAGAGTCCAAAGCTTCATTACTATGTTATCTAACTATGGGGAGAGGGATCACTGTCCAAAGTGGCTCTCGGAAAATAATATGCTACTAAAAATAAGTCTTGCAACACTCTCACTCTCGACGATAAATCTCTGACAGTCACCACAGAAAACGAGCAGAGACAGTGCACCGAGCTGACCTCCCAGTGGAGCCTTTTGAAGCCTGTACAGATTGACCTTGTTAAATAATTAAAGCTCATTGTGAGACCCACCTGGAAAACAAATGAAGACGTTCGTTTACCAGATGGCGTGTCCCAAATGCAAGACTAACTGTGCAGCGGTCAGTGGAGGGATGGACCATGGCTGCCATGAACAACTGGGCTGAGACAAGGGAAGGCTAGCTTCCAGATTAGCTTGTAGGCTCATTTAAAAGCCCCTCGAAGACACAGTACCAATATTCCGGCTTCTGTTTGTAAAGGGGTTTATCTTACTGAAGCTTGCACTGAAGAATTATATGGAGTGAATTAAAAAAGGGCGTGTAGTTTTACTGACCCACTGAAACGCTCCCTCACTCGTACACCCATAATCAGAACAGATGGTAACTTGGGGTAGACGATCTATTTTCCCCTTTCTTTTCTTTTTCACCTGTGCTTCCATCACCCTATGACCTTTAGCAACTTAGGCAATTACATTTGTGTGCAGTGTGATCATCTGCAATCCTCCTGCACACTAATATTGCAATGACGTTTATACGGTCCTAATTTGTGATTAATTGCCTTACCCAGAGCACATTGACACATGGTGGAGAGAGCTAGGAGCAAACTCACAACCTTCCAATTGCCAGACGACTACTCTTCCCACTTTGCCAAAGCTATCCAGTATAATGCGACAGATAAGGTTACCAGGAATATGCCCTCACATAAGTCCAACATATTCACATTCTAAGGAGGAACATCACTCTGTAAAGCCAATGAATCTGACATGCAGGAGCAATGTACTGTAGTCATGTCTTCAACTTCACAAAGACAATTTTTTTTCCTTTTTTTTGTTAAAGCGTTTCCCTGCTGAGAGCCTAGAAAAACACAGCTACTGTAAACTCAACGAAAGCACCTGTAATCTCACTGTTTAGACAATAGCCTCTTTCACTGAACATACAACAAAGCTCTGAGACGTGTTTTTTCTACATCCCAATCAGCTGCACAGACATTTGTAGTCGCCCTACTGCTGTTGAACGTCTACGTATAATGTTTATGAATGTGCTTAATTTTGTGAACTGGATCAGTTTACGTTAAAACTTTGTTATGCCGTTTTAACATCCAATCCGAACCGCTCTGGGAGGACAGCAAGGAAGAAAGAGAAGCAAACTGTCAAACCGTGTAACAGCTGTCAGATCACGGATTTCTTGCAGAACTGCATAGACTGATGTCACCCTCCATCACCTAACAAGATGACAGTAGCTCTGTTTCCACTGACCATAAAATCCCCCAAAGTGGAAATACAAAAATGAATTTGCTTAATGGGAACGCGCCAAGAAAGTTTTTGCGCTAGGATGAAGTGGTTTCTCTGCTTTATCAAAAATGAGTGTATTTCGCAAAACTGCAATAGAAATGCTTTTTTCACATAATAAAAATCCTGTGATCAACGGCCTGATGTTACTACTGGTGAAAAGAACGAAGAAGACAAAGGATTTCTATCTGCTCTGGACTTGATAGTTATGAAAGAACATCAGCCTGTAGATATGCGACGCTGGTAGAGACAGGCCTGGAGGATGTGACATGAGGCCAGCGTATTTAAGCAGTTAGAATAAGGAGTATAATTAGGCCCAGTGCTTGTTGAACCAGAGATATTGTAATCAAATTAGCTGACCCTGAACATAACTTCACAGAGATAATCCTAATGGGTTTGTGAGACTGAGAATCTTGTGTTCAGCTTTAGACTGAAAACATTCATTTGAAAAGGTGAACCCACTGAGAGCTAATGACAGAGTTAATCATGGAAAAGAACAATGACTTTAACAAAAGGCTGTAGTGAAGCTCAGAGATGGACCACAGCAGTTAACCTGATATGATCAAATACGTTCATAAGTGTCACCTCCTCTTACTTGGCCATCTGAATGTGGGCTGATATTAGCTATATTTCCATCATGCAACTTTTGAGGGAACTTTTAAAATGTTTAGAAAAAAAATAAACAGATGAGGTAAATTAGGCATGTTACCCTCTACTGGTTTGCAGCTACGCAAAGTGTAATATCATCAGAGGTCGACTCTGCACAGGAAGTAGATAAATAAACAGGAAGTAGAGGTTGCCATCATGGAACGCACAAGTTTGCCACTGTACTTTTGCAGTTATGCCATTTTTTCTCACTAATTTTATCACCTCAAAATAAAACAAATAGATCAGACTGATGGATGTAGACAGCTGTAGAGTCAGTGAAAAACATTTGCAACTGAATGCGCTAAAACCCTGCTCACTATAAATATTTGTTTGCTTTTTTTCTCCCAATATAAAGGGACAGGTCAGTTAATAAACCACTTTCTCTGTTAGGACAGCTGAAGTTCTAAAGTCATACTATTCAATTTGAGTAAACAGAGAGCAATGCTATGTTAGATCAGCGTGTATTACAAAAGAATTCGCACCCTTTATTTGAAACTGCAAACAAAACATGACATAGGAATCCTGTTCTGTGTGAAGATCTAGAAATGTTCTATTTCCAGATCTTCTCCATCCAATCGGACTGAGCCTCAGCTATTTTAGAAAGAGAAGTAGACAAAAAAAAAAAAAAAATCAGTTTTAAAAGTATTGCCTCAGGGGTATGAACACAAGTGCACACCACACTTATCAGATTTTTGGTTTTCTAAATGCAAAATGTTTAGAAAACTACTTCCATTTGTTCTTTGGCTTAATAGTTATGCACAGATATGTTTTTCTATATAGATTTTTTTAAACTATAAAATAGTCAAACTGTGATAGAAGAGTGTGAAAACGTTGCCACTTTCTCCTCACATCCAGTAGAATCAACTTAAATCAGGAATGTATATTTGTCTGAAAAGAAACAGACAGCAGGTTTACTGTTGCATTCAAGTGCAATCTGTAAACTTGGGAATAGATACACACACAAAAAAAACAAAGTTGGTTATCAGAACAAATTAGTATTTCACTTTTCCTTTTTCCTAAATGAAACAAATACATTTTCTCCTTCAAGTTTCTACTGAACGTGGCTTCTTCTCAAACTGAACCCCTAACCGGGACAACTTCTTGCTAGCGGGAGGATGTTCGTTCACTTCCTGCTCCAGGTTCGGCCCCATCAGGGACTCCAGGAGCCTGTTGTTTTCCCCTCACCACTGCCTGCTATTCATGACCGTTTCCTGCCCCCATTCAGACTGCCCAGTATTTTTCAGGACACACCTGCAGGCCCTCCGATGGCGAGCGCTGAACTTTTATTGTTCCATTGTCTGCTGACACTGAATCACGGCCTGCAATTAAAACAGCAGAGAAGATACCAGAGAACTGCCCTGAACCACAGACTCGCACCGGGTCCGGGAGCGCAAATGGAACCGTTTGTCATGTTTTACTCCCCCGCGCCCCAACCAGGGAGGAAGAAGTGGCCCTGAGGTTGTCCATGTCAGCTCATGGGATTGTTTTGGCAACACCGCTGAGAATCAAACTCCGGCTCCGAGCAGGAGAGAGCCTGCGTTCATGCATCACACACACAGAGTGTGTGAAAATCACCAGCCTGCCTCTTGGCACACACAGATACTCACCTGAAGCAACTCTGGCTGAAGGAGATATACCATACAGGTAGCCGGACACCTTGGACAGAAAGTTTCAAATATCCCTGCTGTCTGTGTTGGTGACAAGTCTAAAACATCTATTTATTCACTTCCCAGATTCCTTATTGGAAAACCATCTGAGTGATTCACACTAATCCCCTGCAGAGAAACAGAAACTGCTCAATTTTCTCCACTAGAACCTTTCTTACAGAGGGTCAGAGCCTCCATTACAAATGTGTGCACATTTTTGTCAAGATTCATATTCTGCTGGTTGATGTTGGAACTCACCCCCCTCAAAACAAAAACAAAAAAAACCAAAAACAAACAGTTTCAAAACTGTATTGTTTTAATTCAATAAAAAACTTAAAATTGCACTGGGAATAAACTTGTTCAGGCAACAAGTCATTAAACAATCATGGCAGCAGAGGATGTAAACAGTTACATGAGATATATTCATATTTTAGCCATATATTCATATTTTAGCCATGGCGCTAGCGATCATCATCGATCACCCAGCAGAGAAGACCTGGGCATCTTAGTATGGCGTTGGAGCAGGGCATGCAGCGTTTTGGCCCAATTGTAGTTGGTGATTTTACAGAAGAGCTGTGGATTCTACACTTTCGAATGCCGCACAAGTTTTTATGAACTGTTATACTGTGAGAGTTCTGGTAGAACCAACTGCGCATTGTACCCCCCACCCAAAAAAGCAACAACAAACAAACCAAAAAAAACCCATCACTTTCCTACTACTTCCTGTCGTGGTCTTCTTCGCCGTTTTTCGCCAGTAGTAACGTCCGGCTCCTGATCACGTGACTCGTGTGACACTAAAGAAGTGTTTCCGTTAAATTTATTGTCGTAATTTGAATTTGCGCAACGTTAGGGTTCATGGAAAGCAGCTAGTGAATGGTTTTACTGCGATTTGTCCCGATTTCTGCTCTCGGGGACTAAAAGCAGGACGCATGTTCAGCACAGCCATCAGGGAAAGTATCGGAGTTGAATGCAACCCTGGAGCGAGAGGGACGGTGAGCCAACGCTGGAGCAGATATAAGGGGATTATTCCCCCCTGGGAGACATAATCATGTGTAACACACTTGTTTTAAATCCAGTGGAAAACAAACAGGTGTTTGAGCCTTAAATCCCAGCCCGCTCCTGGCTCACACAGAGCTCCAGAAACACCGAGCTGTCAGTCGTTTGCTGCTTGCGCCTTCACATCTGCTCACATCAGAACCGCAGCCTGTGTGTGAGCGCAAGGGGAGCTCAGTGCAAACTGGGCTTTCTGCTCAGAAACACACCAACTGCTCATTCGGCGGATAAAAACAAAATCTGATTTAGTTGTCAAAACTCGCTCTGAGAAAGCTCTGTGAAAGTCACCTTGGAAGAAATCAGCACAACATTCCCACTCTTGATCCATAATTTGAATTATTTTTAAGGAACGCTCCACTTTGTTTTTTTTTATTTGAGAAATTGGATAAATAAAATAATAATAATAATAATAAAAAAAGCATGAAACAAACAAACAAAACAACAACAAAACAAAACAAAAACACTTACCTGAGAGCCCCAGGAGAAAGGAGAGCAAAGTAAGTTTCCTTGAAGTAGGACAGATCTCCATGATTCTCAGTCCTGGTGTCGCTCAGCTGGTCTCTGTTTCACCTCAGGCTCCGCGGCTCTGCCAGTCCTCGCGCAGACACGTAAGGGACACTTGGGGTGAGGACGACGGGAAGCCGTCGGATGGCTCCGCGGCGCGGATTCTGAAGGAGGGATGGACCGGAGAAAGTCAAGTCAATCCTGGACCCACACCTCCGACACTGACTGTCCTTCGCGACTCTTGCTCTCCCTCCTCTTTACGCACTCTTCCCGGTAAATCCCTCCTTCCGGCTGCTCGAGCAAGAACAACTCTGCAAGTTGTCATTCAGTCCCTTCCTGAGAGGGAGGGCTGGGGGTGAGGTCGGGGTGGGGAGCGGGAGAGACCCGGTCCGGAGGAAAAGAGCCGATATACCTTTGCGAGTCAGTCGCACTGCTAGCCTGAGTGTCCAAAACACCTTCCACGATAGCCCTTCAAAAATAAAACAGCTCTATTCTAGAGAGTCACTACAAGCCCATGATTAAATCTGATGCTTTTATTTTGTCAGCAAAAATGACCAACATCCGCCCTTCGGGTCCAAACACAGTTAAAATTGACGAGTCGCACCTGTTCTGCGGTTCAGCGCCAAGAACAGGTGTAACAGATACCGTTTAGCGTCAACCACAAGAGAACAGAGCAGCCAAAGGACGCGCTCAAGGAAGCAGGGCCGTGCAGAGACCAGTGGAGGGGCAGGGGCTCAAAGTTAATAAAAGGGCACATTGAACAAGATCTTAAAACACCATTCAACAACATAGCAACAACCCATAATAAATAAAGAATTTAATTGGATCCTACTGTATCATTGCCATCACGTGGGGACAATACAAGGCAAAGTCTATATTTTCCCCAACAGTTATAAAGTTTCTGTTTCCGCTGCTGACAGTCCTGGAGATCTGAGCTGATCTGAGACTGTAGCTGTTAAACAGACCAGAGGAGAGAAGGTCAAAGGTTATGAAGTTATGAAATAAGCAAATTTGCTGCCATTTTACTAATTAAGCTCTAATAATATCTATTTAACCTCTAGAACAACCTGGCTGCAGACTGATTTATGGATCAAAAGCTCAAAGGGGTTAACTCTATATAATAGTTTGATGTTAAACTTCTAGATCTAGAATTATAAGACTGAGATATCAAGGCAAAGAAAACTCAGTAGCTGCTGGTAGGGGCCATTCAGGGGCCTCCAGACACTCAGGGGCCCCTAGAAATGGTTTAATTGTAACACAGACCATGTAGATCTAAACCTGTAGCATCATTTATGGAGAAAGACAATGTTATTAAATTTTATTTAATGCATTCAGCTGAGAAAAAAAAACTACATTTAGGATTTAATTAGGACGTTTACTTTGTAAAAGTTTAAAGAATCATCTTGATAGTTTGATTGTTGTGTTACCATGGCAACAATATGGTGTAACCTTTGTGTTTTAATTGGGTTTGCTCACAAATGTATCACAGCAAATAACCAATAATCAGTGATTGATTTTAAACTGGGCCAATAAACCTGGTCTCCTTATCACAGATTCACCTGATCAATATTTAAACATGTCAGTGATGCTGAGGTTCTTAGTAGGAAGAGTTTCAGGGGCCGGGGGAGGGTTCTGTCTAAGGCCCCATATTATCTTGGGCCGGCCCTGCATGAGCAGCCGCTGCGATGCACATCTCTGGAATCTACCTGGAATCCACCTGGAATCTACCTGGAATCTACCTGGAATCCACCTGGAATCCCCCAGGTGGCCGCTATGCCAATCCGCTGATGCTTTGGGGACATTTTGATTCATTTAATTGTGGCATGTTTGCTTTATGCTGCGGTTCTAGTTATTGCTACAATATTTTCTCTGATGTTTCTGAATCTTCCTTTAACACTTGAGGTTCTGCAATAACTTCTATTTACAGCCGCGAACCTCCAGCCCAGATCCTGTCAGCAGCGGCTTTAACCCGCCTGGTAGAAACGTTGAGGAGAAGCAGAGCGAACAGAGAGCAGGAGGTACCAGGTGGTACCAGGTGGTACTGGGCAGGCACATGCAGAGAGAGGGGGGTGGGGGGTGCGAAGGGGACTTGGGCCCCTACCCCTTTTATCCTTGATGCCCCTAGTGCCCTTTTTGAGTTTTTTTTTATTTTATTTTATTGTTTTTGTATGTCAGAAGGCTGGCTGCCCTCAGTCTAATAATTACTCTCAGTTTCTGCCTCCATGTTGTTCAGACACCGGGTCCATGGTGAGGAGGAGGGGCAGATCTGCGCCCTCTAACTCTCAAATTATGGGCAGGAATATTTTTCATACAGTGGTTTGTGAATAAAAACGTAGGTCTGGTGTTGATGTTGGAGACATATTATTGTAATAGAGCTTTAATGTAAATTTAATTTTGGTTTTTGCTTTTTCAACCAACTAGAAACAGAAGTCCCCTCTTGGCAGGATAGGACATGCGTCGCCTGTTGGTAGGGTGTGTGTGTGTGTGTGTTTTCTGCTGCTTTGTTGATCATATTTTTAATAAAGTTGAGGTAGAAATAAATAAAATGCCTAATGAGTTTATTTCCTTTAAAGAATCGATTCAAACATTTGGTTGTAAATTTTTAATGAAAAATAATTTTGGTGATAAAACAAACTGCAAACAGAAACACATGGATGGATATTTAATCTATTTAACATTTATTGGTTGAACGTTAAATTGTAATGTCAATAATTTTATTGGACTAGAATCCAGAATCATCTAAATGACAAAATCACATGAAATATTCAACATTTTTCTGCAGCTGCGATGATTTAAAAACATTTTTCAAACATCTGGGACAGAAATTTGGTTTTACTGTGGAGTTTTTCTCATTCAGGGTCAGAATTTTACACACAGATGAGTAAAAAGTCAGACATGATGAAACGTTGACATGTGGAAATCATCTTTAAAGGGAAGAAGAAGAAACCGTGATGAGGTCAGAGGTCGTGTACAGATGGTGCCTCATCCCTGCAGCAGAACCCTCTGGTACCTGCAGAGGTTCTGTTGGTTTCTAATCACATTTCTTCTCAGACCCGGCGGCCTAAACAAAGCAGAATGTATGAATAAACCATTTTTCTTGGGACGTAACGATCTCTGCAACACTTTCAGATTAAATCCTATCTTCCGACTAAAACGGATCACAACCAGCTGGTTCTGAGGCTCATGGCGAAGCGTCAAGCAGGATGTTCTCAGACTGACACGGAGTAACAATAAGACGTAGAAGTGGACTTCCTTTGGTCTCCGTCATTTATTTATTTATTTACTTTTATTTAACTTTATTTAAACGAAGTAAGCACAAACAAGTAAGGCAAATACAACAGTGCAACTCTGTAGACGGCATAGTAGAGGCAGATTTTGAAATGGAAATACAAAGTAATGTTGATAAGAAAAAAAATTAATTAATATTAATGAAACAATAACTAAAATAGCAACAAGGGGATTCATATGTTAGGATTGATATACATCGGTGGGCAATTCCATTAATATTTCAGTCAGGTATTCATATGATTCAATACATTTCAGAGATTTCAAATAAACAAAAAAATGTTACAGCAGTGATACTTATTTTAAGGAAACAATCCTTTTAAAGTTTGTAATTTATTAATTTTATCAGTGTTTTATTGGATCTGTTCTTATTGTTTTGGTTTGGTGATGTTGTTCATAAGAGAAGACGACTCTTATGTCTCTGTATTGTAATAAATATTAGTGTCTTTATAAAATAAAAATCAGGAGGGTTAGGGTGAGAACTGTCCATATAGCACCGTGGAAGAAATGTTTGAAGGCTTGTGCATAAATCAAGATGTATTTGAATCAGAATTTAAACGATTTAGTAGGAATGGTGTTGAAAAGGCAAATTAAAGAAATCTGGATTAATCCATATAGTAGACCGCTGTTAAAAGCTTGGAATGCAAATATTGATATCCAATATTGTGTTGATGCATATGCATGTTGTGTTTATATTGTATCTTACATGTCAAAAATTTAACATGAAATTGGTTTTCTTCTAGGAAATGGACAAAAAGAGAAGCAGCCAAAGAAGGAAATGTTTGTGCTAAAGAAGCTTTAAAGAGATTTGATAGAGTCTATTTGCATAACCATGATGTTTGTGCTCAGGAAGCAGTGTATAGACTCACCAACATGCATTTAAAGGAGTTTTCTCGGAGCGTTATTTTTATTCCAACTGGTGATAATATTGTGAAAATTAGTTTTCCCATTTCTGTTTTGAGACAAAAGCTACATCACAGGGTCTTACCCCAAAAGACATGTGGATGACTGGTATAGTTGACCGCTATAAGAATAGGCCGAATGATAATGTGTTTAATAATAGGTGCCTGGTTAAGTTGGCTTCAGATTATAGCGTTTTGACAAAAAATGAGAAATGTAGAAATGCAATAAAGTTGAATAATGACTTTGGTTTTATTGCAAAAAGAATTTGGACAAAACCAGCAGCTGTTCGATATGCGCGTTTCTCTGAAACAAAAGAGCCAGAAAAGTTTTACCAAAGCATAATGCAGTTATTTCTACCTTATCGCTTTGATAGTGAACTTAAGCCTTCAAGTTGTGCAACCTTTGGTGAGTTTTACAGAACTGGTTTGTTTGGATTTGTTGATGGAACAAAACATTCAGTAAAGTCTGTTGTAGATTTAAGTAGGAGTGATTTTGAGTTGGAATCTGTGGACAATGTTACTGGTGATGTAATGCTGGAAGACGATGGGCTGAATGGTGTTCTGAGGTTGAACTGGAACGCTTGGAGTGTGTGGTATTACAAAAAGGAAGACAAATAGAAAACAGTGATCAGGAACAAATCCCTGATTTAAGTCTGCAGTGTAAAGACGTTTCATTATTTGAGAAAAATAAATTAGAAGAACTGAAAGCGTTGCATTGATTAAATCTTTGAATTAAAAACAGTTCTCTGTTTTTGTTTTTAATTAAATCACGCAGTATTGTTTAGCCAAGCTTAATGGAATAAATCCTTAACCACTGCACATTTTTATTACAGGTGGTGCTGGCACAGGAAAAAATCATTTAATCAGGGCAATTGAATATGAATCAAAACGTTTCTTGTCGACTGTGAGTCGATAGTTGCTTATCAGAAGTGTTGTTTTAGGTTAAGGAGCACATATTGTGTAAAAATGTGATGGCTGATATCTGACATCCGGGAGATGAGTTATTGTCACTTCCTGTTTAGTAGTGAAAGATTAGCAAGAACTTCCTGTAGGGTTTGATAGACATGATGTGTTGTTATGAAGAGTTAGATGGTCCCATTTGATCATACACACAGTGAAGAAGTAGGGATCAAACAATAATTTCAGTATTTTCTGAGAGACTTCATCATCATGTCATTTATGTCACTTATATATGAATCAAAGTGTAAAAGTAAGAAATCCAGCAGAAAAAACAGGTGACTTCCTGTTGGAAGTGGGAGGGGCAGAGGTTATGTCATCAGTTAACCATGTGAATGTGATGAGGGCTGGTCTATAATGAGACATAGAAAGTCTGATGCAGCTCTGACTTTGTATGTGGAAGTTATTGCACCTTGATGTTTTATGGCAAATAGTCAGACTTTGACACTAAGCCACGCCCACATGAAAAATCCTGTGATAACTGTTTGACCTTCAGTGCCTCAAGGTTATGCTGAGTGATTCTGAAGTCCGTATCTCAAAAGCTGTAGGACGAGTTCGATCAGATGAGACGTCTATAAAAAAGAGGAAATGGCGGCTTTGATCCAAAATGACCGTCTTCCTGTTGAGTTTGGACCATGGCTCCAAGAGACGTTTTTGTAGGTCCTGACCAGATACACATGTGTACCAAGTTTCATACGTCTGGGTTGAATCATGGCTTGGAGCTGATGTTTTAAAAGCTTCTAGGGGGCGCTGTAGATAAATTAGGCCACGCCCACCAAGGATTCTTATGGATTCCTGTCTGGGGCTGGATAAGGATCCATCCCAGTAAGTTTGGTGCAACTCAGCTCAAAACTGTGGAATTTAGAGCCAAACATAAGGCAGCGGCGTGACCTGTCACTTCGCTGCGTCGCCATGGCCACGCCCTCCATTGAAAACTCTTAGCACTTTAAAGCAAGTGAGCCCAATTGTTATCTGTCATCCAACACAAAATCATCTTGATTAGGTCAAGAGAGCCAGAGATAGCGCTTTCCAAGAAAAAAAACGCACTTCCTGTTCTGAGAGGGCGGGGCTTAGATGACGTAAGACTATGACGCTATAGGATCATCAGGCATCCAACCAGGATCACTCTTGCCAAGTTTGGTGCAGCTCAGTCGAAACATGTGGAATCTAGAGCCAAACATGGCAATGGTGTTACAGGTCACTTCGCCACGCCGCCACGCCCACCTACTCCATCGAAACCAGTCAGGGTTGGAATACACAACCACTTATACCACAGCAGGTACGGAAAACCACAAACGCAAAAATTCAATCATGTAGAAATCTACTGTTAATCTCTTCATGTTAAATAAAAAATATTACTTAATATTTAAGTATTTAGTCATTATTTCAGCTTGACTCATTCAGAACTGTTCTGATCGTTTCCATAGCAACGATCAGAAGCAAGACATTGCCCCAGAAGTCCAGTGAGCTCACTGATGAGGTCATAGATGACATCATGTACATCACAATAGATCAAAGAAGTTCTAAAGATTTAATGTGTTGCGCTCCAACATTGAGCCCACAGAGTTTTCAGAGAGACCAGGAACAACGGCAGCCAAGATGAAGATCCGCGATCGCCTTAGAGCGTTTAGGGAAAAACTTATTTTCCACCCAAAGGCGATCGTGGAGAGGGAGGACCCACTAAGCCCCATAAAGATCACGAAGAACATGAGACGCCTTGAACGAGACTTCAGACCTGTGGCACACCTTTCTAAAAACCTGTCTGCTTTGTCCAGCTGGCACTCTGTGTACATGACAGCCTGTTTTTTCTGTCTGTACATGTGCACAGTGTGGTTTAGCTGGACATTTTCCTCCATCGTGCTCCTCGGGATTCTTCAACTTTCCATAAATTATTTAATTACCAAAGGCTGGAGGATCCCGGGGAGCATCATACCCGACATGTGTGAGCCAGGGGAACATCTGAAAGGCACAAATGTCTTACAGATGGTTCACTTGGCTTTCAATTCTGCTCAGAAAACCCAGGAGCTTTTTGGAAACATGGCCGACACGCTTGAGAAGATCAAAAATCTGTGCATTTGGGTCCGGCCAGAGCTCACAGTAAAGATCTACGTGGGACTCTGGCTGGTTTTGATCTTCTCATGCGTGTTGCCATGCCAGCTGCTGGGTTTTATCCTAGGTGTTTCTGTAGGGATCAAGATTTTCATCATTGACTTTATCTTTGAAAGGTTCCCGAAGCTGCGGCAGCGGTTTAACACCCCCTACAACTTCTGGGCTAGTTTACCCACTGACCTGCAGCTGAGGGAGCCCAGAAACACCTGGTGGAGCAGATGGATTGCCACGGCAAGGGCCCGATGGAGCACGGCCCGAAGGAGCATTTCTAATGCTCTTCTCGGTGCCAGAGAGAGGCGTTTTCTCCCTCAACGCTCTCGATTCATTGGGACCTTCCAAAAGTGGCGATGTCGGGTTAGGAGAAGGTAGCGGACAAAAGTGTGTCCCAGGTCTGTCTGGACGACGGCAGCAACTAGTTTTGGAAAGGCGTTTCAACGGCAAGGAAGAACCGGCGGATGTCTGTGGGAAAAGGTAAGAAATGAAGTCACACCTGACGTTACAGTTTCTCCAGCCCCTCCTCTTCAACATGATCAAGGATCTTTTGGAGAGGAGCTAAAAATAACAAATTCGGAAGATAAAAAAATCCCAGAATAGATCATCATTGACCATTTGAGGCTGGAGAAATCTGACTGGGACTGAACACTTATCCTGATGTGTTCAGTTAAATGAAATTATGGGATTAAAAAGTAAAAAGATTTGACAGGTTTCCTGTTTGCAGGTTTCTCTCCGGGTGCTCCGGCTTCCTGCCACAGTCTGAAATTGAGACTGTTTAGTTAATTGGTTTCTAAATTATGCTTAGGTGTGACTTCTTTTCTTTTCTTTGAATAAGACATTTGCCTGGGTCTGAATTCCTGCCTGGGTTCTTCTGTCTTTATGGGGTTTGCATTTTCTCCAAGTGCATTAGTGGGTTCTCTCCGGCTTCATCCCAGAGTCCAACAAAATGACTGTTGGTTTATTTGGCTTGTCTAGTTGACCTTTGCCCCCTCTCTTCAAAAAGTAGTTTCCTGTTTGCAGGTTTCTCTCCGGGTACTCCGGCTTCCTGCCACAGTCTAAAATCACGACGTTAGTTAATTGGTCTCTGTATTCTGCCAAGGTGTGATTAAAACATTTCTTTTATTTTCTAAAATGTGGATTGCCACAGCAAGATGGCTGCCCCTTGCTGTGGTAATCCATCTGCTCAGGAAGGTGTTTCTGGGCTCCCTAAGCTGCAGGTCGGTGGGTAAATTAGCCCAGAAAGTATAGGGGGTGTCAAACCGCTGCCGCAGCTTCAGGAACCCAGCCTTGGCTCTTCTGTCTTCATGGGGACTGAATGTTCTCCAAGTGGGGCCAAAACTATCCATCCATCCAGCAAGGGGGCAACGTTGGTGGTGCAGGAGGCGAATCCCTGAAGGCCGGTCCGGCGGACAATGTCGGCGCAGGGGCCGGACCACCTGGAGGCGACGAGGGAGCTCTGGGACCACCTGGAGGCGTCGAGGGAGCCCTGGGACCACCTGGAGGAGACGAGGGAGCCCTGGGACCACCTGGAGGCGACGAGGGAGCCCTGGGACCACCTGGAGGCGACGAGGGAGCCCTGGGACCACCTGGAGGCGACGAGGGAGCCCTGGGACCACCTGGAGGCGACGAGGGAGCCCTGGGACCACCTGGAGGCGTCGAGGGAGCCCTGGGACCACCTGGAGGCGACGAGGGAGCCCTGGGACCACCTGGAGGCGACGAGGGAGCCCTGGGACCACCTGGAGGCGACGAGGGAGCCCTGGGACCACCTGGAGGCGTCGAGGGAGCCCTGGGACCACCTGGAGGCGACGAGGGAGCCCTGGGACCACCTGGAGGCGACGAGGGAGCCCTGGGACCACCTGGAGGCGACGAGGGAGCCCTGGGACCACCTGGAGGCGTCGAGGGAGCCCTGGGACCACCTGGAGGCGTCGATGGAGCCCTGGGACCACCTGGAGGCGACGAGGGAGCCCTGGGACCACCTGGAGGCGTCGATGGAGCCCTGGGACCACCTGGAGGCGACGAGGGAGCACCAGGAGGCGGAAAGTCGGAGGGCCTTCCATTGAGGAAGCTGAGCCTGGGGACTCTGGGTTGGGCTCGTCAATCTCTGGGGACGAGGTCGCCGAGGTGCTTAAGAAGCTCCTCGGTGGCAGGGCCCCGGGGGTGGATGAGATTCGCCCGGAGTTCCTTAAGGCTCTGAATGTTGTAGGGTTTGTTGGCTGACGCAACTCTGCAATATTGCATGGACATTGGGGGCAGGTCCCCTGGATTGGCAGATTGGGGTGGTGGTCCCCCTGTTCAAAAAGGGGGACCGGAGGGTGTGCTCCAATTACAGGAGTGTCACACTCTTAAACCTCCCTGGCAAGGTCTATTCAGGGGTCTTGGAGAGGAGGTTCTATCGGATAGTTGAACCTCGGATTCAGGAAGAACAATTTGGTTTTCGTCCTGGTCGTGGAACACTGGACCAGCCAAGGTGTTGAGGGGATCCTTTTTGGTGGCCTTAGGATCACGTCTCTGCTTTTTGTGGATGATGTGGTTCTATTGGCTTCATCATGTCGTGATCTGCAGCTCTCGCTGAAGCGGTTTGCAGCCGAGTGTGAAGCGGCCGGGATGAAGATCAGTGCCTCCAAATCCGAGTCCATGGTCTTCAGCCAGAAAAGGGTAGAGTGCCTTCTCTGGGTCAGGGGTGGAGGGGTGGGAGTAGGAGGTGTCCTGCCCCAAGTGGAGGAGTTCAAGTATCTCGAGATCTTGTTCACGATTGAGGGAGAAGAAGGGAGCTGGAGATCGACAAGCGGATTGGCGCAGCGTCTGCCGTCAAGCGGGCGCTGTACCGGTCTGTCGTGGTGAAGAGAGAGCTGAGTGAAAAAGCGAAGCTCTCGATTTACCGGTCGATCTACGTTCCCACCCTCATCTATGGTCATGAGCTTTGGGTCATGACCGATAGAACGAGATCACAGATACAAGCGGCCGAAATGGGTTTTCTCCGTAGGTTGTCTGGGCTCTCCCTTAGAGATAGGGTGAGAAGCTCAGTCATCCGGGAGGGACTCAGAGTAGAGCCGCTGCTCCTTCACATCGAGAGGAGCCAGTTGAGGTGGCTTGGGCATCTGGTCAGGATGCCTCCTGGACGCCTCCCTGGTGAGGTGTTCCGGGCACGTTCCACCAGGAGGAGGCCCCGGGGAAGACCCAGGACACGCTGGAGGGACTATGTCTCTCGGCTGGCCTGGGAACGCCTCGGGATTCCCCTGGAGGAACTGGAACAAGTGGCTGGGGAGAGGGAAGTCTGGTCCTCCCTTTTTAAGATCCTACCTCCAACCCAACCCACCAACCATCCATCCATCCATCCATCCATCCCAGCATCCATGCATGGATGCTGGGATAATACCCAGTATTATCCATGCATGGATAATACTGCAATCTTTAAACCCACCCCCATTTTGATTATGTTAAATCAAAGTTTGGATGGATGGATGGATGGATGGATGGATGGATGGATGGATGGATGGATGGATGGATGGATGGATGGATGGATGGATGGATGGATGGATGGATGGATGGATGGATGGATGGATGGATGGATGGATGGATGGATGGATGGATGGATGGATGGATGGATGGATGGATGGATGGATGGATGGATGGATGGATGGAGTAAAAATATTGTAGCGATAGTAAAAATAGGTAGTAAATACATAAAGATATTTATCATTTTTAATCTGTTCTTGAGGTTCAAAATGTTTTTCTATTCTTTTATCTTCACAATTTCATGGAACGTCTATAGAAATGTGATTATAAATGCTAACATTAGCATTAGCTGCTACATGTTTAGCATTGAGGCTGTTTTAGGCTAGCATAGCTTTCTGACAGGCTAACTGCTTTTAGCACAACTTGAACACACTGGTCTGTCCCAGCATCCAATCAGATCGTGGCGCCGCAGGCCCAGGCAGAGCAGCCTGCGCCCCTCCTCACTCCTCCTCTTCCTCACTTCCTCACTCACACATTTATCAGATTTTCTCATTTAATCTGGTGATAAAATAATTTAAACCGGAAGAATCAAATTCACATTTTTTATCATTGATTATTATTGTTATTATTATTATTATTATTATTATTACTAGTATTGTTTGTTTTGATCGGAGCATTTCTCCACCAGGTGGCTTCAGAATAATTAATCATTTAGATTTTTTTGCATTTTTTTATCTGACATATTAATAAAAATCTGGATGTTTTCAGGTTTATTCCAGTCAGGTGATTTACCTGCTGGGTAAACAGAAACAAAATCCTGACCTGCCTGCTGGGACGAGTTTAATGTTCACTACAGTCCAATCATGTTAGAATAAATGTTTTTATTAACCATAAATTTGTTGATTTATTACTCAATTGATTGATTGATTGTAAATCAGGATTTTCTGTCTGACTGATGGATGTCTCATCATTTTGGTGTTTCAATGTTGGTGGTTCTGTTGCTCCGGGTCTCAGCTGAACGATCCGGTTCTGGTTCTCGTCAGAACCAGAAGCTATTTACTTTTTCTGATGCTCCTGGTTCTGATTCTGGTTAGAGGCCGGATGTGTGAGTTATTTTCCTGTTGGTTCTCAGATGAAGCTTTTAAAGTGAAATTAATGCGACTTTTTAACATGAATGTAATTTCTATTTTCTGTTTAATAAAGTATTAAAGATTCTTTTAGTTTCTCTCTTCGGTTTTTTATTTTATGTCTGAAGTGAATCCGATCCTCTAATCGGGTCGATGTGAGGAAATGTTGCAGGTTTGATCTGGTTCCTCTCCTGGACTCTTGACCTCTGACCTCACCTGGTCTGTCCAGAGTTTCTCCGTCTGTCCTCATGCTCTCTCTCTGTCTCCGTCAAACACCTGCAGGCGTACTGCAGCGAGTCATCTGAACAGTTTCACTCTTGTCCCCTAAATCATTGTTCGCCCTGTCACAAACTAAAAGACAAACCTCAGAGTTATGATCTCCTGCTGCAGTCGCTGGTCTCTTCTGTGTTGCTGTCAACTTGGTTTTCTGTTTTTATGCACGTCTGTTAAATCGGAGGAATCCGGACGTTCCTCGCAGGGAGCCGTGATAAAAGTTGCTAACAGGCTTTAATTCCTCATTCTTTGTCTCGTACAGGAAACGCTGGAATGTGGTCTGATTCCTTGACTTTTTCCGATTTTTGTTGGTACATTTTCATTGATCAGGATTTGTGTGAATAATAGGTTTTTGGACTGAGAATAGAAGGTTTATAGGTTTCTTTTTTAACCTCCGACCCCTTCAGCGCAGAAGACATTCATCTTATATCTGACCATGATGTTCAGAACCTCCACAGAATCAGTTTTACAGCAGCTCCACCAGCTGTTTGCTAATTGCTGCTGGCTAGTCTGAAGGAGCTGAGTGGGGGAGTCGCAGGCGGAGTGCTGCTCTGTGAGGCAGAAACTGGGAAGCTGCAGCTCTGAGGAGGAGCTGCGCCCTGTAGGCAGGGCTGGGTCCACTCAGGTGTTTTAACAGCTGAGTGGTTGCCATGGAGATTAAAGGATTTCTCAAACATGAAGGAATCAAAGCGACACTGCAGATTTGTTGACGGCGTGTTTTGAGTGTAAAGTTGGGGTGTTCTTGTTAATAAATTCTCAGACTTAGTTGGTTCTGGTCATTCCTTGTTAAGGACTTTCTGTCATCCACCTCCATTCTTCTTACTCTCTCTTCCAAAAACGCTCCAACACGCCACATTAGTTCTGCTGCAGCTGGTGTAACACTTTCCATGCCCCAGTTTTTGTTACTCCAACTACAGAAGCCACAGTCCTTCTGGCTGCCAGGCCACTGTCAGCTGCTTTGGGGGTCCGCGAGGACATCCCACCCCGAAAGCCGACCTTTAGGCCACAGCTTCTGCAGTGGAGGTCCTGAATACGGGACATTCTGATTCCATGTCTCAACTTTCCTCGCAGCATTACAGAGATCATCCTGGAGTCAAACAGTTTCCTCCACCACTCATCCCCAGCTCCCTTCCACAACCTGTTCAGGTTTACCAGGTCAGTCAGCGCCACCAGGTGGTGATCAGTTGTCATCTCTGCCAACATGTAGTGCCACAGACTTGATGATGCAATTAAAAGATTGATCCTTGACCTTTAGCCCAAGATACGTGGCGCCAAGAACACTTGTGAGCCACCTTGTGCTTGAACGTGGTATTTATTGAACTTTTGTGTCTCGCAAATATGAATAACACCTACAGAATCCTCTCTTCGACTTAAGGAGATCATTTTTTAAAATCACCACCTTCAAATTAGCGTTTGCCATGGCAGGCCCCACTGGAGCCCTCAAGATCTTTTGTTACCGTCTACCATGTCACGGTGCTGATTAATAACTGGTATCAGCTGCAGAGAGCCAAAGGTTGGGGAGCTTGTTCAGGATTCCCCCAGAGTTTTATAAGCAAGGCAAGCCGCCAGTCTCTACTTGTCCCCATGGCTAAGCTAAGTGTTGTTTGCTTATTTTAAATAGTTTTTCTTTTAGACATAATTAAAAGTGACAGCAGAGATGGTTAGATGCATAGTCAATGCACTGTTGGTGCAGATTGCATGTTCCACCTTTCACTCTATTTGGAAGGAGTTCTTGCAGAGCAGGTTCACCTGTACCTACCTCCATAAATGTGATCCCTCTATGAAGTCTTTTTGATAATGTAACTAAGCAAAGTAGTGACCCAGCTCTGGTGAAAAGTGGGCTGGTTTAAACAAAAATCATCAAATCCTACTTTAATAGATTGCAAAACAATTTTTAAATTGTAAACTATTTCATTTCAGTCTATTTTTTTCTTTCATTTTAAAGTGTATAATGATTAAAAAATATATAGAAAAATATAAAGTTTAATTGATTTACACTACATTTATTTGTGATGAAGTAAATTGAATGTTTGCTCAACTTTATTGACACTGAAGAAAATTTAGGTGCAAAAATAAATAACACAGGAATATAAACATTGGCAGAGCTAGCCATAGTTACCCGTACTTCTGTTGATTTGCAACTTGTTAAATCAATTATTATGCTGCAGAGGATTCCAGCATTCACATATATTTTTACAGTGAAGACAATATATTTTAAAATAAATGCTAAAAGGTCATATAACCACTTTGCAGTAATGAGAAAATGTTTGTGCCATGTCAACCAAAAAAGCTAAATCTACTACAGATGCTGACATGCTTTGACCCAAACTGGTCACTGAAAAGAAGAAGAATTTGCTTGTACAGAAATTCTAGACAGGCATATTTACATGCTACTCATCTAGTTTAAATGCCATGTCACAAGCTTTTTAAACTCTAAGCCTATTTTCCAAAACCTCACAACTAAATCCTGATCCTCTCCTCTCATCTCTCCTTGAAAAATGTTCAGTTCCTGTTCTGCCATGTGTGAAGGGGTTTAGGCTTAAAAGCAAAGCAAACAGACTGGACTCAGCTTGACGTGAATTCCCAAGGTGAGCTCACCACCCTGATAGAAAAATATGGACTGACCTGTGCTCGGCCAAGTGGTCAGTCCTCCTTTTTTCATTTTCTGGGGTTACTCTGTTGCCTCAGCAACAATGCTGAGGCTAACACAGGTGGACTGCTCATTTATGCGAGGTCAACAAGGGTTATACTGTGATTAAATCCAAAGTAGCAGAGTCCG
Organism: Xiphophorus maculatus; assembly: GCF_002775205.1. NCBI lineage: Eukaryota > Metazoa > Chordata > Actinopteri > Cyprinodontiformes > Poeciliidae > Xiphophorus > Xiphophorus maculatus. Next base: position 16,388,693 of record NC_036453.1, on the reverse strand, counting down.
GTTCATGTGGGAATGAGATTCGGTTGTATTGTTGCCAACAGCCTCTGTGCTTCTTTCTAAATTGGAAGTTTTCAAGCAGAAGCCAGAGAAACATGCCTGTTGATTTGAGGAGGCATTTTTCAACTAGAGATGCAACATTAATATATATAACAGTCCCGATATTGAAAAAAATTCTAGATCGGGTATCGGTGACGATGTGCCCGATCAGATCCATTCAGGCTAGTTCTATGCTTTGTGCTCTGAGCAACGTCAGGCTCTATTATGTATTTTACATTATATTTGGAATTTCTAGTTGCACTTTCTGAACCATCTGGAAGAAGATTTGTTGAAGTTTATTTTTCCATGTTTGACCAAGGTAGTCAACCTGTTGTTCTTGTCAGCTTCAATTTCTTTATTATTTGCTTTACATTGGCCGTTGTACTCCAATTGCATGGACTGAGCAAATTACAGATAGTTTTGTTGTTTTTACATGTTTTATCAAGCTTGTGAAGCTATTGGTGTAATTAAGAGCCGAAAGATACAGAGTTATCAAATAAATTTGTTATTAAGTACATTTAAGTCTGTTTAAAAAAAAAAATTAATGTTTTGAATTAGTTCAGTACTGTTTTTCTGTATCGGATCGAATACGAAACTTCAGATATCTGTATCGGTATCGGAAGTAAAAAAAAAGAATGGTTCTGTGCATTCTTAGTTTCAACAGGACCTGATAATGGAATAAACATACAAATGGAATAACAAATTTCAGACTCAGAACCACTGTAGGCCTCAGAAAGATGGTCTGCAAAAGAAACAGAGGAACAACATCATGGAGTTCCAATTTTTTGACTAAACTACTACAATCTACATAGCTTGGAATGAGGGCCAGCACTTTATGGGACTCCAAGCAGGATTTTATTTGGGTACCTCCAGCTAAGCTCACAAAATGTGAGTAAAATTTTGTGAGTCAGAATAAAATAACTTTCTAATTATGCTTGCACTTTTACTCTAAGGGCAGCAGGTGGGTTTTAAGTATTGTAAAGTTTCTTCTTACTGTGATTCTAAAAGCACTGAATCGGCAAATGGCTGAGCAGCTGAGATTTTCAAGGTTCCAGGATTTTACTTTTGTTCTTCATTCCTTTAGAATAGAATAGAATAGAATAGAATAGAATAGAATAGAATAGAATAGAATAGAATAGAATAGAATAGAATAGAATAGAATAGAATGTACTTTATTGACCCCAAGGGGAAATTGCTTATTTGTTGAAAGCTATTTCATCTTAGGTGATAAATACAAAGTTTGTAAAATATATATTTACCTAAGAGTGAATAATAAAGAGAGAATAGTTCAAAATGACTAGATATAAACAAATAAATGAATAAATAATGAAGCAATCACATGCCATATGTATTAATCAATAAATAACCTATAAATGAGTGCAGAAAATAATTGAATCAATTAGCACAGACTTGGGCGTTGTAAAGCCTGATGGCAACAGGCAGAAATGACTTTCTGTGGCGCTCTGTGGTGCACTTTGGCCAAATGAGTCTCTGGCTGAAGGCGCTCCTGTATACGGCAGCACGTCATGGAGTGGATGAGACTCGTTGTTAGTTATTTACTTTAGTTATTTTATTTACTTTAGTTATTTTGTAAGTGTTTAATGGCAAACACACAGGGTGTCATCAGTTTAATGAGTGGGTAGTGATTCTACGACAGACACACCTGATACTGTCCCATAAGGTTTTCTATTCTGGCCAGTAGAGGGAAACCTTTTGGACTGGATTCACCATTAACATTCAGTCTTGATGTTGCACGTTCTCACCAGTTCCTACAACATCAGACTACTGCAGGGAACCATTTGCAGGTTCTGTTGGGCTTTTATATTGCTGTTGAACAGTCTGGGCCAAGCAACTTCTGCAACAGCTACACAGGGCCATCTCCTGGCCAAAAGGCGGAATTACAGCTTGAGTCTTACCTTTCCATCAAAGTGAATTTGTTAACAATTTTGAAAACCATGTCATTTTCCTTCAGATAAATAGTCATACACTACTTTGTGTAACACAAAGTTTCAGTGAAACACGGTTAAGCGTGTAGTGGTGTTGTGACTAACATGGGAGCCTCCTCTCATGTTGTCACAACGTAGTCCTCTCACCACTGCAGACAGGGAGCCCTCTGTATTCACAGCCTTTTGTTGAGAAGCTATCAGTCAACTGATCCCAGTTCAGATTCTTGAATGCTCTGGTTCACATTTTAGGTCACACATCAGATTCATCTGGAGCCTTGTTAAGTAACTGAGGCTGCTGCAATAAGCAATTGATCACATGATAAAAATGGACTTGATCATTTCCATTCTGATGAATATTTTTTGAAGAGTAATTCTGTCTAGAGATTTCATCATTAATTTTCTTTACAGTTTCGGTTTTGTGTGCGTGTTTATTGCCCCCCCACCCCCCGTTTTATTTGTTGTTTTGGATTGTTGAGTTTCATTTTGGATATTTAAAACATCTTCCAGTTCCAGTGTCCAACTTTAGTTTCGTAAAGAACAATTATTATTCTTTGAGAAGGTGAAGTTGCACCAATTATGCCACTGTCAGTACATTACTTGCAAATATCCCCAAAACAAAAATTCTGTTAATCGCAATAACATATCGTCCAGCAAAATTTATCGTGACAAGCTAATAAATCACACACCGGTTACTTTTAGTATGTGGCTAACCACAGAGAGTTCCCCATTTATTGTTCTTCAAACATGTAAACAGACAACATGGTGACTTAGAAACAAGCACATACAGTACATGGCATTAAATCAATGAGGTAAAAATATCATTTTTTTTATATCTTTGATGTCCCAAACAAATAAATTTCACAAAAGCTGGAATGCTCAAGAACACCGATGTTCTCAAATATATATTATATAAGCTATATGGTATTTCACATTACATAGATTCATATGGACACGCCACGTTTTGTTGTGTGCCGCAGTCGCTTCCTGGCACATTCATTGCACGTAACCTGCAGATCCTCTTCAAGGGTCCAGCTTTATTATGGGCCCTGAATGAGCCGCAGCGCTGTCGGGCCGGCTTCTGAACACAGCAAACGTTTCCTGTTGTCTGCATTTGAAATGTTACATCGTTACATCACCAACCAGCCAGCGGCTGCAGCAAGAGATGCTCCAAACCACTGGCAGGTATTTCCAAACCAGAACCAGAACCGGGTTTTTTTTTATTTTTTTATGATGGGTCTGAGTTGCTGCAAACTAAACTGTGAACAAATCCCAGCAGGTTCATGTGCATCAGAGCAACAAGAAACGATGCAGGAGAGGATTTAGCGGTTTCCGAACAGATGTGACCCAACAGCGCCTCCACGTGGGCAGGCTTTGTTTTGGATTTAAATGCTCTTTTTAATTTTTGCCCACTTCTTCAAGAGATCAATCTGAACTGTTTGAGCAAGTTTAACCATTTAGTGTCTGCATTATATGGTTCCAGTATGTTAATCTACTATAAAGTCAATACAATCTCAGGATTTTACAATTTTATCTATCAGATTACTAATATTCTAAATAGATAAAATAATTTAGAAAATGTTTTTATTCCTGGTGAATGCGCTCATGTTTAATTGGTTTATTAGGAATGTTGGAAACATCTCAACCAGCTTCATCCACAGTCGCAAGTCGCCGCTGCACAGTTTTGGTCATTTTGGGTTTTAATACACAGAGTGCACCGATTGCATTTTCTGGCCGAGCTACGATATTTAAAATGCCTGACCCGCCAATTCGGGCAATTCTTTTGCATGAAATCACTAAATATAGGTAAGTTTTTTTTTTGTGCACTTCTATTTAATACTCCCTTCAACAACTTATATAAATTTTTAATGGTTGATTTGGGGTCTAATGTACAAAAACTGTGGGGAGGGATGCAAAACTCAATCAATAGATCTATGGGTGCACCGATAGATCCTCCCTGATTTCCTTTCATTTTGGGAGATCAGGGATTGGCTGATGCTTCTATGTGAAACTGATCTTATCTAAAAGTCTAAAACTCAACTACTGTCCTCTGTTGCTCTGACGTGTACGTTCGCAGTTAACAACAGTGACCCCATTGTTGCCAACTCAGATACCTTCTTGCCATGTTTTAGACAAAAAATATTGGCTTTGGCCTAAAAACCAATAAAAAGTCTTATCGAACAGGTGCGACTTTTTAAGAGATTGGTGATCGGCCAGAAAACTGCAATGAGTGCACTCCTAAATGGCTCTATTGTGAAACACAAAACATCTAATTAAATGAATTTAAATGTGACATTTAACCGTTTTATTGTTATTTACCTCCTTAATTTATTATCATAACAGGAAACTGATTTACAATAGCTTAGTAGATGGGAATGAAATGGTTTGTCTACAGATTCAGAATTGGGCTCTAAACTGGTAAACGGGTGAACTGATCATTATGTGATTCAGACGTTTGCAGAAGACGATTCCAGGCTGCATAACGATCCGCCAGAGACACTTCATGAGGAAGTTGTTTCTGGTCGGGTGTAAAACTGTTTTATTTTTGTTTTTTTTTATTATTATTAATATTATTATTTATTCTCTCTCAGGGAACCGATTGGTTACTGGGATCCTGGCCTGTAACAAGTTATCAGCTATCGTCGTAAACGTTGAAGATCTTAATCTGAGCTGGACGTTGTCTCGAAAAACAGTGAATCCTGCTTCCTCGTCCGGGCCTACAGTCGGCTCGGTAGACGCCGGCTCACGCCATCCGGTTCTGTAGTTTGTGTGGAAGCATCTCTTGCTTGCTAAACCCGCCACATGTGCAAAACATAAGGCATGACTTCGCCTCTACCCATAGATGCTCTGTGGACTCAAACCAACGGTCCAAGTGAAGGCAGTTTCTGAATACATCCAGCTGTGGTCCCTCACTGCTTGGTTTGCTACGTCTTAATGAGGTAGACAGATGCATACTGCAGCGCAACGCCCACCCACAGACACACACACACACACACATGCGCGCGCACACACAGATACCGACCTCCAGCCCTACTCTCCCTGATCAGACATGTCACATAAAGCCTAACAAGCAGCTGGAGAATCTTAGTGCACAATATTCAATAATAAGCGCTGTTGTCAGTGCTGCAGATCATACTGAGGCAGAAACTGTTGTTCATTTAGAAACTCTGTCAGCTTGAACACTTGAACTCTGATGAAACTCTGCATCGAAACTGAAGGACTTAGTATTCTGAATAACTTGGTGAGCTTATTATGGTGGGCAGCTTTTAACTGGTGATGCGTACGTAAATACATCCCTCAGCGACAAATGAACGTTACATGTCAACGCTTGTTTCCATGACAGCCAGAGACAAAAAAAAAAAAAAAAAAATCTTTTCTTTACTTTTTTCTTTTAAGCTGCTTAACCAGAAGAGCATCCCGCAGCATGATGCTGCCTCCACCAGAGCTGCAGAGTCATCTGTAAACCGACGGGGTGGTGGTTACGATGTTTCCTTGTTGTTGAACCTTAAGGAATAACCGACGGCCGTTTCCAGGCATTCCACCAGGGAGCCCGCCGAGAGGAAGTCCAGCTCCACCTCGATGAATTTCACGTAAACGGCGCAGCGCTGCTGCGAGTCTCCGCCATGCTGATCCGTCCTGGCGCCGGCGCCGGCGCTGTTCTCCTGCAGGAAGCGGGTCACGCCGGACGGCTCCCCATAGACGCAGTGCTTCCCGGGTCCCTGAAAGTGCTGGGAGAGGCACTGCTGGATGGTCCTGTCCTCGGCGACGCCCAGGTAGCAGTAAGTGACGGCGGGCCCAGTCCTGACGTCGCGCTCCGACCCGTTCTCCGCCTCCCGCCGGGGCGAGCTACTGTCGTCGTCCTCCTCGTCGTTGGCCGGAGGAGGCGGCGTGCAAGCGGCGTCGCAGGCCGGCAGGGCCTCGCAGCCGATGGCGTACAGGCCGTGCGTCTTGGGGACGAAACCGGGCAGGAGGTAGTGGGACGAGCCTTTGCTGCTCGCCAGCAGCGGCCGCGACACGGGGATCCAGTCCACCTCCATGTGGAGCTCCAGGCAGCGCGCCTCGCTGATGGTGATGTCCAGGAACTTGTAGTAGACGTTCTTCCAGTTCATCTTCTGGACCTTGGTCATGATGACCCGGCCCTCCGGCTTCTCCGGGTTGAAGTACTCCCGGAGCCGCTTGCCCAGCGGCACCTGCGAGCTGATCTCGGCGTAGTGGTAGCGTACGTCGTCGCGCCAGCGCGTGTTGTAGCCCACGCCAAAGATGGCCAGCTTGTTGGACAGGTGCAGCCGGGAGAACTCGGTCCACGTCTGGAAATGCTCCCAGTTCAGCTGCACCGACTCCAGGATGCGGATCACCGTCTGCATCGCCTCCCTTTTCCTGCACACAGTCACAGAACCAGCAGCAACCGCCTGATTTAGGAATATGTGATTACAATGAGAGGAAATTGCACACGGCTAAACTTTATTACCCAATTAGGGCATTTACTTTGGGGGTACTGCAGTAAAGACGGGCTGAATATAAACATTCTGAAATTTTTTTATTTTTATTTTATTTGAGAAATATTTAGAAAAATTTCTTATTTATTCTCTTCAGGTGTGTGCTCCTCTTTCACTTAAAATTAGAGGGTGCACCCACTGCAGTTTTCCAGCCAATCACCGATCTTATAAAAACCCTGACCCGTTGATTCTGATTTTGGCTGATTTTTTTTTGTCTAAAATGTTGCTCAATATCAGGGCTGCACCGAAATGAAACTTTGTGCCAATATCCAGTATTAATAACGCTTTTATGACGCTGCTGACTTTACCACTGCTTCTCTGCTGTAGGTTAAGAAACTGCCAATATCGGCCCATGCCGATGTTACTGCAGCTACGTCATGCATTCCTACTAAATATAACGACAAAGCAGCTGAGTTGGCAACAGCGAGGTGAATATTGTTAATCACGCGCGTACAGACGTGACTCGGTGGGCGGATCTGTCTGTTCGGAGGCAGATAAGATTGGCTTCACATCTAAGCTGCCGATCTTCCAAAATGACAGAAATCAGTTGCGCTTCGTCAGTACATAGAAATTTGAGGTCACATCATGACAAATTGTGAAAAAGTTCAAAATATCTTCGTATTTTCAAGAGGCGCGAACACTTTTGGAACACTGTAGTTTTGCCCATGAGCAGATTTAAAAAATGGTAAGAAAACGTAAGTGCTGCTACTGAGAGTGCACAGTTATGAACACTGAACCTGGAGAAGTTTGGTTGAAGAATCCAGTAAAATTTTAAAACCCAGATTCTCAGAGTGAGGAGATATAACAGCAATTTACTACAGTCATGTAAAAACAAGCTTTATTTGAAAAAGCAAAACAAAACTTACTGGGTTAATTCATACAATTCTGCTTGAATCTGTAGAGCTCTGCTTTTAGGCACCTGTAGTTCTTCTAAACCAGAGGAAAAAACATGGCATACAAAAATAATGGATTAATTTCATCCATCCAATTTTGTCACAATTACTTTTTCATAAATTGAAACGGATCTCACCGGTGTCCATGTCTCCCTCCTGGAAGGCCGAGTCCAGCACCTGGTTGCACCAGTCCTCCTGCGAGAAGTCCTCCAGCGTGCTGCCGTCAGACTCCATCTCCTGGTACAACCCGCTGCTGTTGATCAGCACCGGGGCACAGCTCTGAGAGTCCCAGCCTCCCTGACCGAACACCTTCTCCAGCTGCTCCAAGGTGTAGCTGCTCTTTCTCTTCCCGATCCCATGCTCCTTCACACGGCTGTAGCAGCGCCTAAGTGTCTGTTTGGGACGGAGGAACAGCGAGGATTTTAGTTTTCAAAGGACACATGGCTCACCCAGCTGACTGACCTATGCAGCTGTAGCATCTTAATTCTACTACCTAAATGAATGAACAGGTGAATGAAGGCATAAAATAGTAAGTATATTCTTTGTAACAAAGCTTGGACCAAAATTATAGAAAAACTCACTATTTAGCAAACATTATGCACTTATAGAGCGTCTGACGTTGCTCTGATGGCTCATCTGGGCCTAAATACCTAAAGAGTTATTTATATAATATGTAAGATAAAGCAACACTTTATATTTCCCAGTTCATGATCCATTACCAGAAATAAGAACAGGTTTTAAGGAGGTGTTCTGTGATGAAAGATGTCTCCAGTGTGACACGGCTCTAAGCAGTCAGCGGACCCAGTTTGGTGTCATGGTAACAGGTTGGAGTCGTGACAGTGACATCTTGCTGTCATGGTTCCTTACCTTCATCCTCTCCCTGCACTGGGACGGGGTTCTCTCGTACCCCAGGTCCGACAGCGCTCTGGACACTCGCTCGTACATGGCAGGACCGGGCGGCTTCCCGGAGAACACGGTGCCCGCGACCTCCAGCTGCTGCATCCGCGCCTCCGTGAGCCTCTCGTTGCCCCACACCGCGATGAGGGCGTTCGTCTCGGACGGCGTCCATGACATCCCCCGGCAGGCGGTGAAGCTGTTGGAGGAGGATGAGGCCGCCGTCCGGCCCGCGGTTCCAGAACCCACGTTCAGAGGCGAGAAGCGGTTCGGTGTCGAAGGATTGGAGTGGTATTGGATGCTGTCGCTCAAATCCTCGGACTCGGGAGATGGCACCTCGGTTTTCGGTATCTTTAATGGTGTCGCTATCTCCGGAGAGGGCTCCGCGTTACTGGACGCCGCCATGTTGCTTCTGTTGCTAAGGGGAGGGGGCGGGAAGAAGATGTTACGTTAGAGGGGCTCGGAGAAAATGATGAGGATGTGAACAAGGACACATTGTCGGTCAAAATCTTCATATTCTGAAAATTATTAATTTAAAACCTACATTCAATAGGGGATTTCAAAAGATTTCAATAAAACACCCAGTTGAAACCAGATATTTAAAGTGCATAAAAAGACACAAATAATGCTTCTCATGGTCTGACATTTAAATCATATAAAAAGGGCCGGCCCGAGGCATAAGCAAACTAAGCAGCCGCTTAGGGCCCCAATGTCACTAAGGGCCCCCTCAGTGGAGCTGATTTTTTTTTTTTTTTAGTAATAATTTCTATGTCATTATAATATCAAAAACACACAATTTCACTATGAAGTGGTTTGTTTTTACAATAATATATATTTGATAATGCATGTGGAAATCTTGATTTTATTGAAATAAATACATAAATTGCTCTCCGGGGCCCCCTGGTGGCCGCGGTAGGTACTGCACGCTTCGCCGGTAACGAGCAGCACCCAAACGTCCAAAGCTCCGGTCAGAAGTTAAGTAAGCAGAACAATGTCTCATAAAAGGACTTATCCTTCAGAGAAGGAGATAACAAAAAGAGGAAGAATAGAAAAAAAGCCAAGATAAAGGTTTGTTTTAATGTGTCTTGGTAATGTAATGTAAAAGATTTGTAAGACTGCCAGCTTGATAGCGACCTGGAATGGTCCAATTTAGCAGCCAAGCATTTATGCTCGGCTCTTTGTGTTTGTGTGAAACTGAGTTTAAACTTTAAATGAGTTGATTCTCATCTCTGTATCTTTCTGAGGTATTTTTGGCTTCAAAACGCGGTGTTTGATAATGTTTGTTAACAATAATGAAAACTCCTCAGTGTTTGCCATTGTCTAGCAAAATGTTTTTACGTCAGGCTACTTAGCTGCTACATTGATGAGCCACTCTATGCTGTAGTTGGGGAAATGTTGTTTGCTGCTGAGCAAAATCATTTTGTGGCTAAAACAAACATTATTTTTACGTCAACTTCTAAGTAATGTGAAACTTCTGTTAAAATCATTTGAAGGCTCAGAATCAGTCCAGTACCGGTACTGGTCCACATTCTCAGGGGAGAAAAACTCACCTGGTATAAATTACATTTTTAGCTATTGGAGTAACACTGAATAGAAATTTATTTAATCAAAGCCTGTCATGAATATGTGTGCAGGGCTGCACCGATTGCAGTTTTCTAGCTGATCCCTGGTTACCGATCTTTAAAAATCCTGATCAGCCCATTTTGATTTGGGCTGATATAAAAAAAAATTTCATCTGAAATGTCGCTAAATATAGCAAGAAAGTCACTGAGTTGGTAACAGTAGGGTGATTATTGTTAACTGCAAATGTGCAGACCTGACCTGGTGGGCCGGTCTGTCAGTCACACCTCTCACTGCAGAGCAGAAGAGGACAGAGGCCGATTTTTTAAATTTTTGCTGACAAAGACAAGACTAGGGGATAAGATGGGCTTCACGTAAGTATCGGCCAATCACCATCCCCCAAAATTAAGGAAATCGGCACCCAGAAATCAACTGGTCAATAAATCAGTTGGCCAATAAATGTGTCGTATTATGCATGTATATAATGTAAACAGCACTGCCAGAGATTCAATAGGTTTATAGCAGGTGTGTGAATGACCTCATGATCGGGCTACTGATTGCAGCCAGTCCACATTGTTAGCAGAACTAGTGGGCCCCAACACCAAATTTCGCTTAGGGCCCCATGGAGACTTGGGCCAGTCCTGCATACAAACTTCTATTTGATTTTAGTCAGTTAGGATGATAGGATTATTAACGTATATCTAAGAACATTTATTTGCTAAATACATTTCCAGAATAATGACTGAGTAAACACAATAAGATTGATTTGATAAGAAGAATAACATTTATCTGTTTTGTTATTTTCCACCCATCTACAGTTCAGGAAGGAGAGCAGTTCTGTGTCCCAGAAATGAATCAACGCCAGAACAAATGCTTCCTTGTGATTATCCTGCAAGCTGGTGAGACAGTGTCCATATCAGCAGTAAAATGGGTCCTGTACCAACAATGAGCTTAAATGCTTCTCCTCTATAGAGGAGAAATAAAAGCAAAATAAAAAGCCAGATTACAGTTTGCAAATGCACTCAGAGACAAAGAGCTAATTGTTTACAGACCCGTGCTCTGATGACACATGTATCTTCCAAATGTAGTAAATGTTATGGACACATGAATGACATTCAGTGCTCTGTCGCTGTAACAGCTTGAAGTCTTTCAGTCATGAACTTCAGTCAGTGACAAAAATACATTATCGCCAAAACAATTTCATCCTTTGCAGACCTAGCCTGGTAAAAACAAAACCAATTCTTCCACTCTTTTCTTCGTACAGAGGGTCTGGGCCCTTGGCTACTGAGAAACGATTTCTTGCTGGAGGTGAGGACTTTGTTTTAAATTTTAAATTTAAGTCAGACACTAAGGTTTGGTTGTTTTATGCTACGAGGTTTATGGGAAATTCCACGCTCTGCAAACAACCATCTCCCATAGGAAGCGAGAAGTGCTGGGCCAAACGAGGCGGCTGTTACTGTTGATTCAATATTTGGATGCATAGCTAACACCAACTGAGTGGATTCTCTCACTTCCACCGTTTGATAGTTTGATAAAACTACAACCATAGAAGACTACTATTCTAAAACAACGCAGAAAAATTATATCATCTTTCCCAACTTCTCCTTCTGTTCGCTGATTGGCCCGGAGGATATTCAATTGGTGAAATCTAGCTCAGTGGGAGAAATCCCAGATGGAGCACTGAAGGGAGATGAGAATCTAGTGGAATTGCATAGGAAGACATTGGCCAGGTTACCGTAAACCTACGATGGCTTGATGAAATGAGAGAAGAGTAAAAATGTTCAATGTCCAGCTGTACATTCTTGAACATGTTTCCTCATCCAGAGGTTATGTGCATGTTGGGGCGTGTGCAGGCGTGTGTGTGTGTTTCTGTGGTGTGGTGTTTCCCTTACTTTCTCCTTTGCTGGGTGTGACTGGCAGGTTTGATCTCCAGCTGTTCCTCATCAGAAGCAATCAGGAGGAATTTAAAGGAGATGCGGGTTTCTGAGGCAGCAGCCTCACCCTGGCTGCACCGCCCATCCTCTCCCTATCAACCACTTTCTCTGAGGCCAAACTCCCCATTCTCTGGATCGTTATCTTTGTCAGCAACAGTAAGTCATCCTCTCCACCTAAACAATTTACTGTTAACCAACATCAGCCCCCTAAAAACAAAAACAAACTTATCTTGCCTCTTAGTGTGGACCTGAACCTGAACACTGGCTATTTCCATCACCTTGTTTCAGTAAATCTTCTCTTTGTTCCTAATCTCTGCCTGCTTAAAAATCTCAAAACTGTCATTATGACAGAGTTTATCTTGTACTACACTGAAAAACAACTAGAAGACACTGAAGACAACTGAACACCTACAGTACTTTTACTATTACCTACCATGTTACATTAGGTGACCCGGTTAGAAGTAGGGTAAGTTAGGTGGTTATATATGGGTCTTTGTTTCTTTTTGCGTTTGTGAGCATATTTCTGCTGCTGCTGCAAAAAAAAAAATGCAATTAGATTTCAGTTCAGTGTGTCTAAACAAGCGACCTTTTTTCATCTTTCAATTTATTCAGAGGTTAAATTATGAATACGGACCCAGTGTTGTGAATTTATGTGACCTTTAAAAATACTGATTAAGAAATGAGCAAAGTGCAATCAGCAGGTATAAAACATTTGTCTTCATGCAGTACAGTATTCACTGCTTATTGCAGCATTTAATATATCATTTTACAAAAACACACACACATACACGCCCACACACACACTTATGTGTGAATTATTCTTCTACTTCTTGGGAAGAACTTTTTAAAGTATTTTTTGTAGATAACGCAATATGGAAAAATGTTAATAACTTGAATACTTCTCCAAAGCATTACAACTGTGTATGTCAACTACCTAAAAAACACATTTTAGCTTAAACCACAGGAAGTAAAAAATCCATATTGTTGGGAGGTTGACTCTCCACTTTCTCAGATGAGTGAAGCCCTTTGTCACCACTGTGCAGGGATGTGCAGGGAGCAAGACCTTTCATTGGATTTTGGTGTATAATTGGTCATTTGATGGTCCGATCAATAAACTTTGCCATTGTTTTCTCCAACTGACTGTATTTGATAAGCTTCCATCAGGGAGTGTGAGTCATTCAGGCCTGCACTGCCATCTGCTCCTTGTTTGACTCGGTGTGCGTCTCTGGGCAGTAAGGTCCTGACCTGGCCAGAGGAGCAGTAAGATTCACTCTTATGCACTTGCTGTCCAATAAAGGTCAGAGACAGGAGGCAGTGGACGATCTAACCTTTTCATGTCAAAACTGCAGTTGACAGATGACACATCCTTGATATGTTTTCTGTCTGGAAGGGATGAAATGAACCAGAAACATGGTGTCCCAAAGGAAGCTGGATTTTTGTGTGGACTTAATCAACTTTTAACCAAAGGATCCCAAAAATTCTTTGTTTCCTTTCTATCTCATGTCTAATGTCGCAAATTGACATAATGAAACGAAATGTTTCAAATACTGGACGGCAGACGGAATTGGGTGCATCAAACTAGATCCAACAACAGCTAATCTAAGGACCTCAAAGAGCAGGCAGTCATGGAAGCTGAAACCGTGTCAAAGGAAAATGTGCTTTGAAAAGTTTATATGAAACCAATATAATCTGGAGAACGCAATCATGACCAAATGCTTTTACTGTGAAACAAATGCTGTGCTTTGTAGCGTCAGCTTATTCTTTTCTACATGGTTCTATTGTACACTTAAGCTACAGTTACACTGATTCCCATTTAGTCATAAAATGAAAAGTAACATTTTGCCAACATCAACTCCTCATTTATAATGCTCCCCTGTTTTGTATTTTTCTTGTACATAAGCAAGCCGCTTTTCTCTTTGTGTCACCGTATTGTTTTTATTTAATAATTGCCTCATCATCTCAAATTGAAGGTTCTATGCTCTACATATAGTCATTTGGCCGTGTCCATATTAGCTGACGCAATCAGAAAATGAGCTGGACTGTGAACACTCAGCGCAAAAACTGGTTTCAAAGTTTACAAAACAGAACATTTGTGTCAGTGCCAAAACATGCAGTCATGACCGTTAGAAAGTGGGACATCAGCGCCGCAAAAATGTTCTGACAACGCCACAAAACAGTGAAAACATCAGGAAGTACATTATGCTGCTGGGTGCTGACAACTATTGTGTCAAGATGACTTTATTTGCTATTGTGTTATGTGAACAGAAATTATGCAGCGCATCCAGAAAGTGTTCACATCACTTCACCTTTTCCACATTTTGCCATGTTGCAGGTATTTCCCGAATAACTTCATTTCTAAATTGTCCTCAAATTCCGAAATTACAAAGTAAAAAAAAAATAAAACATTTTTTTGAAAATCTTTGTAAATATCTGAGAAAAAAAAGTCTGTGCATTGGTATTTACAACCTTTGCCAATCATAGCGTGATGACGTTTTGTTGACCTTGTACGTTATGTTCAATCATTCCTGAATTTAGTCATTCTTGGGTTGTTATATTTAGTTATAAGTTTCAACTGGCCCCAGTAGAAGCCTGAGTTTCCTCAACTTAACATCTATAGAAAGACCTAAAAATATCTCCCCTTCCAACCTGACTGAAGACCTGCAGAGAAAAATGAGAGCAAAGTCCCCGAAGCAGTTGTGCCAAGCTTATAAGAGATTCCAAAGAAGACCTTCATGTTCTTCAACAAAGTCATAAGCCAAGGCTGTGGATAATTGTTCACACGTGATTTTTTTGGTTTTGTTTAGCATTTTTAATACATTTGTTAAAATGTTAACCCCCACTTTGTCATTATAGAGGCATTGAATTTAAAGTGTTGAGGCAAAAAATAAAAAATTATTCCACTTTAGAATAAGACTGTCATGTAACAAAACATGGTAAAAGTGAAGTGTTGTGAATACTTTGTAGACACACTGTACACCAGCGACACATTCAGCAGGGAGAAAGGTCAAATCCTCCATGGCCTCATTTGTATTCACATTCCTTAGAGCACATTGAGACAGAATAGCCAGGGTCCGTGTTGATCTATGTACCATCAAGGAAAGGCCATTATATTCTGTGGACATGTGCAGACATAACTTAAAGTTAATGAGATGTTATTTGCACACGTTCAGGACACAGACGTCACCTTTCGGAGCCGCTTTGCTGATGCCTCATGAATTTGAAGGTTGACTTTAGCTTTTGTGCCAATTAGGGAATGACTGTGAACATAATCCTGGGCTTATTATCAGAGGGATGATTGTTTTTGCTGGCTGTAAGCAATAGCTACCATATCACTTTTGGCATGGATGAAGGGAGGGGACTGGTGGGGAGGTTTGTGTTGGCTGCTGATATAGAATAGAATAGAATTTAACTTTATTGTCATTGCACTGTCACAAGTACAAGCAACGAGATGTAGTTTGCATCTATCCAGAAGTGCTCTACGAGATATAAATATTTATTTACGGCTGTACAAGACTATGTATGTATGGACTATAAGGGGTTATAGCAAGAGATATAGATATTGTGTATAAATATAAATATGATATCTGCTACTGGTTAGGTAGACAAGGAGTGTCTGCTCTTTGTGCTGTTCAAAGAGTTTGAAAAGGTTTGTTTCAAATCTTCTCCAATTGAGAATTTGGTAACTTTCTTAATCACTGCAGTGCCGTTGATCTGAGAAAAACTAAACAATGACTAAATAGCAATGTAAAACAAACAAAAACACAATCTTTCTTTGTCAGAGAGGCCTACAGCTTTTTGTTATTGCTCCAGGCTAATAGGCAAATCCGCCCTGTCACCCAGGTGATGGATTTATTTTTGTCTTTGTGCTCATCTTTGATCGAGACACATCTGTTCCCCATGATCCTCAGTATTAATGACAGTGCCAGGAATTGCCTCAAGTGCTTTCGGTTATGCGTGTCTGAATGCAGTCTGGGTTTCAGACTCATTACGTTACACGTGTGATGTGGCATGATGATTATAAAGTCCAAGTGCGGCCTGTCGACTTTTATTTGATGTTTTCAGCCATTAGAGGCCTGCGTACGCGTCCGCCTGCAGGTCTTCTCCAATGAAGTTTAAAGTTATTTGACTGGCATATAAAAACAGCCCATCCTCCGTGCTCTGCACTCCTAACTAGAAGGATTTTGAAACTCAAAATGACCAGATGAAAATCCTAAAATGAGCTCAAACTCATTTTAACCCGTTGCTAAGGACATTTGGAGCTAAGCTATCTGTAATGTGGTGTATGTAGACACGCATGTAGAAAAAAGACTTTACAACAGGAACTTGGATGGCAAAATGTTTTGTCAAATTGTGGGAAATGAAGTTATTTGTCACGAGAAATGTGTTCCATCGATACACTTGACTAAGAAATCTGAACCGACAATGGACAGCTTGCATGGCTCACAAAATGAGCACAGCAGACCTCAGTATGGAGCCTTAATGGATGGCAGTGGATCCAGTGGTTGACGACCTAGGGCCCATGGTGATCTTCAGAGTCTGGTCTGGTGAAGAAGCCTGAGTTAACTGAGAACAAGGGCGCCTCAGTGCTTAGGGCTTTTTATATAACCTGAGGGGCTTATGGTTCAGCTCACCCCATCACAGTTAAGATCCTTTTTTTTTTTACACCTCAGTAATAGTTGTTGGCAATAAGATAAATTTCTTCATTGTATTGGTCACGCTCTTTTTGCTCTGAGTCACTCTCTACTAACATTTGGTTAGGAATGCCCTCTAGTGTTGCTTTTTGATGCTCAGGAAGTCGATGGACTGCTGCATCCTGCCAGTTACACCCAATCTAAAAACACATGACCTCACCTCTCATGTTGAACTGAGGAGAGGTTTTCTTTCTTTGTATGCAGGCATAGGTTACACTGAGAGATTTGGAACGCTGATGAAGTGTCTGGACTCACGAGTTCACATGATGCACTTTGTGCTCATCCAGTGTCAAGCTTCAAATCACTGCACTGATACAGTCCGCTCTTCACATTCCATTACAGACCATCTGCAGTAACTGGCTGTATCACTTCTCAAAAGTCTGTTGCATGTAAGAATGAAGTGAATATTCCCACTGTGGTGTTTCTGTTTTGCATTTCTGTCAGCGGGTTGACTCCTGATCAAGAGATGATGAGAGATTTTGATGGACACCACTTTGAAGCATTGTGTTAGAAATGGCACATTAAAAAGTCACTTACTCTTAAAAGGCTCTCTTGCATTTTTGCATTCTGGATTCCAGCAATTATTCAGTCACTTCCGCTTTTCCCAACAAACTAAAACAGTATGAAATATTGAGCAGGTTTGATTCATTGGATGAAGGTCCACAGTCGACAGGAAGATACTGAATTTACTCATTTAGAACTACTAAGGCATAAACCATCATTTTATTATACTACATTTCCTTAAATGACGAGCACTTTATATTTATTATTAGAAGTAAAAGCTATTCAATTATGAGTAAAGGGAATAGATTGTGCAGATTAAATTATTGATGAACCAATCAACGCAAACACTCAACTAAAGTAATACGAGTTTCATCTGTTCAGCCTCCCAGCTTTGAAGCCCACTGTGTGTTTGTACCATCACATTAAAAATGTAGTCCGCCTCAAAATGGTGCTATAAATCCACCCTGACTATTCTAAATTATATCACTTCTTTCCACTTATCTGACACTAACTGTAAGAGTATTTCAGCTTAATTATTTCAAGTTCAAAAAGAGCAGTCATTCTGGAAATCCTGTCTCAGCTGTAAGGTAACACTTGAGTAAAAGCACAATGCGAATGAGGCTGAGCTGTCATGCAAAAAAACCATTGGGCAATAATGGCAATCAATACATGTGTAAAGATATTCCCAATTGAACCGATATCCTAATGAAAGTATAAATGTTTTGCTTGTAATGTGACAAAATACAAAGAAGAAAATACAACGTGCCTGAACACAATATTTAGTTTGTTTGCTTGAGTCCCGTTTTATTTATTTATTTTATCAGATTATCAAAATGTCAATACGGACACCAAACTTAATCATGTAGAAGTTTTAAGTTTTTTTTTTCTACATTTGTTTAATTTCAAATTTATTCCAGTCAGTTGTTGAAAGTAGTCCTGACCAGTACAGAAGTTTGAGGTTTTACTGCGAAACCTTTATGGATAATTTACTATGGTTCTGGCATTCTCCACAGCACTGCTATGTTGGATTCTCACACATGTCCTCAAACAAAAGAACCCCCACTAGTCCCCCACTGACTCTCCCGATGCCAAAATTCAAACGCTTCTCTCATCCCAGCCACGCCAATCAGGGTGTAGCTCTTTGACTTCATCCAGCTGGGCACAGCTTCACCCCCTCGTCCCCCACCTCAACAATCCCAATGGATTCCCCTTCCCTCGCATAACCTCCTCCAAGATACTAGGGGGCCCAGGTGCCGTCAGTGAACGAGACGTCAAGGTAATTTGGCTTGATGAGCTTTCACACACACAGATCAGGGGTGGGGAGGGTCTCTGGACATTAAACACTGTCTCATTATGTTTGCTTGGATGAGACAGGAGACGTAATGAGCGGTGCTGTATGACCAACAACATCTGATCTCCAGCCGCTCCAAGACTAAACATCCAGGTAGAGCCTTGGGTCAGGGCCAAAGCCATGTCAAGCTTGGCTGCCTCTGAGAAAAGTGTGTGTGTGTGTTTGTGTGTGTGTGTGTGGGGAGGGAAGGGGGTTGGCTGGAAGTTAGGGAATCCAAGTTCTGAACAAATCTTAAGTACAATAGTAAAGCACAATGAGGCACGAGTAAAGGATTGTTCTTTGTTCGCTTGATGTTTTAAGGCTCACTCTTAAAATGTGTTGCTGTTCCATTTGGTTTAGATTAGAAGCTAATTTTAACAAGTATTATAATAAACCTCCCTGTAACACATTCTGAAAAAACAGTTTTTGTTCTGCTTATATTGTGTTCCCATGAAGTAAGACAAATGAAAGATAAACCAAAGTTGTACTGAGATCCAGATTAAGCAGCAGCTGGTACCATTACCTAATTAAACCTAAATATCACGGGCAGCTTTGAAAATGATGGGCCTTCTTCAACGCATTAACATCTCATGAATGTTGAATCAAGATGCAAATAATCATTTGGTGATTATATAATTTGCAAAGTCATCACAAAGGAGAACCATGAATCATAATCTGAGCAATGAGCTGCTTTGTTTCTACTGGTTAAGGTTGACTTGCATTAAAGGACAGTCTGGCATATTTATGTGGTGATTTTCAGACTACCGTATGAAATCTCTTTTCCAAAACATTTTTTGCCAGAGTATCATCTTTGGGGGGGTGACACTCCAGCAGTTTTATTTACAACATGAAAAGTAATGAATTGTTTTGCATCTTCCAGAAGGCTAAACATTAAAATAGTCACAGAGAAAATGGGTAAATATCAATAACTGAAGGACTGCAGACTGTAACTTCTGATCCAAAGGCCTGCCGTTTAAATTAGTCTCCATGGTTAGAAGTAATTGAGGACTCAATAGATGAGTTAATGATGAATGAATGTACTTCTTGGTGGTAAAGTGAAGCTCCCCCTCCCAGCCCTCACTGCCTCATCTCTAGAGGACCTCAGGTGCAAAGCAGCTGAAGCAGCCAGGCCTCTTGACCCTAGACCCGTCCACAACTCAATACAGCATTAGCCTCTGTGGCTGACCTGACCACTGCGCTCTGGTCTGTTCACTCTGGGCAGCATTGGAGATAACACCTTATCAGTGGCAAACATGGTGATGAGTTAACAGCAAACTTATTTTTTTAAGCCTGTAACACTCCCCCCCCCACCCCCGCTAAAAAAATAAAGGAATAAAATTTACTCAAACAGAATGCCACAACAGTTCTGTGAAATTTTTAAGTGTTTAAAACTGGGCAGAATTCATTACTACAGGGTGGTGAAAAGGTATATTCTTCTTTTTTTCTGTTTTTGCTCAAATTGTAAGTTTCAAATGCACACATTTATTAAGAGAAGAATGTGGCATACTGGAGATGTGTTGGCACTGTGGAATCTAGTTTATTTTTAGACCCAAACACAAACTTTGACTTCTTTGCGTCGCTCAGTCAAGTTACCTTTCTGTGCAATGTTTGGTGTCAGAAGTGGGATTTATTGAACCCGTGAAGATGGAAGATGACAGACCAAATGAGAATGTGGACATATAAGATGAAAGAACAGTTGATCCTGATCCATCATCTGAAGGAGCCATGGCTGCCTGAAGATGATCATGAACAAGCAATAGAGCCAAACCAGCTCAAGCTGGTTTGGCGAAGAATTTTCCGAATCTTATATCTTTGATGACATGAGAAAGTTTATGTGATGCATATACTTACTGGACATA
The DNA here is from genome assembly GCF_002775205.1 of Xiphophorus maculatus. Classification (NCBI taxonomy): domain Eukaryota; kingdom Metazoa; phylum Chordata; class Actinopteri; order Cyprinodontiformes; family Poeciliidae; genus Xiphophorus; species Xiphophorus maculatus. The sequence goes on along the minus strand of NC_036453.1, from coordinate 16,368,553 downwards.
TTAAACAGATGAGCAATAATATGCCAAAGGGGATATGAGAAGCATTATGAACTTCATAAGTGTCCTGTAAACAGTGACCTTCTTCCTGCAACTTCCCAAAGTCAGAATCTGTCATCAGTGGAAGCGCCAAACTGGGCCTATTTATCGCACTCAACATTTGCCAGTTCTGCATCAAAACTGTGTTGCAAATGATGCTTCGTTGGCATAAATTGAAATGACCCATGCACGTGAATAATTGACTTCATGGAAGAAGCTAACGGTAAAACTCTAGTAATCTTATGAACCAATAAAACTGCAGCAGCATCCAACTTTAACGTGACAGAGAACTACAGACAAGAAGAAGAGAGTAATGTCAGACTATATTATCACATCAGCATGCCATGTTTAAAATCCACCGTGTTTTTCTTCAAGTCAACCTCAACCTGTCCCACCACCTTGTACCTGCAAGTTTTGGTTTGACTAGCAAAACGATACTAGAACAGAAAACAGAAAAGCTTAATCCTTTTTATATGAGAGATTTAGTGATATTCATTTTTCATGTTCCAGATTCTATCACAACAGTTGTGCCAACCTTGAATAATACTAATGTCCTTCCTATGATTACACAGATTACTGAATAACCAGGTATTTTCAACCTTCCAGTTTTCAGCTGATTTGCCAAATCCTCCCTTAATGTGACTGGAATCTAAAGAGTCCATCATTATAACCTTCATGGAGTATAGAACTCACACACACACACACACACACACACACACATCCACCCGCCCACACACGCACACACATGGCCTTCAGACTGAAATGAAGGAAGAGCATTTGGAATGTAAAATCACAGCCCTGACATTGACCCAATGGTAGAATACTCGCTCAAACTCACTTTTAGTCATTTTTGTAAGAATTTGTTTTTGTGTGTTTATTTTGGTTTCTGTGTTCTGTAGAGTCTCTGTGTTGCCCTGTCTACCCCTTGATTAGTTACACCTACTCCTTGTTTCCCCTGATTGTCTTCCCTGTGTATTTAAACCCACCTGTGTTCCTTGTTCTTTGTCGGGTCCTTGTCTAGTTGTGTCAGATCTGTTAGATGTCTGTTAAGCTTCTGCGTAGAGTTTGCATGTCCTCCCCATGCATGAACTGGTTCTCTCCAAGTGCTCCTCTCCTTCCACAGCTCAGAGAAAGAATGTAAGAATAACTGCTCTCTCTCAACAGTTTTTCGGTCTGAGTGTGCTGATACATACTGCAGTTGTTTGCACTGTGTGTCTCTCTTATGGACAGATGACCTTTGACCTGTTATAACCTATCTGCAATCATACAAAATAATCATATGTATGATAATGATTATGAAATCGCATAATGAAAAACCCATGGTAATCTATACCTCACTGAAAGAGGCAGTATTATGTAAAATGACTTTTTTGAGCTTCAGATTGTGTTGTAATGTTTTCATCACATTAAAAACACGCCTGGAGTGTTGTCTGAATTCTTTCACTGATGTTTGAGAAGTAGTTAAATCTCCCATGGCAACCATTCAGTTGTGCAAACCACTTGGGGGGACCAAGTACCGCCTACAATGAAGCTCCTCCTCTGAGCTGCATTTTCCAAGCTTCCACCCCACAAAGCACCCTACTCGGCTCCTCCAGACTAGCCAGTAGCAGTTAGCAAACAACGGGTGGAACTGTAGGTCTGCCAACCTCATTATACATTCTACTTCTCAGAGTAACCCTGGTAAAAAAAAGGTTGGTTAAGGTTTAATAGAAGAGCGATGTTGTGAAGGTGGAGTGTTGGGAAGAGACAGAGGTCATTTCCAATGTGTGAAATTGGGAAGTCAAATTTCTTAAGTGATATTTGATTGATGCAGCATTTTTATAACAACTGAAAGCAACATAGTTGTGCTAGTAATTGATTTATGTGGCTTGAAAACATATCCTACTACCCCTTTAACACAAACTTCTCCTTTGTGTATTCGGTGGAAATGTTAGATCAGCAGTGAGGTTGAGTACATAACAAATCATAATTTGTTATGCACTCCTGACAGAATTAATTTTCTGTCAGGAGAAAGATGCTTTTTAGCTTGGCTGTTTTGATTTTGTTGGCGAGTTAAAATAACTGAAAAGTTTATGAAAATAGTTGTTTATACTCATTAAAATGTTTTTATAATTTGTTTCAAGCACAAAGATTCAGAGGTAAATGTAAAACCTGCAGACTTGTTTCAGTCTCTGATCACAAGAACTGTGATCGTTTTTACCACAAAGCATCTTACTGGTGAGTGATTCACTCCTAATTTATTTATGTGAGACAGTTTCAATAAAATATATTTTCTTTCCATCTTTACATTTTAAAAAGACTTTACACAGAGACAATATTTAAAGTTCGGGGTATAACAGAGCACCTCTGTTGTCTTCTCCAAATCAGTGGGACAAAAAACATTATTTGGCACAAACTAAACGACTTATTTAGAGAAACTAATGAAGCAGAAGAAAGATATGCAACTGTCAAGGTCATGTGTGTACTCGTGCACCTCTGTGTGAGTGATGAGTGTTGTGTGTGTGTGCTGGTGCCGTGCTCCTGCTGTGAGGCTAATTAAAAGGCACTGGGTGCAGAGGGGACTGCTTTGGCACCCAACCGAGTCCCTTTATACCCCTGCTTTCCTCACACTATATCCTGTGCCTTTGATGACCATGGAGCACTAATGCCCCTCAAACTGAGCTGCACATGTGGCCCCTTTGTGGTTGAAAAAAAGAAAAGGAAGTGAAAGAAAAAGCCTTTCTTTGGCTTTATGGAGTCTGCTTAGAACAGGGCTGGCTAATATCAAGAGGTGACAACCAACCAAAGCCACGTACATGCTAGCTTTTGAGGTGGGAGGCGAAGCAAGCTACCATTGAGTTGTCACTAGAGGACATTGCTGATGGAAACGATGAGAGAACTTTGAACTCTGTATTTGGCAACTCTGGTTTGGCAATATCTAGAAATTCAGATTTAGTTAGGAATTCCTTTAAATTTCCAATCCCTCCTTTATTAGCAATTTAGGCATTGCTTAGTTTTAATAGAAATTAATGGTTTCTATAAATTTATTTATTTATTTTTTACAAGATTTGGATTTAACTTGTTGCTGCACTGTAATACATTTGATCCCTGAGAAATCTGCTGGCATGTGAAAGGCTGCTTTGATTGCATTTACCTTTTAGTGTAGTGCATCCTCCTACTATTTCCTGTATTTTCATTTGCCGTTTTTGCCAGTAGTAAAATCCGATTGTTGATCACTTGACTCATGTAATGCAAAATAAGTGCTTCCGTGTCAGTTTCGCGAAATACATCTATTTCAATGTGGCCGTAAAGGTCACCTCATCCTGCAGCAAAAGCTTTTTATCGAAAAACGGGAGCTTTTTCGAAATTGATGCATTTCCGTTGAGCAAATTTATTTTCCTAATTTCAATTTGCACAATTCTATCATTAATGGAAACACAGCAAGTGAGTGCACTTCCATAGCTGTAAAAATTTACCTTTCTGTGGAAAGAGAACTTTACCTCAGAAAGGTAAATTTGAGAATCAGCCGTAGAGTGAAGGATGACAGAGTATGTGGGGGCTGTAAGGGTGAATTTGTTCAAACTATCACAAATTACACACATGTTCAGATGCTTTGCTGATAAATCTGTAGGGTGTAAATAAGCAAACAGGCTTGTCTTAAGAAAATATACACACATACTGAAAAGCAAAGGTAATCACTCAAGGGAGCATGGTGTTTTTAATCAGTGAACCAAAGGTTTAATGTAACGATGTGTTTAATTGAACGTCTCTGACCTTTGTGTAAAATAAAATATGCTAAGCTTCAATGGCAAGATTCAGCAAGTCTAACTAGTCTTACATATTGACATTAATACACAGAACAAACTTTTTTGACATGAAACCACACCAGTTTTGATAAATTCTTTTATGTCTCCGTCTGAGATGATCTAAAATGAGATATTGCTGTTGTTTGTAGTGTCGCATTTGCTCTTGCAGTTTTAACGATAGTAGATCTGACTGAAGGATGAGGCTAATATCTTCAGGGGATCAGCTGCCAGATAGAATCCCTTCCTCTTCTACATGCCTGAAAAACCGACACTTAAACACACACTGTGGCCAATTAGAGATGAAATAAGGGATGCAACACCCCGCTGTAATTGCATTCAGGAGTCTCGATACCTCAGTGAATCCACTTCAGAGGCAAAAGTTGCATCTTGTGTCTTTTCAAGGTCGACACTTGACAACATATGTCTCATCATTCCTTAATCTCTCTGTTCCTGGAACGGGGATAAAGAAAGCACAAGCTTGGAGGTTTGTAATTACCCAGACTTTCTGATGCTTCACTTTATTTGATATCGCTTCAAATGAGCAGCTGAGTAAAAGAAAAGAATGGAAGCCTTTGAAAACTGACAACCACAAGTAGATGTTGAGTGAAATGTGTTCTTTTCTTGCTATTCATTTGAATGGAATCAGCCTTTAAAACCTCTTTGGGTGTGATTGGGTCTGTCCTTGGTTGGAATTAGAGTCAGTGCTTTGATGGATTTCACCATCTATAGATTAAAAAAGAGGTGACTTTGCCATGACAATAAGATGTTCAGTCTGTCAACACGTCTTGTTAGAAGTTTTACCTTTAAACGGGTCATTGTGGATTTTCGCTTCATGGGCTTTAAGCTGACAACTCTTCAGAATTCACCCTTAATGGTTTTCTTTAAACATTTCTCATAGAAATAAAAAAACGTAATGTTCTTCTTGCTCTCTACTTTATTTCATCACCTCCCTGTTTCTGTTTATGCTTTCGCCATGCTCTCTTAACTCCTATGGAGGCCCTTTTGTTAAAGGTGTGGAGCGGGGTCGGGGGGGTCTGCAGATGAGCCCCAGCCAAGCTCGTCCATCACCTCTGGCGCTTGTCCACCATATTCCCTCAACTGCTTCACATGCCACATACATATTCACAGGAGCGGGTGTCCCATCTGAAAACCCCCAAATTACCCCACCTTCTGTATCTCTTTTTTAGTAAATATTAAAATGGGCTAATAAAGAGGGGCGAGATTCCCCTGTGGTAATGACACCCCAGGGAGCCCCGACTAATTAAAGGCCTGCCCCTTCCAATGAACAGTAATCACTCACAGCTTTGGGTAGACAAACACAAGAGCTTTGTAAAGATGAACAAACGGGAGATGCTGCTTCACTTTGTTCCGACTTTAAGGAGATGACGCCTGGGATGTAAAATGCACCGACTGTTTGAATCCAAGTTGGAAAACAGGAAGTGATTTTTACATATTCAGTGCACTGTGATCAAAGGAAATGAAATGTGAATAAAGAGAGATAAGCGCCTTGTTTGGTTTGGTACCTGGAGGGTGATTGGATGCGTTGCAATTTTCAAGATGGAGAGAAGATGATTTAAAGAAAATCTGGTTTTGTTTTTAAGGAACTTGAAATTGAAATGTACAAATTTCATTAGCATGTTAGTGTCAATAATTGATTTTCTTTTCTTCTTGTAGATATAAATGCTAATCCTAATAATCCCCCCCCTCTCAACAACTTTAGTTCTCATTGAAAGCAAATTAAGACAGTTCTCTAATAGTTCAGCTAGCAGGAAAAAAGTTTTACAGCAGTAAACTGACCAAAGGTTACACTGAAATATCAGGTTATTAGTAATTGGAAAAAATAAAATGAATCAAAAACAACAAAAGCAAGTCATAAAAAAAAACTCAAGTTGCACCACAGAAGGTCTCTGATGGCTGCACTGATGGAGCAGCAAATTTTAACAAGATCCTCCTAATGACCTTGGTGAAACGCTCATTGACTTAATTAAATGATGCACTGTACATTGTGCCTTCGAGAATTGGGAAGTAAAGCCTATATGTTCCTACATAAATGCTGTGAGCTGTTGGAGTCCCTTTAACATGAAATAACATAAAACTCAGCTCATTTTAATTCTAACACATGGACCTTTGACTCGGTGTGTATTTTTATTGGTATATTTCTTGAATTACCCATGTTTAATCCACGGACAGATAATATAAGACTAAACCGAAAAGTATAGTATTTTGGTTTAAAAAAACTATTTTAAAAATCAGGTAGATCTGAGGGAGCTGGAGAGGGTAAACCAGAACATGTCTGAAGGTTCAGCTGCTGTCAGCTGTTTTTGCTGAGGAGTTGGATTTGAAGACGCCACCATAAACCTTCTTCAACAAATTCACTGTCATCTGGACGAAGCAGGCAGCACTGCGAGGATCATATTTTTTGAAATCTCCAGTGCATTTAACACAGTTCAACCTCATTTACTTTGTCAGAAGCTCCAGAAGACAAACGCGGAGGTCATCATGCAATCATCATTAGCTCATAGCAAGAAGGTTGGTGGTTTGAATCTTGGCTCTTGCTGTCTTTGCATAGAATATTCTATGCAGATCATTACTACATTGAAAGTACTACATTGCATAGCTGTTAAATTTATTGAGAAATTCTGAATGTATTGGTTGGGTGATAATTTGGCTTCTGTTATTTCACTGTTAAATGCTGAGTTGTGTTTAAATCTGCATTGTTCTCATGACTATTGGAGGAAATCTGTGCAGCTCTTGCTCTCCATGAAGATATATGAGACAATTCTTTGATATTTTCAGTTAAGTTCTTTTGCTCAGCCTTTCCTTCCAGAAAACAAAGTGCTACATTGGTTCAACACATCCTACATCTTCTGTGCTGCTGTCACTGGCATATGGTTACAATAGCAGATAGTGGAAATTCCCTGTCATTGTGACGTATGTCTACTGAAAACCTGACAAAAACATTTCCACTCCAAATTCAGTTATTTCAATTATTTAGGCCAGCATTAAATATGTTTAAGATCCTCAAGCATTTTCTTATGCCATCTGAAACTTTTTCAGCTGAGAAGTCTGTCTAGTCTGAACACCTCAGGCCACTGTAAAAGCAACTTTCTCAGATCTCTCTCTTACTCCGGGTTACCACTGTCATTTCCTGAGAGGCCACCTATAAGTCCTTGCCAGCGGGCCACCTTTGCTAATGGCTTCTGTGTGAAGGATGTGAGAGCTTTGGTACTTGTGAAACTGGAAGATCAGTGGGTGCCTGGAAAGGAGCCACTATGCTCCCTAATTGCCATGAAAGCTCTGACCAGTTTGGTTTATGGAGTGGCAGGAGGGACCAGTACCCTCTGAGAGATTTTGCGAGGCTGGATCGGGCCTTTCTTGTTCCCGATCATCCCCAAGGGCTTGAGGAGTTGGTATGCAAATAGACACCAGATGGAAGTAGAGTAACCGTGTTTCAGGAAAGAAAGGGGGGCAAGACGGGTATGAGTAATTTGACAAATTTTTATTGTTGTTTTGGAAATTACAAACATTTTAAGCTCCCATGACCACATAAAAGGTTCCAACATTTTGTTCCCATTCAAACATAAAGGAAAAAACTATTACAGCCCATAATTATCAGGACTATTCTATCTATATTTAGTATAATATTCAATCTATATATAACTTATAAATTAGATAAAATTGAAGAAAAAACATAACTTAACATTTTGGCTCATAACATGCATCAGTTCTGTTACCATAAAACTGTCCAAAGAGTTCACAGTTAACCAAGCGAGGCCTGTGCCTTTACATCCTAGACAGCAGTGAAAAATAAATGGATGGAGACTAAATTAAGAGGGAAAGGTTGACAATGAGTCGGCCTTGTTGTGCTGTTTGTTAATCATTCTCCACCCCCTCTGGCCTCAATAAAGCAGAATAAAAGAACAATTTAGATAGCCCCAGCTGTGAATAACCAACCCATCACGCAACACAATAGACCTGCACTGACTATAATTCAGCTTGTGATCGCAGACACGCCCCTCTCTCTTGCCACGTCTTTGTTAAAGTCATCCGTCAGGCGTAACATCCCTTCTCCTCTCCCCTCTTGCGCAGCCAGATGGTTAAAATCCATACTCCACTGCCAGAATGGGACGAAGATCGGCAAAGCCCAATTCCACATGCCTTCATTGCTCATTACTGACCAGAAGCCGCCCACCACCGATTAAGCTCAGCTTTGACGAGATGGGGTGCAATAGTTTAGCAATCCATGAGGATGTTCTTGCACCTGGGGAGCCTACCTGTTACAGACCCTGACCCATCAGTCTCTGATAGAGGGGGGAGTCCAGCTGGGATGGTATTCATTGGGCCATGGTACAGTTATTTTAGCTGCCTTCAGGGGATCTATTGCAAGATGCACCTCATTGGGTACAAATGTTAAATGCATAGACTTTCTTTTTTACTTTAGAGCACACATATTTAAAGTAGAGTCTTCCTGAAAAGAAAAGCACTGAAAACTAAAGTAAGGTCACTTTATTCATTTCTCACCATCATTTTCATTCAAGAAAAAATGACTTGTATCCCTGATTGACAATCAGCTGCAATTATGACTTGAGAGAGTTGGATTTCTGTTCATTGACGATTAACAAGCTCCTTAAACATGCAGTATTCCAAGTTTTGTCAGCTGTGCACAGAGTATAACTTAAGTTTAAGTTAGATTATGTGCTCATGATTGTATTTTCATAAGAGTTGTGCGATACTGCACATTGGTAACAATCTGATGCCAAGTAAATACCGGGCCAGAATCACAGATAGGGATACCGGTCATTTTTATTTTTTTAACATAGATATATTATCAAACTTTTGATCTTCAGATGCTTTCTTGGTTTTTCCTTTGAATTATTTTAATACAGAATTTGGATGAAACGTATAGATGCCCATGTACTTCACCTAACATATTAACATGATAAACAGAAACAAAGAGGAAAAAAACCACTAAACATTCAAGAGCAAATCAAAGCAAATTTTTCTTTGAGATACAGTTGAGACAATGTAATGCTAAAAATAACATTTCAAGAGGGAATCTGAAATTAAATTGCTGATCTAGCCCCACTAGTATGAATCCGATTCTGGTGCCAACTTTGTATCAATTGATTTGCCCACCTCTAACTATCAGCATGACAAATCACTCTTTACTCTTTTTTTTTTTTAAAGTAAGAATCGAGGTTCTCCAACAAGCTGAGTAGTGAACGATATGCAGGGAGGTTCTGGATGAGCGCTTATTAAACTAACCAGTGCTTACCATTGATTTTTCCCTCTGAATGCTTACCCTCTTTGAAGTTGGCTGTCTGCTGGGCTTGGCACTGTGGGAAAGCAATCAAGCTAAAAAAAGAAAAAAAAGTTCCCTCCTCCCTTAATTTCTGAGGCTCACAAATAATCGCAAATCTCCTTTCTTCTCTCCAATCAATATGGCAGAGGCCTCTCAGCCTAGGTGTAGCAAAGATTCTCTCTGAGTCTGTGATTGGAGTGAGCTCCAATGTCCAGTCTCACTTGATTGTGAGAATTTCAGTCAACCTTGAAATTCCGAAAGATCTTTACCAGGCAGGTCTCATCAGCCTGGGAAAGGAGTTTCCAGGAAGCACTTGCAAATGGCAGCAGCTAGTAAGAGCACTAGTGAGGAGCTTTGAGGGAGCAGCCGGGTCCTGGACTTACCAAAATTACCACCCTCAGTGTGGAGCGGTAGGGCCCACTTATAATACTAATGCATATTTAAATGAGTATTTTGCATTGATCTGCATTAATCTGAGAATAAAAAGAATATGAACATGAAAATGTGTATATGAAGGTGTTGATGGAAATTCATGAGATGCAAATACAGGCTAAATGACAGGTCCCTCTTTTCATTTTAAATATCCTTGAGGTTGTGGCTAATTGGGCTTTTGTTGTGCAATTATCCAGAGTTTGTTGAGGGTTTAGCTCTTCCTAGTGTTAGGTGCTTTGTTTAACTTCCTTCTCTCGTGGCCTTGCATGCAACTTCAAACCTCTGGAGATCAGATAATCCCCAGGCTGAAGCATATTGCTTCTGTCAGTCCCAGTTATGCAGTCTGCTATCTGACTGTTGATGAGCTGAACCAGGTTCAGATGGAGACAAAAAGATTTCACTTGGTGTTAAAGGCTTGTCTGGGTATAAGCTATTGTGGCTGATACCTTGCAGGCAGTCCAAATGCTTTGAAGTTGACTTTGAAGTTATGAGGCAATTGGAGGAAATAAGGAAATAATCAGCAGGGCTCCTGGACAGCCTGCTTTAGAGAGACATGATTGGACACAGCTCCCTACAGGGAAATGATGGCCATTTCACTCTGGGGGCCTCTCCTTATGGCCAACCAGCTAAATGTATGGTACAGAGACACCAATTATGGCACTTTGGCACATGGGCAGCTGTGTGCTCTCAGCTCTAATGATGGACTCCGCCAGTCTGGGTCAGCAGCACTTTGCTGCCAACAAAGAATCTGCTATTACTCCCTTTCAGATGTCAGTTGTGAATAAGGGGGCGGGGCCATTGCACACCTGCAGCCGGTTGGGATCTGGTTCCCTGCCTACCTTTCAGGATCCAGTGGGGAGAGAGGGGCTTGGGAGGCATCCAGCTGTCTCTGCCTGAGCTCAGAGTTTCTCAAAGGGGACAAACTGCAGCAGATGACCCCAAAGGGCACAACGCCAGACCTGGGCACAGATGTTCAGCCTTGGTAGCGTGGGGAGTGGTGACACATTGCTACCTTTCTGATGTCTCTTTGACTGTAAGTGATGGCAGCAATTATGCATCACTGCTCAGGATATGTCAGATAATAACCCAACTTCATCTCACACACAGAGATAATAGAAACAGCAAATATGACAGGAAACTACGAGTGAGGATAAACATCTATACGAGTTATGTAAAATTGTTATTGAATGTATAATGCTCAAAGACTTTTCTGGGTTACATCATTATTCACTACTCTTAACTGTATCTTAATTTACATCCCATGAAAAAAGTTCAAATGGTGAAGTGTTGAGGGAACAAACAACCGTCCTCCAGTTTCAGTAAACTAATGCTTAATACTTTAGTACAGCTCTGTTATGTTTACCGTCCATTGTGGTCAAAGTTGTCTGTTGTCAATGTCAAAAGGTACGTTTTGTTCTGTCTTTGCATATTTGCATAGTCCCAAACCCTGACCCCAACTTTACAAAAATCTATACTATTTTTGTAAGTTGTTTAGTAGGAGTTTAGTCCCATCAAAGATGCTGTAATCCCAACTTCTTAACTGGAACACTGCTACCTTGAGTGAGACATGAAACCCACCAACAAAATCCTACTTCAAATGTAAATGGAACGTAACTTAAGACATAGACAACTCAGCAGTATCTGGATGCAATTGAATAATGACAAAAAATTTTAAATACAGTGTACTAAAAATATCTCAACCAAGTCCAGATCAACAAATAGTTTGCATCATCACCTAAAAACAAGGACTCCGCTCTGAATTCAGTCATCCCACATAAAATGAGTTATCCCAATATGGCTTCTCAAAAATATAAAAGCAAACGAGTGTTTTTAATGGTTCTTTGTAAGGAAAGAATCCACAACACCATATGCCTCCAAAGAGCTTTAAATCTCATCCGCAAAAACATAATCACTGTTTGTAGGAGCTCAGCTAAAGTGTTAGCAATATTACCATCGTAGCCAGGAGGCATCATCACCTGTGGCTGAACAAGAGCAAACTTCCTTGTTGTTTGAAGTCTTTTGTCATAACTGGCAGTCTTTTGTCTAAATCTCCTTTTCTGCATGCGTGAGCGACTCAGTGTCTGAATGATTAAAGAGTTGGAGAGCATTAGTTTATTAATCATGAGCTTGCATTTACAGATCAGTCTTCTATTCTCCAGTGACTGAAGTGAGATTGGGAGCTCAACTACATACTTTCTGAGGTGCATGCAAACATATCATTGGTCCCCCCTTCCTCCCCCCCCTCGAAGGGCCGCTGCCCAAGCTACCTGTATGGGAGGGGAGAGCGGCTGGCAGGAGGGAGGCGCCTAATCAGTGCTGTTCCTCTGTTATTGATTATTTCATACACAAACAGCTGTTAAGTCCATAAAATGCTGACTAGAAAAAAATTCCCCACATCGTTTTTGCGCCCCCTCTAGTGCAGCACCCCTATGCGTTGCACACACTGCATACCCACTTTTTGCGCCACTGAGTGAGACTCTTGTATCATCAGATCTCTCTGCATCCTATTAGTGGCTGCCGTATTAGCAGCCAGTCTTTATTCCTGTTTGTTTAACTGTGAGTTGTCTTTCATAAACATGTCAGTAAAAATCAGTGTGATTAGCAAATGCACAATGCAATGCTGAGGATCTTGAGGCACTCCAACTAACAATGAGGATTTTACCAGAACTTGCTGAGATCTTGCAGGATGTCACTAAATTGGGACTCTGTCAATGAACAGCATCTAAACTGTGGACTTACTCTGTTGCGTCAAAGGACTCAAACTCATGATAAACAACTATTAATGAGCAACGCTGACACATTTGCGTTTGTGCATTTCATGGTATGATGGAATTTTTTAAGGTTTGCCATAGGCATAGCGCTACAACAGGAAGACATTAACATGACATTAATGACCCATCTGCATCCATCTCAGCATTCACATGCAGATGTAAAACAGAACACTGAGTGTGCCACCACTCGTCACTCTGTGATGGATTTGCATTAAATTTGGTTTCACGCTTCTAACAGATGTCCTCTTAATAAAGCAAAAGGTCACTGCATGAACCAAATTTAGCCTTTGGAATCGAATACAGCCCTTGCTGCTTGTTAAAAAGAAGTAGTATTTCACAAACTTTTTCTTAATTTTTTTCACTTTTGTTTTTCCAGAAACATTGTACCCTTACAGAGAAAGTGTAAAATTCTTGGTTGTGTATGTTGAATTAGGTCTACAAGCCTTTCTATTTCTATTATTTCCCAAATACAGAAAAAAACAAAGGGGCTGTGAAGAAACTGATTTAAAATAACAGACAAAATTAGCTAAAGTACTTTATTCAAATAAACCGAAATGATTTCAGTTCAGTTTAATTAAATTTTGATTCAATTAATCTCAGTTGAATCAAAATTCGACTGTCCAGTTTAGTTTTCTTACAGTAAGTTCATTTAATTTCAGTTAAATTCAGTTCATGAAGTACAATCCTCATATACACATTCTGGTCAAGTTGCCCTTTTATCACAGGCCAAAGTGATAAAAGGGCAAAAAATGACTTAATTCTGCAGCAGTGTTGATCTGTCTACTGGGAAAAAGTGGAACAGGTAATTCCAAAGCTTTTGTTTCCTGAACCTGATCGGAAGATGAAGATTTTGCGTTGGCTGAATAATTGTCATTACATCCAGAATGTTCTTTACCTTCTTTGTTTTGTTTCTGGGAGGCCCGGCGAAGCTAACTGACAGATCCAACTTTAGCAGATTTTAGAATTTTTGAATACATCAAAACATGTTTATGTGACAACACAAACCCACTGGCCAGATGACTTCACTCTCAACAAAATATGATCACAATCCAACTTGTCAGGGGCTATCGATCTCCGGTTCGGGACACCCTCCTCCATGTCATTCCCATGTTGTTTCCCCATTAACGCCATATGTGTTTGTGTAGCTGGCACGGATACCCCATGAATGGAAAACCCCCCAAAATGAGAAGGGGACAGGAAAAAATTCCAGAAAGAGGCTACGGGACAGGGGTCGTCACGGCAGCTTTGTCGTCGGGGAAACTCCCATTGACACAGTGATTGAGCAGGAGGGCAAGGCCCTGATGGGGGACGGGTATGGTTAATAGGAGTCACACTGAAGCTGTCAGCGGGACGTCCCAGTGCCACCTGCGACCGTACTTCCATGTTCATACGTGCATGTCAATGATGATATGTGGGCAATGCATTAAGGCTTCATGAGCTTGAGCATGATTGAAGGCACATGATGGAGGCATGCAATCTGTTTACTACAAGACTGCCAAAAACGCTGAGGTATATTTCACTGCAGGAAGTTTTTTAATGTGATGTATGCTCTCAGTTTTTCATTTCAAAACTGAACTAAGACAAAAAAAACAAAAGATTGAGCCAGTCTTATAGAAAATTCACAGTATGTGAAAATACTAGTGCTGGCAAATATTAATGTCATTTAAACTTCCCCACAATTTGTATTTTGGTGGGATTCCATGTAGCAGACTAAAACAAGGCAGAGAGAATAACTGAAAAGTGAAGGAAAAACATGAAAAGCATTTAAATAATTTTAAATCAGTAAAAATCTAATATTTGTGATCTGCATGTATGTGCATTCAGCTCCCCTGAGGCAGTACGTTATAGAACCGCCTGGTGTACTCTACCAGGTTTGCACATCTACTGACTTCAAGCTTAGTCAGACCAGATGAAGAGTGTCTGTTGGCATCAGTTTTCAAGTTTCAATTGAATGTCGCTTCACCCGAACAGAGACCTAAGTTTTTAGGCAGACCTTTTCTGGTCCACATTAGAGTTGCACAATCACACTCCCCAAACAAACCAGCCTTTTGAGACCAAACGCACTACAGTTTGATTGAAGTGGACTAAAGATGACTGGTGTTAATGCGCCCTTACGCTGCGAATATCTGCAGCTCCACCTGAGGTACCATGGACCTCTTGGCTGCTTATGTGATGGAAACTCAGTCTGTCAGTTTATGTTTATAGTGACATCTTGGTACCTTTGTGATTCTGTCATCCTCTCTCCATGTTCAGATGGTGAGTTGGAACAATCTGTGAGATGTTAAAAGCTTGGCATATTGCGTACATCCTAGAGAACTAGGACAAGCTTGGGATATTCTACTTCTTCTTCACAACTTTCTCCCTAACTGGTCTGCTGTATTTCTTGGTCTTCATGATGCTGTTTGTTCTCTATCAAACCTCTGAGGCTTACGTAGAAGAGCTGGCTTTATATTGAGATAACATTATGCACTCAGACATGTTGAAATCTTACATCAAATGTATTACTTTTCTTCCACTTCATAGTAATGTATTACACCTTGCTGGAGTATTAAATACATTTCTGCAAAATAAGCTTAAGTTTATAGTTACAATGTGACAAAATATGGAAAGTCAACATAAAAGCATATGAATTGCTTTAATTTATTGTTTGCTTTTGTCACTTTGTAACCTGACATCATATTTAGATGCTGATAATCATTGGCTCACCATTTAGTATTTCAGATAGACTTTCTAAAAGAACATACTTTGAATAGATTATTTTAGACTTCTAACATAGCAGCTTTCTTTTTGGACTGAGTAAAAAATTTGCAAAGTTTGTTTATATTCACAACAACAAACAGCAAAGACAGAAAGACATCCAATAAACATACTGAATTATATACCAATTCAATCTAGTCATAAGACTTATTTCAGAGTTAATTCCAATTGGGTTATTGCAGTGAAGTTTGGTTTATTATGTCACCTGGTAAAAAGTTTTGTCACTGAGGAAACCCAGCTGATTGCGTCAAATTTATCCAGTGGAACTTGGATCCATGTTTAGCTCCTGTCAGGCGGTGCATTTGTTTTGGGAAATATGATAGATTCGACGCACACAGCAGGAGTCTGGCTTGTCCCATATTTGCTTTCCCTTGAAACATCGTGTAAGTGAGCACTTCTGCGTGTCGGATGACATTTTTGAATGCACATCGTTTATGGCTGAGACAGTGACTGTAAGCCTTTTCAAGCCCCTTTACTCAGCTACCCTGATTCACAGCCTCCTGGGATGATTATGAATCTAATAATTAAACATTTATTGCCAACAACACCTGCTCTCTATTTCCCCTCTGGACCCCCCTCCAGTCCTATACGTCCCTCCGGGGACCCCATCGCTGAGAGAGGGAGGAGAGGAAGGAGAGCGGGAGAGAGGGAGGGATACAGGAGGAGCTAGAGGGAGGGGTTGTGGAGTGGAGAACAATCCGAAGGGGTCATCATCACATTGCTGGATTCTTTTACAGCGGCAAGAGGCTGTTGTTCAGTGTGACGGCAGACAGCATGTGAAGTTATTTTATAGCAGAACAATAGAAACAAAGAGGACAGCCCTGATCCGAGGCTCAGAGGGACCCCCAGCTGGACCACCCATTCCCTCACTTCCGACTGACAACTAATTACGACCAACTTGATTTCTCTCTTTTGACACACTTTTACACTTTTCTGTTGTATCTTCTCCAACGCATGGAAACATCTTAGCAGAGAGCTGGGAGAGCAGAGTCAGCTGGAGAGACATTCACTTTCAGGACAAACTGAGAGGGAGCAGCGCAGCAAGAGGGGGCTGCGGGTCCCTCTGGGGGGCACGATGCTGCGCTACCTGATCAAGACCCTGCTGCAGATGAATTTGTTCACCGACACCATCCGTAGCCCATCCAACGGCACCGACGTGTTCTTCAATGAGTCTCTGGCTTCCTTTAACAGCTCGCTGCTTGACTGGGGAAACTTGACAGGCTCCAACGGTGAGTCCATTCAGATTTGTTTTCACGTCTTCACCTGCTGTGACAGCAGCGCTTGTTTAAAGCAAACCTTGTCGTGTTTGGACTGGGAAACTGTGCTGGAGATTCTGCCAAGAGAAAAAAAGTTAATGAGAGATTATTCACATGAGGTGAATGGATATAACTGGATTTTGTTACATAATTCAATATCAATATGCCCACAGAGTATCAGTAATAATTATGTCTCTTCACTTCACATTGATAATGAGAATAAACCTCAACATTTCCTTCCTGATTCCTGTTCACTGGGCTGGTGGCATTCTCACTGAGAAATTTGACATTTGACAAAGCTCCACTCCATGTCTTTTACTTCTCTTACCTCTTTGTCCTGTTGAAAATTTCTGTTACCAGAGGAAACAAATGCCAGCCTCAAGAGATCTGGGCTGCGAGTGAAACGGGATGGGGAGATTGCCGTACCTAGTAACAAAGTGTAGACTGCAGAAGCATGAACGGCAGCCTGTTTGCTCTGCTAAATGAAGCTGTCCGCTGTCAGCTCCACAGGCCTGAAGCTGTCACTTCTCCTTAAGTTTTGCCACTGGGCTTTTCCTTCCCTCAGTCTCAGTGGCTCAGTGGATTCTTGTTCAGGTGGAACTCCCAAGTGCCTGTTTTTTTTATTGGTATCAAGGTGTGCATACCTTGGAGGGCTAATGACCTCATGTGGTGTATCCATGCTGTGTGCTACTATACTATTTTTACTGCAGATATGCATTGGGACAATGGTGGTAGGAGTTCATCCCGCAATCGGCGAGTTGCTGGATTGATCTCCTCTCCATCTGCCTCTGCTGTCTCGAGCAGTACACACTGGTGGTGGTCAGAGGGCATGGCAGTGTGTCACACTATGGCGGCCATCCATATTGCCACCTCTGTGTGAATGACTGAATGAAGTGTGAAGCGCTTTGGAGTCCTCTGGAATTGATAATGCATGAATTGTACATGGCTACTTACCATTCACATTTGTACGAAGGGTTGAGTTAAGTCAGCAGATCACCTTGATAGGCCAGCTGTTATGAGCACACTGGCTTAGATTCCATGTCCATGAAAACCAATGAAGCTCACACACACACCCACACATATGTGTTTCTCCATCTTTGCAGGGACTTTGCCCTGACTTCCATTCATTTCTATATTCTAGCTCTCACCCTTACTCTACACCTAACCATACACCTAACTAGGTACATACCTAGCCCAAAAGTCTATTCACACCTTGATCCTAAACGTAACCCCTTGCAGAGAACAGGCTTTGGTCCCCAAGGAGCAGCTGGTCCCCACAACGTGGTATGTGATAGACAAATGGTTCTTACAATGTTTCAAATACAAGAACACCCTCACACAAACCCCCACACACCATTGCCAGGTGAGTGTAATATGTATTGGACATACTATTTGCCGTAAAGGTAACAGTTTCATTCAGCCTTTTTTTTCCTGTGGGTTGGTTTTAGAAACTCCCTGCTGGTTCCCAGTTTGTGTCCTTTAACTGATAGTGAAGAGCAAACCAGTAGCATTGCTTTTTGCGCGCCACTTTTGTGGTTGTGTTTTGTTACAGATGGGAGTAACGTTTGCCCTTTGACAGGTGCCCCAGCTACCCGTCTTTGTAACCAACTTCAAGAAGCCCTGATCCTGTCTCATTGTATAGCTTCTCTTGTAACACCCTCACACCTTTTTTTATTTTTTGTTCTTTCCATCCTCATTCTCTAATGGAGTGCAGAATGAGCATGGGGCTGGTTCCCTTAGATCTATAGAGAAAGAAAGCGCGAGAGACGATGAGGGACAATGAATCCATTGAGGGAAATCTATCTGAGGCAGATCAGCTCCGACTGCCAGGCTGATAGACAGCCGTGCTCCGTGTGGATCCCGGCTCATATTGCTCAGAGCTCAGAGAGGCAGAGTCCTCCTCTAGTGATGGCATCAATAAATCCAAGCAGTTGAAATGAGGAGTGAGGCAGGAGAAGTAGTTCTGCTAATCAGTGAGATGAAGAATAAAAGGCTTTTCTATTACAAGAAAGGATGCAGACTGGCCACATGAAAACACCCAGATTGATGAGCAAACATTTAAATCAAAATGTCTGTAAACAAAAAACAAAATTATCGATATAGCAGCTGTTTTTGTTATTTCATATCTTTGTCTTGATTCTCCATATGGGTGTTTAAAAGAATAATAATAAACCATAATTGAGATATATCTCCCTGCCCATTATGTGCTGATTCATCTGAGGGAGGAGGGGCTTGGCGGCCGGTGGTCAAACCGTGGGTATTCAAGCGAAGAGCTCGATAGCAGGACAGTCGGCGGACAGCTTGAGTCGGTTGACCTGCAGCTCAGAGGGAGGCTCGATGAGAAAATCAATGAGGCCCAATAACCAATTTGGGAAATAATGGACAATGCACTCAAACATGGAATCACAACACTACAGCAGTCTGCTGGGTCTGGCTCTTCTATCTATCACTTCTTTTAACACTCTTCCTTACTGCATGGTCTCTGTGGGGTTTTTTTTTTCCCTACAACCACTAAACAGGAATATTCCTGATGAGATCTGACAACCGCTAAATAGCCTTCAATTTCTTTTCAGGGGTGCTGAAGTGGTGACATTGATAAAGAGAAAGTCACAGAGAGTTTCCCATTTAAAGAACTGCATTTATACAAATTAAAGATAAGCACTTTTTCATTTTCTTCTTACAGTCATGTATTCAGCCACGTTTTATACCTGCACTATAAAATAAGTGTTGAAAGATGAATAAGTATTAGGTTTTAAAATTATAGAATGTTCTCAAGTATTATATTTTTCCTAATATAATGCTTAAATAATGTTTACATTTCAACATTATTAATTTCTTGAAATTGGTAACAAAGCTGACCTTAATATCTAAAGAGTCAAAGTGAAGTTTCCGGTCCAGTTTTTTATTTATTTATTTACTTATTTTTTATTTCCTTTATTTAACCAGGTAAACCCCATTGAGATCTGGATCTCATTTTCAAGAGGGACCTGGGCAGAAATCTGCAATACACAGCAACCTGGTTACAGTTGGCCGTTAACCATGTATAGTGCAGTAAACAGTACAGCTGATGTGTCTATATGTCTATTACAAGTTAGTATATTAACTCATTTCTGTGTTGGAGCAAGAGTTGAAGTTTCCATCCAGGTCTTCTTAGTTCAGTCACAGTCCTAATGCTTCAGACAAACTTCCTAGATTAGACTAATTTTGCCCTATTTTAAAGTTTTAGGCATTATGCTTGAACTAATACTGATTTAGTTTTCTTTTAAGTACAAAGAAAAAACAGTTGAGCTAAAATACCTTTATAACTAGTTAAATCGTATTTATTTAGCTGAGCACATTTCAGAAATAGTTTGAAATGAAACAGGTTTATATAAGTTTGCTGTTGATGCTCTCTACACAAATATTGATCCAAATCTAAAAAGTAAAAAAAACATCCTCACAAATTAACACACAATTTTGTTTCGTTTAAATTTTAATAGCAAAGAACTTGCTAATAGTCTAAACAAATTTAGACTATGTTTGAACCTGTGGTCACTCTAAACCATGTTGTTACCATGAAGTTGCTTTAAAATTCAGTTCAGTTTATTTAGCTGATGTTCAAGATGATGTTCAAAATCTTACGTTTAACATCGTGCCAAATTAAATAAGATGTTCAACAGCTTGTGTCGGACAGTAGGGGTGAACGTGCAACCTATGACCTGTTGGACAGTGAAACATCTACTCACAGCTTCAGCAAGGAATCAACTAATGGTACATTGATTTATGGCACCTCTATACTGAATTTGTTTTTATTATGTCTGGGATAGCTTTTTGTTTTGTTTGGAAACTTGTGTGATGTGAGAGGTTAGTTGCAGGACGAATACTAGTTCAATTCATACATCAATCCAGTTTATTTGATGTGTGTGTGTGGGCGTGTAGGTGTGTGTATGTATTAGAGAAAGTTTGTGTGTGACCTTTGGGTGTGTAGGTGTGTGTGTGTATATATTAGAGACGGTGTCTGTGTGACCTTTGAACTTTTTTCTGCTGTTTAAATGGTTTTATAATTCACGGGTCAGAAATGACACATAAGGCAATCCTTGTACCCTAGTGGTGTACAGCCCACATGGAAACATAAACAAAGTATCACTTTTTCTAATGATGGGGTCAATTTAGGAAAAGTCATAAAATTTCAAGTTGGAAAAAGATTGTTTACGGTATCATTTCTAAGGCTAAACATGCTAGTGGGTCACTTTTGACCCGCAAGACAACACAAGGGTTAACAAACAATCTTTTGCATTCAGAATCAATAAGGAAAAGGAGAAAAGGTGTTCAGACAGGTGTTCTCCAAGGAGCAGGCGTCAGAAAGAAATCTCCGAGGAGGATATTTGTGCTTGTGAATCAATATGCAAAACACAACGAACCCACGGAAGAAAAAGTGAGTTACAGCCGATCTTTGCGGCTGCGTGGAACAGGGACATCTGGGAACGCTGAGCTACATCGTTTAGTGACAAACCAGTGGTTAACAAGAGTCGCCACATGAGCAGGGGTTTCTGGGCGGCCGGGGAAGGCGCTGCCTGCTGCTCTGCTGTGTAATTATATGTTTGCATGTATATGTAAAATAATTCCCAGGCACTAATGTGGCCATTTGTCCTTTCGCGGAGGTCAAGTAGATTCACCTCTGCTCTTCTCTCTTTAGAACTGTCAGGGACTTGGCAGCTCTTTGCATGTATATATTCAAGGCAATTATGTTATTTCCATATGCAAATCCCTCAAAAAGTAGATCACATCCAACTTTTATTTGTGCAAAATCCAAAGTGCCAGCAGGCTGTTTTTTGGTGCAAATCAGAGCTACATGTCGTCAAGCCTGTTCACTTTGTGAGAAAACATATTTTCTGGGAGAACAAAACTGAGGGAAGACCAGCAGCTCGGTGCCCACCGGGATAAGGTTAAGCTTCCTTTTGCAGGAAACCCTCGGGTGAATGTAAAACTGAGGGATGTTTGGTGCTAATGCTGATGCTAGTGCATGCGCTGCGTGGCTGCAGTCGGCTCCAGCAGAGGAGCGGGAGCACAAAACAAACAGCTCAAGAAACGGAAAAGATAGCTTGCATCACTCCCCGCTGTAGTTGTGGTTCCCTTGTATTTTCTTGGAACGGCTGACTGGTAGAGATACATTATTAATAGATTTCTGGGGAGCTATTTGTGAGGACAAGCATCTTTATTCATGGTGTGAGCCAACCTCCATTGAACCAGCAGTTGTCCCCCGTAATACCTTCCTCTGCTCAACTCTGCCGTTGTAGATACCCAGCCATTACCCCGGCACCGTCTCTCTTGGTCACCCGCATCACATGGACCTCGGATGCAGATACACAAATGCACAGAGTTGCATGTTAATTCAAAGTCAGCGGGAGGCACAGACCACAGACACCGTTTCCCCCCGCGGACACCACATTTCCTGTGAAAGCGGCTTCCAGCGCCAGCACGATGCCGGGATCATTAAATGTGACCTTTCTTGCTGAGCTTGTGTTGACGCTTTGTGGATGGGTAAAAAGAGAATGCCTGATGACCAGGGAGGCTTTCGTGGTGGAGGGCCAGACAAACCGGCGGAGAACAGTAGGTGGAGGGATTTGGACCTCACGTTCAGATGGCACGAAGCCTAGCAGACCCATCACTCACAGCAGGGTCAGACTTCTCACCAACAGCCAGTGCACTCTCTGATCCATCTCTGCAAACCACATCACTATTGCAACCTGGTTATAAATCAGATTTGATGAGCATGATTTTTGCTGCTCCTGTAGGAATCGTATAATGTTGTGAAACGTTTGGAATAAACATCTTGATTTGTATTTGTAGAACAAAAAGAGCAAAATTCAGTGATTTTGAATGCAAAAAATTCCAAACAAACATGAAATCCTGGAGGAACTGATCTAATAGCATTGTGCCCTGTGACTTCTGTGAGTAATATCGACTATGTTCTGGGATGAACAGAATAAAATCTGCACTGCTGACCATGACGTCAATATCTTGTTGTCAATGAAAGCTAAATGTTCTAAACACCGAGTGGTCCCAAGAGGTCGGATGAGGTCAGATTTACTAAATTAATTGGAAAGTAATAAAAATTAAAAGGAAAGTGGGTCAGGCTGGTGTTAGTTGGAGCTGCTCCAGGAATTTTGAACCGCAGGGTGATTGAATCTTTATGAGTGCATAACAGGATCTAAGCAATTAAACAAGGTACTCTATACCTTTACATTTGGAAAGTACTATTAATCTTACCACTTTTAAAAATGCAAGAATTCAACCAAGATATCAGGAAGAAAATATTGCACTTCCACATTTCTGGTTCATCAATAGGTACATATTTTTGATTCCCAAACAATACTGTATGTACAGTAATGTACATAGTGTAGTTGCCGGAGCATTATCACAGGGAGTATGTCTTCCTACAACATTAATAACTAAGGCATTGTGATGGGGATAGAAGCTCCTCATCTTTATTACAGACAGGAGCTTTTTACAAGCAACTGCAGAACCTGAATTATGTGTTTCTTCTGTCTTACAACATGGAAAACCTACAAAGATATTTAAAAATGTTCATTTATTCGCCAGCAGATTTACCTGATCATACAGGCACTGTAGCAGAGCATTCTGAGCTTCCCTGCTGGATTTGATATAATATGCAGAAATATTTACATAGCTGAGCACGGAATGAAAATTAGGCAGCGTCTGAAGGAAAGGTGAACGGAGATGTAGAAAGTAAAGCGAGAGAAGGATAAAACAGGAGACTATGCTGCATGTCCTAATAATGACTGAGGCAGCTAGGTTGGTAGCAGTTATGGTTATACCTGGTGATTTCGTGGTGATGTCAATAGATTATGTGATATGAGGTTCATCGGATTAGCAGACAAAGAGAAAGGACAAGGAAATTGTGGAGATGATTGGAATTCCAAATGTCAGTGTGGCTCAATTCTTTTCCTGGAGTGTTTTAGGAGGAAGGCTGCCTTAAGCCACAGTGATGAGTATGATAATGCAGTTTGGCTCCTGTGGTTGACTGAGTTATAGGAATGAATGAAAATGATGTCCTCTCCAATACAGAGAATGGCACCACTCAGTTTCAGATGGAAGCAGGCTGGGTGCCATTTGCAATTTTCTTTTCTTTTATCCCATTCAAAAAAAAAAACATCTTCTTCACCCCATCATCTAGAGCTAAACTCACCACTGCTGTGCTGTATTACTCTTCATATCTGGTCATTGTTATTCTTCTCATCGCGTTGCAAATTAGGAGGGCGAGTTTGAGTTTCACTCTACTACGCAACAGAAATTTGTAATTGGCATAACGAAATATAATGAGTCATTTCCTTAAAGACACCTTTCTTCTCTATGTTTGGCGTATTTTTCTACACTCGGACTCATTGAAAAGTCTCAGCTGCATATTCAGAAGGTGTGTTTGTGGCATTTCATTGAGGATAGAAAATAACAGCATTAAGCTCACTTTGTAAGAGTATCATTATGATCTCGTAAGTTCTGATGGAGGCAGCATGCAGCCACAGTCCTACAGTGGTGCAGTCCTGTCTGTTCTGACCTCAATCTTGAGAGACAGTTGAGATGTTCAATAGTAGTTAACTGCAAACAAATCATTTCTAATGAAGAAATTCATTAGAAGAATTTTTTTAAAGAGTAAGCTAAGACAAAGAGAGTCACTATTTGTTGCACAAAGTAGCAAAACAGAGAATAACATTTCCAATGACTGTAATGCTGTATATAGCAAACATAACTTAAAAGAAATATGCAATTTGACACCTTGAAATTGACCTCTGTCTCCTAATCTTTCTTACACTCTGCCTTTAGCACGTGAGTACAACAATGCTCCTCCATTATGCTGTTTTTAGCGGTTTGTACTAGCTTTGGCCTGATAAGTCGTTTGTATGATGAGTTCAGCTACAGTTCCACCAGGCGTTTGCTTATTGCTGCTGCTGCTAGTCTGGAGGAGCCGAGCGGGGGTGGGAGAGAGCTGGGTTCTCTGTGAGGCAGAAACTCAGCTGAAGACTGCAGCTCCGAGGAGGAGCTTTGAGGAAACAGGCAGCATCCTTGAAAGGAAGCGGTTAGCCGCCTCCAAATGGTTGCCATGGGAGATTAAAGGATTTCTCAAACACGCAACACTCCAGGTACGTTTTTGATGATTAATAACATTATAATATGGTATTAAGTTAACAAAGTCCAAATTCAATAATGCCACCTCTTTAAATACCACAAAAAGCAGGTACTAACCCCACCCAAAAACACATTACAGGTCGATCAGAGACTGCTTAGAGTCTCTCTGTGTTGCCCTGCGGGTGAAATACCGCTCCCCTCCCGAAACCCATAAAATTAAGCACAATATACTAAATAAGAATTGGAAGGTCAAAAAGTGCATTACAGTGCCTTGCAAAAGTATTCATAGCACTTCAGTTTACTCAAACTTAAGACAATGTAGGATCATTGTGAATAGAACGAAAATAAGACAAAGGATAACGATAGATTTTAAAATGCTTTTCTATAGAAAAATCAAAAAATCTTTCATTGCTTTGTAGAATGACCTTGTGCTCCAATTTCAGCAATAAGTCCAATTATACAATTTTTAAATTTTTGCACTATTTGTTAACTGGATTTACATCTGGACTTTGACTGGACCATTGTAATGTTTTAGTATGATTTGATTTAGCCCTTCTGCTGTAGATTTGGCTGCATGTTGTCCTGCTGGAAGGTGAACCTCCGCCTCAGTCTCAAGTTTTACCTGCAGCTTTCTGCCATTATAATTGTTAATTGAGCTCCATCCATCTTCCTTTAAACTGATCTGATTTTTTTTAAGAAAAGGGACAAACCTACTGTATCTCCTTACCTCTAATACTCACAGCAATGTGCCAATTTGTGAATCCTGTTTTCAGCTGTGTATGGGAGATTATGGTTGTAATGTGTGATGATGTGTAAAAAATAAATCAGAAGGTGTGAATACTTCTCTAAGATGTTGTTGCTCATTGTATTGTAGCTCATACTGCAGCACAGCAGCCTTCTTGGTTTGTACCACCAGCATCGGATCAATCCCTGATTCCCGGGGTCAATACCAGGTTCTCCGGAGGAATTCATCTGATCTGGCAGATAAAAAAAAAAGCAGTGTGTGAAATTGTGCTATTTCCTCCTACAAGATAAGCCATTCTTCTCCTGAAAAGGGAGCAATGCCAGCCAGCAGTAGAAAAAGGGTTGGAGGTAAAGAAACCCTGACTATTCTATTTGAACCTCCAACATTCCTAATCTTGTTGTTGAATTCAAAGGTAAATCTGGAGACGATTTTTAAATATAAGAAATGCATCTTACCTGTGCTTCCGGAAATAAAAAAGATTTTCCAAACTCTCTTATTAATGCCTGAATCAATTAAATCAATGAATCATACAGCCCTACTTCATTTTAAATTGCAAAAGAGCCAAAAAGTCATTCTCCCCAGTGGAGGAGTACATCAATTATCCCCACACTCCCCTCCTCTCAACAACTTCCACTGCAGTGTGTTAACAGCGATGGCATCGTCAGTCATCTGGGAGCTCCGGGATGAGAAGTCGATCACAATGAAGGGGTTAAGTGTGTTGATGACTCAGGGGTCGGCAGGAAAGTCGTGACCTTTAACCTGTCTACAAACACCCCTAACCCTCACAACAGCAGAACTGACCCAGCTTCGGCGCTCATAGAGTGTGACGAAGGATCTTTTGTTCGTTCCATCTGCCCCACAGCAAATCTTATGCCCCTCAGTGGGATTAGTTCGGAGTGTTTTAACACTTTCCTATTTATGTACCTCAGTCAAAGATTCAGCGTGAAATGATAATGAATGTTAAAATGAAATCCATATCACAGCTCAAATATTACTTGACTAAAGTCAGATGTTGCATCATGGCAAATTGAAAATCTGTATGCGTTGCGTTTTCCTCTCTCACATCATTGCCTGTTGTTCAAATAGAGTTCATGAAACAGCAGACAAAGTGAGCTGTGAGAAGATTTGAGGTGTGCCACTTCATTTCACCTCGTCTATATTTTTCACTTCATCTTTTTGTATTACTCTGTATTCTCCCCAAAAAAAAGTAGGCAAGAACACAGCAACCATCCCAAAAAAGCTAGCGGGAAACGCATCCATTCAACATCACATCCTGCTTGTAAATGATCCTGTGAATCCGTCGCATGGGAAGGAACGGTGCAGTGACACAATTGGTCACACATGCCTCTGAATACCAACTCATAGAATCCGGCTGAAAAGATTCAGATTGTGTTAAGGCTGTATAGCAAACCATGATCTGTTTCCCTGCTCAGGTAATCATAATCATAAGAACACTGGCTCTGGTGTGAAGTTATTTTTTTTTAAGTTATAGTGAGTAGATTCAATTTATATAGCACTTTTCTTGTCAAACCAACCACTCAAAATGCTTTGCACTAGAGCCACATTCGCCCAATTTGACTCAAAAATAAATGATTCGGTTAGTATCTTGGGGTTGAGGTGCCTTTTCCCGTCAACCCAATCATCTCTACCCTACTGGCTGCCAGTCCTCAAGCTTCTTTTTACAAATAATCAACCTTTTCACCAAGCCTCACAACCAATATTATTTCTCATATATTAGTTGAACTTTGGGGTCTCTTTACATTTTACACATTTAGTTTCAACAAACTGAACTTTGTTGTTGGTGGATGTTATTTGATGAAGCATAGAGTCTGTTTTGTGAATGCTGGTATAACCCAAGTTTGACAATTGAACTCCCTAGAACTGAGCCCTGTATGTTTTAGCGGAGCACTGAGAAAGGTATCAGCAGCCCCCCTGCCATGTGCAGCAGTAAGACCCTAATTAGTGCTAATGAAGAGCAGCAGGAGGTGTTGGTGCACTAGGGGGTTAATATGGATTAGGGTTGTAGTTGTTTGTTAAGCTGTTACAGTCACACTAACTGAATGCTAAATATGTGTAGCATCAGCAAACGGGGACTGTGGAGGTTAGTGAATCACTTCCTAGTTAACTATCACACACTTCGTTGGTGACACATTCAACTCAATCTTAGTGTGATAATTCCCTACAGTGCACACACAAGACGTGATACTCCTGTCTGACCTTTGGCCCAATGCATGATACCTATCCTCCACCTGTAAAAGGATGTCCACTATTCCAAATCACTCCTCAAAATCCCACTTTGTTTCCATGGTGACATGCCCTTAACCTCCTACCAGCCTTCCCCCACGGAGCCGACCCCCTCTACTTCTTTCTGCTGTGTCTACTTTTCCCAGGCTGGAAAATCAGCCTAATAAATAGCTTTATGGTAATAAGGTCTGTGAACGCAAAGTCAAGCTGTCAATCTTAATTCACTTCTGGAAGTGACTGAAAATATCTCTTTCCCTTGATGGCCTGAAGCACTAGTCCAGACCCTTCACTTCTCGCTGCGTTCCAGTGTCTGCCCCCTTCTATTCTTCTCACATTAATTTCAGTGCTTAATTAACACGATGTGACTTAATCTAAAATAACAGATACCTTATCTTTCTTTGTTGCTTAGAAACATTACATAGAGAGTTCTGTCGTGGCTCTGGAACATGCAACACATCCTGACGCAGCCTGTCTTGGATTTAAGGTGCTTGTATGTGTGTTTTGGGGTGAATTCATCAGCTAACTTGGGAACGCTGTGCCATCCCTGTCTCTTTTCATATTGTATTTTTCCATATTTAAGTATTAACGTACCTTCCAGGATAGAAAGATCAAACCTCTACCTCTTATTTAGTTTTTTTTACTGAGGTGGGTGAATCTCCATCTTAACAGACAGAGTGTCTGCATAGAGTAAGGTGTGATCAAGTAATGATATTGTCAGGTCATTAATGTTGGATTTGACTAGCATTTATTTGGGTCCATTGTGTTTATGTACATTAGGCCTGTATATGGTGTCTCTGAGTTGTAGTGGTCATGTTGTAGATATTTATGAATAATACGTAAATATCTACATCTTTATGTATTGTTATGTATTAAACAGCCCAGGGTTTAGGTTGTGCCATAGGTACTGGAAAGTGAAAATAAATCCTTTTTTTATCCTTATCACATATGAGGCAAGTATAAGACATTGTCTTGAGGTACAGAAGAAAAGCACAAGAATCATCCTGTTATCAACAGGAAATCAATTACTGAACTAACAGTCATAGTAACAAAAGCACATTGTGTCAAAGTCAACATTAGAGGCCTAAATATGAAAGTATGAATTTTGGACACATGTGAGACTTGTGTCATCACAGATTTTGGTCATTGGCTTTGTACAGGAGAGATTGCGGTTTGCCCTTCTTGACAGAACCGGTTACGTGGCTTTAATGCACAATATAATATCAGATGGCTGTGGCTCCCTTTATCTGCCCTCACATGGTGCGTTTCACAGCGTGCCTGTGTATTTACTGACCTTCTCTAAAAATCAAACCAGACATGGATGGGCAGCAGAATTCAAAACAGTTGTTTTCCTCATAGTTTGTCTTTCATCTTTCTTTTCTTTGCCTTCTGGCTTCTCACCTTCGACACTCTCTAAAGTTCTCACACTCAGAAGCAATTTCTTTGACATTTCTTTCACCTTTAACTATTGATCCTGTAAAATAGTATCCAACACATTGAGGCTTCTCATCAGGTACCCTGTCTGTCACCTAGCCTTTTCACCCTTAGAGGTTTCCTCTGGTCTGGTCTCTAATTTTTATTTTATTATTTTATTTTTTTACAGATTTAAATGATTTTCCAGCTTTGTGTTGTAATGATTTGTCCCCTCGACTGTCGCTCCCATAACACTGAATGTTTAGTCAATGGGTCCATGAGAACACTAGTGTCCTCCTGATAGTTCAGTTACTTGTTGTCTCTATTGTTTTTATGAAAAAGAAAATGAAGAACCTGTTAGTTTTCATGGATTGTATAATCAACTACTGTTCTCCAGACTAAATAAAGACAAAATATTCATTTCCAAAACCTGCTCTGAAATTATTACAGATAAATTCCTTTCTGATGTTTTAATTTGAGTTTTTTGATCAATACTTTTTCTTAAAATGATTTATCTCACCAATATAAAACTCTTAGAAATGTCCAGGAGTAGACAGAACTTTGACTTGAATGCATTACTAGTTTTTGTTTAGGATTCAATTAAAAAACTTTAATTACCACCTTAATTTAAAGACGAGTGTCCCACCAAGTCCCCTCCGAAAACGAAAAAGCTATTTGTTTTTGACAGCTGCAAAATATTGTGATTCATTGTAAAATATTGGGGTTTAATTTTTGAGAAAAATAATAATTAAAAAAGGTTTTTCTTTAGTTCACCACTAAAAGCAGCCTTTTCCCATCATTTTAGGCATTTTTTTCCATTAAATTGCTCATTGTTTCATTAATATTATATTGATGATAATGTGCCTCCCTGCTAGTCTGTGTGAAAGTAAAGCCTAATAATAAAGTCATTAAGAGGAGCTCATGCCTGGGAATTAAAACAGTTACAGAAGAAACACCTGTTGCATACTGAACATCAGACTTCCTGTCTTGGCAGCAGATGAATGACCTCTGACCCCTAAGCTAATTTTAATCTCTGCGGGTAGTAAACTTCCTCCAACATCCTGCATAAGAATGGGTTTGTTCTGCTATATTCTGAACGATAGGAATATGAATACGTTTTGTCTAATTAGGTGCTTCGTTTAGACTAAAATGACTGAATGTGACTGCGTCCCATTCTAGCAGCATTTTAATAAATGTCAAAATTTGAATATTCTGCATTTCACTTAAATGTTGGTAATTAAAATTAATCCCTGCATCCAACATTACAAGAGAGAGACAAAGACTGGAATTAAGTGTTTTATGCAGTCAGAACAATTCTACTTGTCTGTCTGTTTATGCAGGGATTTCCATGAGACCATATATCCAGGCTGAATATATTGATTAATTGGTAATTAAGCACTAATTGCAGAGTGTCATAGAGAACCGCCATGCAACTACATGAATGTTCACCTTTTTCAGCCTGAGCTGATGAATCTGTGTGCAGCATGACAGACACACTGAGCTATAATTTAAATCATGCATCAAATATTAATGAACAATTCGTGGCACGAAGGAGTCATTTCTCTGGCATACTGAATATCATTTCTGTATTCATCTAGAGCCAACAGTCTATTTATAGATTCATTTAATGATGAAACAACCATTCTTCTTCTGGTTTCAAATTTCATGTATTCTGGGTATTCCCTCTGAAAGGACTGGTCTCATTTCCATGCAAGGACACGCAAACCCCCTACTAAACGAGACCAGGTTGCAATATTAACCCTAGACCTTCTTGACGCAAGTTAGCAATGCTACTAGCCTGGAAATTGTGCAGCCCAATGTATAAACACTGCTTTATATAAGCCAAGTTGTATTGCGTTTAGTGCTTGCAAATGCTGTTTCTGATGCCAACAAGTACTTCTCCATCTCTCACCTGTTTGGCTCTGCAAATGGGAATGAAACACTCCTTTAAACACCAGCTGGTGATGTTAAATGGCCAAACTGTTCATGGATTAAGCAACAGTTAAAGGGGCAGTTTTATATACAGTTAACTTTACAGCATGTTATAATGTTATCCCCTCATGAAAAACATATATGGAGTGTTGAGAAATCCTTTCATCTCCCACCGTAACCATTCAGCTGTGCAAAACGCCTGGGTGGACTTACTGTATATATCCTCAAGGATGAAGCTCCTCCTCTGAGCTGCAAATTCCAATCTTTTGAGCTTCCACCTTACAGAGAAACCCTCTCCCTCGACTTCCCTGCTCTGCTCCTTCAGACTAGCCAGACTAGTAACTGCGCATCTACTGAGCTCATTATACGAGCTACTTTTTAGCGCAATGCTGGTAAAAACATCATTAAAGGGTTAATAGAGGAGTGATGTGACGACTTCCTGAAGGCGGAGCTTCAGAAAGAGCAGGAGCTTTTAAAGCTGCAGATGACCAATTTCAAGGCATTAAATGACAATGTAAAATGTCTTTTAGGTCATATTTGATATATGTAGCATGTTCTAACAAGTTACTCAATTGTGCTATAAAAGTTAGGCACAGCATTAGAGTGTAATTATGTTTTTTAACTGATTGACAGCACTATTTTAAACCGTTCTTTGTGCTCTCCGATTTGCTTACATGCAAGAATGTCAGTTGTAATTCATGCAAAACATCATGGGTCATAGGAATAAGGTGGACATTAAAAAAAAATGTGTCTGGCAGTCTAGTCCAGCAGCTGTTTAATGTTAATCTGACCTCATTGGTGTTGGATGTATATGTTTAGGTCCTGATGGGTGATGTCACATCCTGATGATGTCACCTAACCTTGTGGTGCAAGTTGCGTTCACCTTCTGACGAAGGACATCAAAACCGAGTTTGGAAAAGCAAACTGCAGTAATCTGAGTCAGAGCTGTGATGTCACCTCCTGTTGACCTATAAATCACTTTTATGAAGAACAAAGTTGTGTATTCTTCCAGGGAATGTTGCAAACAGAGAGTAAAAGATTCCCGCTTTGACTCAACAAGCAGTCTGGAACTAAAGTTTTTGAGGTCAAGATATGTGTACCTCTATTGAGTAATAATTTATATCACTGGGAATTTCTTTAAATGCTGTAAATGAAAGTGTGATTGGCCTCCCTGAAAACAGTTCCACCCATGGATAAAGCTGCTCTCTGTTACCGTCAGCTGTAATCCAGTCAGTGGGCAGAGGATTAAGCTGCATGATATTATAATATGCACAAATGAGTGGCTGAATAACCAACATGAAACGGAATTGTAAATGAGCAAAACACAAAAAGCGAAGCAAGTACTTTGATCCTGGAGAGAGGAGTTAAGCCACTTCATGATAAAAAGTTGCTTCAATAACAACACACTTTTACTTGGATAAATAAATCATGGCTTTTTAATTGTTGCTTTTTGAATTCCTTTGATCATCTACTGCATGTGGGAAAACAAGTAAAGGGACCAAATAAGCATCAGGGTTTGCTTATAAAATCCGTACCGTTGTCATCATTAAACTGACCTGTGATGCCGTTGTCTCTACGGAAACCCACCGGCAATTTCCTTGTTACCTTAAAGCCCAATGACTGAAACAGACGTTTTATTACACAAAGTTTGAAAGAGAACTTTTTTTTTTTCAGTTGTTTGGCTAAATCACCCAAACTGGTGTCTGTAAAAGAATCTTTTTATGGTCATTTGCAGCGAAAAATATTCACAGAAATCCAATATGGTTGAACACTCACCTCCTGAACAGCACACCACCAGTGCAGAGCTTGTTCGACAATGGCAGCACCTAGGCTTAAAGGCGGTGAAGACTTGCACAACAGTAATGTGACAAGAAGACTCTTGATCATAAAATCAATCAATTGTTGTGATTGATTGATTGTGGAAAAATAACTGAATATAAAGTCAGTCTGAGATAACCTCCCACCACATGTAAATGAGATGGAAAGAAAAATCGGACAATTAAGAAAAATGAAAAAAGAAACGGATCCGTCCGTGCAGAATGAGGCAACTGGAATTCATTATTAAGAGCGTGACCCTGTTACTCCACGATATGTTTTGCTTTTAGAATTGATCTAGTGGACTGATCTTGTTCAGATGAGTAAGGTCCCTTAAATTAATTCTTGCAAATTTTAGAGAGTGATTTGATAATAACCAAAAGTCTATTCCAGTGTCTGACATTTCTGAATTCTACAGCAAGAGCAAGAATGGACTCTGGTGCAAAGAAATTTGCTCTGATGAGTCTTGGCACCGATTCAGGGACTGCTGCTCAATCGTAGCAAACTCCAGACGCTATGCAGACTTTTCACTTAAATCTGATGAGAAACTTTTAAATGATTGCATTTCTTCTTTAGTAGAATTTAGGAGAAATGTTCACTAAATCCAACATTTGTGCCACTCTCGTAATGTTTGGGTTTTAATCTGATTACAGCTTGAACTACTATCCTTCCACAAGCCGCCATGTTGGACTTCATAGTCATGGCCCCGGGGCATTTCCTGGTGCTCTGAGTCCAAAACCTGACAAATTCTCTCTTTACTTGAACACAATACTAACAGGAGTACATTTGTCTGCAAGCAACAAATCTGAAGCAAACAACAGCAAAAAAGATCTCCAGTTGTCTCTGTACCCAATCTGATCCAACATGAATGAAGCTGAACAGTTGCATCAATATCAACCAGTCGCTTGACAAAATATCATAATTATATCACACGTATAGAAGACTATATATGTATTTAAATGTTTTCCTGTGCATGAACTTCTGTCTAACATGTTAAAGTTTTATCCTTGTTGCTGAATCTTGGGCTCAGAGCCTCTGAAGTCTAATGAAAGCAGCTTCAGTGCTGTGCGGAACCACAGCAGATGAGAATAAAGGAGAGGAGCGGGTCACACTGCTGCGTCTCCGGAGCGCCTCGGCCAGATGACACGTCTTAAGAACATGTGGCCCGGCATTGTTTCTTTCAATTAGCATCTACCGTCCAGCAGTGTAGGCTTCAGAAGGAAGAGCGCCTCCTCCTCCGTCCTCTTGACTTTTTAAAAGGTTCCTGAAAGATGAAAAATATGAATGAAATAAATATATGAGAGATGAAAGGAAATGTCGGAGGCAACGCGCATCTCTTGGACGACTTTTCATGAAAGGCAAGAAGCCCTTAAATCGGCTGAGAGGCATCACTTCAGTTATAAAGCTGGATTCTTGTTAACTGATCAGTTTGATCTGGGATGGATCACTTGCAGTGAGAGCAAGGGAGACCTCTAGTGGCCCTAAACATTCAATATCAAGTGGAATTTACTTCAGAAACCACCAATTCCCAAAGATTTTCATCAAAAAAATCAACTGGGCACACACATCGTTCAACCAGACATAAAGACATATTTTGTTTTCAAACTCCACTGAAATTTATTTCACACTTCAGGTTGCAACAAAACAGACTACAAACCATCTTTACAGTGAAACATTTTTTTTTCTTTTTCTTTTTTTTCAATCATCCATACCACTCCCCCACAGGTAATAGCACTGCCCACCTCCCCCTATAGGGGGCGCACCACTGTCATAAACAGTGGAGCACAATAAATAGAATTGATGTAAATACTAATAATATATGGTGTATTTTACACATTAAATTCTTTGTTTAATCTCGTTTATTGTAGCAAGAGAAATTGAGCACATCTTTGGTTCCATCTAGTGGCCCAAACTGTGAAGTTCATTCTGTTCAGAACTTAAAGAATATCCAAGGTGCTTTTATTTATTTACTTATTTATTTTTGGCTTAGATTTATTTTGTTGGACACTTTTTGACTAACTGTTTCTGCTGTCTGCCTTTAAACCTTTTGACTTCTCCCACATCTTTAACAGCAGCTGACTCCATCTATCAGCCGAGCGACGAAACGAGTTCATTATTAATTCCCATGGGAATTTCATTCCTTCAGGCAAAGCTGTCTCAGTGATACAAGAACCGACCACAAGATGTCAGCAAGACATAACAGCATTTCAACGCAAATCAATTCTACGCTTTCATTTCTAAACCCGTAGACAACTTATTATTAGTAAACTAATAAAGTATAATTAGAGATTCGTTTGCAAAATATCAGCAGCTGTAGAATTAAAACAGAATGTTGCTTCAAATGTAAGCAAAAGCCTTTCCAAATGATTCAATCAGATTGATTGATCAGTGCGAAGCAAAAGTATCCCTACCTGCTTTTCCCATCACAGTCAAAAGCTTTACGGATTTAAGAAAAATTTTAGAAAAACATACTAATTTTTGTGATGCATGGCTACAGCGTGATTTTCAATCTCAATATATACCCAACTTTTCTATGAAGACCTCAGGTCAGTTAGAGAACGTTAAAGAGCGAATAGCATCGTCAAGACAGATTTTCCTGTTGAGAATCT
The DNA here is from genome assembly GCF_002775205.1 of Xiphophorus maculatus. Taxonomy (NCBI): domain Eukaryota; kingdom Metazoa; phylum Chordata; class Actinopteri; order Cyprinodontiformes; family Poeciliidae; genus Xiphophorus; species Xiphophorus maculatus. The sequence continues at coordinate 16,333,335 of NC_036453.1, read as the reverse complement.
GTGGCAACACTTCAAAATGAATGTTAAAATACATTTGCAATCCAATCTGATGCAACTTGGGCTATTTTTGTGACTTTTTGGGAAAGCGTTCACCATTTTCTTTCCACTTAACAGCTATACACTGTAATTGTTTTATCAGACCAAATCTCAACAAAATATTGTAATGTGTTGGAATGTAATGTGACAAAATTTAATTTTCAAAATTGTGAATTCAGATCTAATGCTGTACGTACATACAGACCACAGCAAGGCTTCATCAAACAAAAAAGTCAAAGTGACATAGGGAACACAGTTAAATAAATCAGTATGTATGCAGTCAGGAAGCAGACGTATGAAACTATAGAATTGTTATTTCACAGTATTTCTTTACGGTCTGCTTTCCCTAATGTCATAAATCATCTAGTTATGACAATTTGGAAATGTATATTTTAACTTCATTAGATCTTTATATATCAGTGGCAACATTCAACTTGATTCAGTGCATATCAAATGCTCAGAAATGTAATTTATGACTCAGAAGTTGACCATCACAGAGGTGTGGGGTAGTATTTTCTTCTAGCCACCAGGTGGCAGCAGAGGTCCGTGAAGAGATGTGTTTTGTTGGTCATCAGCTCCAGGACATAATTTTCTGCAGCGGTCTAATCAAAGAAAACTGTTTGACTTCGGAATAAAAAGCCCTTTGACTTGTGAGATGTTGTTGTTCAAGAACACGTCCGAGTCCACAGCAGCTCCAGGGTTCCGAATACCAACAGAACGCCTCGTCTGTCCCACATCAGACCACAGCTTCCTCCTGACATTTGCTGAGGATCCGAAGGGTTTTGTTGGCAGAAGTGACAGGTGACGGGGCGTTGCCTTCATCACACTTGCTCGCCTTTTGACCTGCTCCGCCTTCAGACATACCTTCATCCATCACTCTCCATGGCACCCCAAACACGCCTCCCACTCCTGTAGATGTGTGTGTTTGTGTGGGTGGGCCCTCTCTCCTGTCCGTATGGAGATGAGAAAGCAGAAATGTTTATGGATGTGCTCCTAATGCTGCCTCCATTAATGTTCCCTGCAAAGTCTACATTAAGTGAAGGACAAGGCACAATAGCTGAAATTTGAATGGGGAAACTAATTACCGCTCAGCCTTGAGCCTTATTTTCACACTTTATTCTGAACATCTTTCATCACGCCTGACGCTTGAAGGTACAGCTGAAGTGCATTCTTTGTAAATATTCATTGTGTAGAAGTAATTTAAAAAGGTCAGCTTAATATTTCACCCAAAAAAAAAGGAATCTGAAAAGGTGCATTGAGCTATTGAACTCTGGTCAGCCTTTTTCTGATCATGGAGAGGAGAAAAATGTTTTACTTGTCATTGCTTGTGAAGCTGCGTACTGAGAATAGTCTTTTTAATTAACTGTTTGCAGCTAGATGCACCAAGCATAACATTATGACCACTGGCAAGTGAAGCGAAAACAACTGGATATTGAAGGGAATAGGTGTGCATTGTGCCATGGGTGACCAACATTTATCAATGTATGCAACAGAGTGGAGAGTGGTCCATGTACTGTAGCTTAATCCATAGTCAAGTTATTCAGGCTCAAATTGCTGCAGCAGACCAAACAACAAACTGGAACAATGGGACCAAACATGGCTTGAAGAACACCACAAGTTTGGGTCTTGCGTTGGCCTTCAAACCTCCCAGATCTCAATCCAAATAAGTCTCTGGGATGTGTTGGACAGAGAAATCTGAACAATGGAGGTCTCACATTGCAATGTTCATGGATTAAAATATGTGTTGCTAACATCTGACTTCCAGGTACCGTAGCACCCCTTCAGGAATCTTCTTGTCAAGGCTTCTTTTGACAGCAAACGATGGAGTAACTCACTACCAGGCAGGACTCATAATGTTATGTCTGACAAGTGTAGAATATTTTGGTAAGTAAAGGGTATTATATTCGAAAGAACATCCATCCATCCATTTTCTAACACCATTGTTCGAAAGAACAATTGATATCAAAATTCTGAGTGAAAACGGAGAGATCACATGTCCACATGCCAGAAGTTACACCTTCAAAAAGCTCCAGAATTTGGATTCACATGAAGTTTCTCAGTGGATTTCAGTTGATTTACAGTCTCTCCCTCATTGCTTCACACCAACATGTTCTGTCTCTGCAAAGCTGTTTTCCTGCAACCCTTTCAGATTGACAGCATGCAGGAGGCAGACATGGCAGTGAGGTGAAGTAGCTCCATTCAGATTCGACATTCTTTCTCTCTTCTTGACACTTCTTACAGGAGCGTTTCCCTACGAAAACAAGACTTTTTTTTCACCCTGGTCGGATGGTCCCTCACCAGCTGCTGTGGGCGTTCTACCTGTAAATCCCCTAACATCTGACAGCGATCACATCTGGAGACTTGTTGCCGCGAGAGACAATCTTCTGGTCCTGAGACTCCTTCACCATTTAAGAAAGGGACAAAGTGGGTGGAAGAGTTGGCGAAGGATCCTTAGCTGACTGAGCAAAGCCAAAATATCTGCCAGAAAAAGAAAGCTCCATTCTCTGATACGGTGCTGAGCAGACTTCTCACATGTAAGGGAGGAGTGGAACACAGAAAAAGGGGGAGGAGAAAATGAATCAGACTGGAGTGCTGACAGGACCACAGAGGGAGTTTTGGGACTGTAGAATTCACCGAGACAGAGTTACATGGATTATTTCAGACTGCAACACTTCTCTATTCAGCGTTCAGACTAAACTGTCGGGCGAAGACAGACAGCTCTGCCTCTTTGGAACTGAAGCATTACGTCTCGCAGAGTCGAAATGACTTCACTACATGTTCCCGCTTTTATTCTAAAACCTTCTATTCTGAGAAATTTTTTGTTGGATGACTGCTTAGGGCAGCATGGGGGTGAAGATTGTTGCACTGTTGCCTTGCAGCAAATAAATCCTTCAAATCACAGCCAGGGGGGTTTCCGTGTGGACTTTGCATGTTCCCTCTAGGTAGTCTGTCTTCCTCCCACTCATCCAACATCAATGTTAGCTTAATTAATTGTAATTTGACCTTAGGTGTGTGTTTCTATGATGGACAGACAACTTGTCCAGGTTGTGCAAGTCTTGCAGGAATATCCAGCTCAGCTTAACAAAGAAGTTTGAGCTTGTTGGCTTATTTTACATAGAGTAGACCATGTAAACAGTCTGATCATTTGTGCAGGTGTCTGGGTGAGGTAAGCCTCCAGGAACTGGAACCCTGGGGAGGTTGGATGTTATCTAGTTGCTCCCCCCACCCCACCCCCACACCCCTTGAGCAGCGCTTTACTTATCAATTAGCTGAACAGAACCGCTCCTGTAGCCCTTTTCCCTTCGCATTTTCTTACCGCTGTCTTCTCCACAGCCGTCCCACTTGCAAGTCTTTTACCTTTCTAAATATATCTTCGCCCTGAGCAATTTGGCTTTGCCCACCCCCACCATCCATTGATTCTCCTCCAGCATTGATCTAAAATCCGCTATCTGTGTGTGATGGCGGGCATAAGCACAGGAGTGTACGTGTGCCTCCTCGGTTGCGTGTGGAGGTGCGTATGTACACACTCGGCACATATGTGTGCTTTTCTTGCTAAGTAAATAGATTTTTCTGCTGAACCCTGAGAGACTCTGACAGTGCTCTCTCTCAATGGTTCGTTTTAGCAGGACTCGTCTTAAAATCAATGTCTGAGTTTTAAATGTGAAACCTCAAAAATCCCAACGGCTGCCATGCTTGGTACATGAAAAGACCCACTGGAGCCAAACAGCCTCTTTTTATCTGACAGTCATATCTCCTCTTTTAATTAGAATATTTGTCATTTGAAGCATATGCACATATCCTCCTAAGCTTGTAAGGGCATGAAATTATTCCACACTGTTGTTCATATGGGCAGACAAAAAAATGATGTGATATGTATAAAAAAAGGCTTCTGCTGGTTTGCTTTTTTTTTTTTTTTTGCCACACTTAAATCTTTTAGATCATCAAGTAAATTTTAACAGACAAAGACAGTCTGAGTTGAAATTTCCAAATGATGATTTAATTTGGAAAGAAATAAAGACATATAAAAAATAACCCAGCCCGATATAAAATACTCCCTGAATCTAACGGTTCCATCGTTGGTAGCAGCAGCTGCCATCAAGCGATAACTTTATCTTTTTGAGCTGTGGACAGCCCCACTCTTCTCCCGAGAAAAGTTTTTGAGTTTTCGAGCATAATGTCAAGTTGTCCTCATCCTGAAACATCAAATTAGCCGCAGACCATCAAACCACCTCCGCCATCTTTGTGTGTCTGGATGATATTCTTTTTCTGAACACACACCTTCTGAAACAAATGTCCACTTTTATCTTATCAGCCCACAGAAACTTTTCCCAAAATTATTTTGCATCCTTTTTGGTCAGCAGCAGTTCTGATGTCTGAACTCTCCCTTGGATGGCATTTTTGTGCACTCACTCTTTTATAATTAAGTCATGAACACTGGCCTTAAATGAGGCAGTTATTTGGCTGTTGCTATGGGGCTTTTTTTGTGACATCCTGGATGACAGCTGCCACTGCTGGGAAGACTAACCACTGTTCCATGATTTGTTTGTTTGTGAATAATTGCTCTCATTGTAGTTCTATTGAGTCCCAAAGCCTTAGAAGTGACATACAGTATAGTAGTCTTTTTATAGACTAATATATATGAGTAATTTTGTTGTTGTTCTTTTTGGACCCGGATATGATATGTTGCTCTTTGAGATTTCGTAGCTTCATATTCTCAGACAGGTTTTTCTGTCATTATTTCTGGGTGTAGATAATAAATTGTATGGTGGGACTCTAATTAACTCGATTAATATTTTGAGTTGCGTTAATAGGAGTTTGTGTATGGATCACAATTAATTGCATTTTATTCAAAACCCGCGTCTTGACAAAATGAGCAACATTTTTAATTCACTTGGGGTTTGCTTTTTGAAGGTGAGCTTAGTTTGATTATCTAAATTATTTACCTGCGGGAAAAGAAGCTAAGCAATAGAAGTTTGTAAGGGAGGGATTCCTTTTCACAGGACTGTAATGTTATGTGGATCAAGTAAAGTAAAGGCTAGTAAAGGCTTCAATAATGAAAAAGGAAGACAGCTTGAGACTCAGACCACCTTTCATTACCACAGCCACTTGAACCACAACTTGCACCAGAGTATTATTGTTCTTTAGTGCAAAATAGAAAAAGGGAAAAAAAAGCTTCTCATCCTTGAGGGTTTGCAGCCAGTCGACTTCTGATGGATTAAGGAAGACATAAGTCGAGAACAGAAGGTATTTCTCTCCTCGCCGCTTGGCTAGTTAGTTATATCGAAACAAAACGCCAAAGGCAGAATTTCATTTTTCCCCTTCCCACAGTCCCCATCACTGGCCTGTCTGAGGCCCGATCGATGTCCAGGTAATAAAGTTCTGATATATGTTGCTGCCAATGGGGCATGATTTATGTCTGCTGTACATGGACGTGCTGCCTGCACTTCTGCCAAATTCCCTCACAAGGGGACGGCTGTTTAGGGAAATCAGTGGAAATATGCAGGGTTTCCCCTGGTGTTGCTTTTTAAAAAAAAAAAAAAATTCCAGACTAGAGTCAGAACGTAGCTTCAGGGTTGTAGATCACCAGAGCGGTGCATAGTAAACACACTGCAGATGTTGATCAATGGCTGAACTCCCTGCTTTCGAATCTGTTTTTAAATGTTTCTTTGAAACCAACAACTTTTCATTTTTAGCTGAAATGCAGCAGAATAGTCTCGACATTGCTCTTGATTTATGTTGATCCCAGGCCAGTTCAAATAAAACTATTACTAGTTGCATAGAACATGTAGTTTACGTCCAGAGATACTGCACAGGACTATTGCCTTGTAGTAAGAAGCCCAAACGGGCCTATTTTTTGATGACTCTGCATGTTCTCCCAAGGCATGTGTTAATTCCTCCTGCAGTTCACTAACACTGAAATTAGATGGACTGCCTGGTTGTCTGTCCTGTGTGTCTCTGTGTTGCCCTGTTATAGACTGGACCAGTCCACAATGCCCTTTAACCCCGACGCTTACTCAAAGATTAAGCAGGCATTGAAAATGGATGATAGATGGAAATATATTCTCTACACATGACTCAGTAACGGGGTGATCGTTTTCTAATTGAAGGCTCAAGGCCTTTGGATCACAGTCATGTAATGAGTCCTTGAGAAAGCCTATATTGGAATACGTCAACCCTTTTTGACGGTATTGTATGACCTGCATAAGATCAGCCACTTGATATACACGTGCTGACCCTTTATCATTGACCACTTAACCCCATCCACCCTCCAAATATTACAAAACTTCAAACCAGAAAACTTTCCTAACTAGTTTCTCTGTGCAGACCTATTGTTCCAATACACACCGTGTACATGCATGGAAATCTTGTTGAGGTCTAATTCAGGTCAGAACAGCTCTGACATTATTTAACCAAGAGAAGGAGTTTGAAATGAAACAGCTAGTCACCAGTTGTCTTCTGAACAAAAACCTCGAGTTGGTTAGATTGTCGCGTCCAGATTCCACCCTAACAATCCTCACAACTTCTCATCTGGACTGAGAGTTCAGAAGGCGTCTTTATGGAGGCGTTCCCACCTCTCAAGTCAAACTCATCTTTTTGTGTCTGTCAGTAACATTTAGTTTGGTCAATAATGTGAAACAAGCTGGTAGAAATAGAGACCTAGAACTGCTCAAGTCATTTAGATTACGTTACCATCGACAGCTGACACCTGTATGCATGAATGTTAGTGTGGAATAAAATAATTATTCACAGTGTGTTTACATTTATCAAATAGTTTATTAGACCATTTACAGGATTATTATTACTTATATGTGTTTGTTTTCTGCTAAGGCTGTCTGCGTCTCTTGCAGACAGAAACTGCACCTCTCTACAGGAAACGGTTGAAACAGGAAAAAGGCCAAACCACGGGCCCTATTGCTCCTTTTTAGAGTCTTCAAAACTTCTTGCCGCCTGACAACAGACAAAGAATAAATAATTATCACACTTTGACAGGGAAACAGCTCCCATCTTTCCTGTACTTGTTGCTAGAACATCATGAGCAGGTAAACAGAAAAGAGGATGTAGCTGTTCTTAATTATAGATCCACCCTGTGAGCTGTCTGAGTTTATTCCATTCCATCTTTGTGCATGTGTTAATTTTGTAAACCCCCTTGGGTATGTGTTAACGCCCTCTGATATGTTCCTTTGATTTCTGAGGGGTGTATAAGGATAGGGAATCACGACGTCTAGTTCAGAGTTTGTCTGACAGCAATGCAATCTCTCCGCCTCAGCTAAGGTGTTTTATGTTTCAATAAAGTTGTGTTTGTTCTTTTATTTGTATCCTGGTCTCCAGTTTTTCCCACTTATTGTTAGCCATACATCAGCACCCATGTCTCCCAAACTATACATTACAGAGAAATAATTGAGCTCTAATAAATAATAGTTCATATGTTCCACCGTCTTTTACCAGCAGGTCAGTAGGTGGGTTTATTTGTAATCACATAACCAAATGTTTATCAGTCCTCCCTTTGAGGGTTCTGGATGAGAGTGGATGCAGTTTGGGTGCGGCGGTGGCGCAGTGGATAAAGCATGTGTGGCCGTCACGGGTTCAAGTCCCAACCTGTTGACCTTTGCCTAATGTCTTCGCTCTCTCTCTCTCTCTCGCACAACCCACTTTCCTATCAATTCACTATCAAATAAAAGCCACTAGAGAAAATAAAAAAGAAGCTTAGATATGGACAAGAAAGTGGACATTTTGGTGTTCTGTGAGGAACATTCAGAGGGGTTTGAATTGGGCCAATAAATGTAAGATGTGTTTTGTTCCCTGCATATGTGTTTCTTTGCTCCCTTCTGCATACGCTGTTAAATTAAAGACTATGTCTGAAATGTTTTCTGGTTCCAACTTGGGTCTAAGTGAAAGCAAAAAGTTGAGTTAAAAACAGATTAAAGTCATTATAAGGGGCTGATAATAACCAGAAAAAAAAACTTTTTTAAAGCCTTTTTTTTTAGATATTCAGGTGATCATTTAAAATTAACTATAAGTATACATATTTTAACTTCTGCCTGTTAATTATATGCATCGAAACTTTAAATGAGTGGCATTTATTCAACACAGAAAGGTCCAGGTCTTTCTGTGTTTGCATGCTAGTCTATAATTTTGTTTTTTTTTCTGGCCTCTTGACCTTTAAAAGAAAAGAAAAGAAAAATGATACCACTGTGTGTAATCGCCTGTCTGATCATTGAAAGGCCTTTGTGATAAAAACACTCTCACACTGACCTGCAGTTAGGAATGACTCAGGAACGGCTGCCAGTTAAATAAAGCGACTCAGTCAGAGTCGGAAGCCTTTCTCTCTGCGCAGCGGGTCGGAGAACGTGCCGAAAAATGTTCTGCGGAATAATCACCTTGATTTCTTATTCCATTAACAAGATGGAGCTGGAGTCCTTCCAATCAACGTCTATGTGCAGTCGCTTTCACACGGTCTGTGTTCTCATTGTGAATTACTTATTTGCTGAAATTTGCTCACAAAAGGTACAGTTGGTTGGCTACAGTATTTAACTGCAGCACTCGGTTGCAGGATCTATTGTAATCCAGTTTACAGGGACTGTAATTTACTGTGTAATTATCATGTTCAGCCGCTGTGTTTGCAGCCGACGAGAGAAAAGCAGAACTGTGTACAGTACTTTCACAGCTGAATTGTCCTAATTGCAAAGCAGTTTATAATGCTCTTCAGACTGCTGTTCAAGCGACCTCACGTCTCTGTAAGTTTAATTATTGTTTTTAGTAATAATTATGATTTTCTTTGGCATCATAAATCCACTCCAACTGGGCCGAAATGTGCCTGCTACTGGATTAAAAGCATGGAAAGTTTTTTTTTATGTGGCCCTCTTTAGAACACTGCAACTAAGTTCGCAGATTGTAAATACTCCAAGGGTGTCAGGCTGCACTCTGGAGCTCCGTCTCCACTCGGTGTTATTGAAGAGCTCTGCATTTACTGCGAACGTGGAGATATAAATTAGCACGCAAAGGGTGTGGACACAGTGATCTGTGCACTCAGCTCGAGTCCCTCTCAGGCTCCCTTACGAAGCATTTAACTAAATCAAGGGGCGGAATTGGCTGTGGATTGTGTTTGAAATTCACCGCTGATTGTGCCATTCTTTGTGAGTGGGAGAAATGCACATCCAAACTTTCATATGTGGCTTTGATTGATGCTGCATTATGAACATCAGGCACGGCCGGGCGGATGGGAGAGAGTCCAGTGGATGAAGGTCTTTACTTTGAAGTGTCAAATCAATGTTTATGCTGATAAACCGTCTGCATAGGCGATTTAGGGTTCTACCTTTGTGTTTCTGTCATTTTAACGTTTTCTTGTAAATTTATTTAGTTCTCCAGTGTTGTGTTTTGGTCATTCGATGTCGAAGCAGTTGAATTTTCCTATTGGTTTACAGTTGTACAGCTCGGTAAAACTTCATCACAGCCCCACATTTGTGTATAAAACCGCCTCACTCAGACACACGGCCCGACCGTCAGGAGTTACTGATAGCGTCACTCAGGATGTGAGTGACGCACATTGATTTATTTGCAATGTGGATACCGAGCAGAATGAGTTTCTTCTGCCCTCACTATTTGTTTTTGAACGGACGACTGCTAAGGTTGACTCCAACAACACAGAAAAAGTCGCCAGTTTTATCGCAAATGATGTTTTTGATAAAAAGCAAGTTGCTATGAGGATAATAACTAGTGAATAAGTTGACACCAGTGTTTCCTCCGTCCTGATCACAACCCTGCTTACCCCGTCCGTTCATCCAAACTTGGGTGGAATTTTTCAAAACTCGCCACGGCCGGGGTTATGCTTCCACAGCGAGGTTAGTTATACTAGAAACTTACCACCGTACTTTGTAGACAACATGTGGGTATTCTAGTATATTTGTTTACAGAAAAACAATCTTGCAGTTTGCACAATGAAAGTTAGATGTTTCTAATGACTACGGCATCAGTTTTGCGGTGCTAATCTGATTTAATTCTTATTCTCTGGTGCTAACTCAAGGCTGCGTGGTGGAACAGTTGTTAGTGCTGTTACCTTGGAGCAAGAAGATCCTGGGGTTAAGTCCTGGCCAAGGGCCGTTCTGCACAGGATTACATGGTCTCAGCACGCATGTGTTTGTCAAATTATGTGAACATTAGGTTAACCGGCCTTTGTATGAGTGTGTGCATGCATGGTTATTCGTTCTGTGTGTCTCTGTGATGGATTGATGACCTGACCTGGGTACATCTTTCCTGGAGAGAGAAGCTAATCCATCCCACTAGGAGGTGTGGAGTATGGGCTAAAAGTGTTAATTCATTTTCAGTTCATGTCCAGTTATATATAAAAAAAAATCCTTCAGTTCGATTTTAATTATCCCAATAAAATTCAGATTCAGTACCGTCGGTTTAAGATTTCTCAGTAGTGCAATTAAACTCACGACTCCTGCTGGATTTTAAGGTCGAGGTATGTCAGATCCCTTCTCCTGATCCCATGGAAGTGATTACTTTTTGTGTCTTGGAGTTAGGCAGCTGATTTGAAACACACACACTGTGTCCGTGTCTGATGTTGAGACCCTGGCACTCCTACTCCTTATGCCGCTAAAGCTCTGCAGCAGCTCCCTGTTGTCTATATAACCCGACTATCTGGTTTCCTTATGTTTAGACTGATAGGATCTCTGGAAGAGGCTACATGCTTACAGAATATGTCACTGTGATGCTCTGCTTTCTGAACTCTCACTAAATAACACGGCCTAGATACAAGTACAAGATTCAACCGCAAAATGCTGACAAAGACCAGAGAGAAAAGTTACGTTGTACAACGATAAGAGCTCTGTGCTTGTTGTATGTACGCTTTAGAGATAATATAGAAGTGCTATTGATGTTTTTTAATACCAGATCTAGGTTATTAGCCGTCCATATCCCGCTGGTTGTCAGAAAAAGAGTTTCAAGTACAGGTTAAAAACAAACTTAAGAAACATTTTTTATTTTTTTAGGTTGATTGAAGCACAACTTCCAGGCTTAGAATTCAGTTAGGTTTAGTCTTTTTAAAAATGGGACTGCCTCTCCTGTTTACAAGATATTTATTGTTCTTTAGTTGCAGTTCTCTGTTTTAATCAGCCTAATCATTTCTGAGGTATACACAGCAGAAGAGCTCATTTTACGTCACCTGTTAAGCAGGTTTTTCCTCAACCAACCGGTGCATATTACTTTTGGAGCTAGACGTTAATATAATGTTAATATTCAAACTTCCACTCTGAAACCTTCTTTCTGAATTGTTCTGCCGAGCTTTTTCTTTCTCGCACAGAATTTTTGTGATTGCGAGGAAGATCGCGGTAGCCCTCCTAACCTGAGCAGGTGTGAAGGACAGGATGCAGAATGCAGGAAGGACAGCAGGCTTCCTCCTTCCCACATCCGGATTCGGTCTCTGTCCTCCTCTTTCACCAAACCAGGAAGTCCCTCGTTCCAGACGCGGTGTGTACGCAGCGCTTCTATATATAGCCAGAAACGAGGCAGTGTTCACCATCGGCCTCCTGCCTGATGAGATACTTCCTGTTTGCTGAATTTAACTCCGGATAATTGACACCACTGTTTCTGACTCCTGCTCAGATTGGGAGCACAACAAGCGCCAAGCAATGTTTTCTGGAAATAAAAAGAAGAAAAAGGAAAAAAAGATAAAATGAGCTACAAGAGAGGTATTAAACTCCATAATAGATCGTCTTCCCACCGCAGAGGTGGGTAGCGAGAATGCTCAAATAAATCAATACAACAAAGTGGGCTGTGCGAGGAGGACCGACATTTGGCTGAAATATTAACCAAGCACCAGAGGAACACAAGCCCAGCTCTATGAAATAGGGAATCCATTATGGACAAGGCTGGGGTTGTCTCTGGGATTGGATTCAGAAGTAGGCGGGTGTGTGTGGGGGGGCGTAATGCCCCTTCACTGGTTTTATTGAGAACTCATTGCACAGCAAAATTGAGAAGCCATTGGTATTGATCAGGAGTGCAGACTTCCAAATGGGGCTCTAAGCCTTCAAGGTATTTTTCTCAGCTCCTTTAAGGGTCTGGATGGAAAATGTTTCTCCTCGCCGACTTTATTGTATTTGTTACTGTTTTTTCTGGGGTTTTTTTAGTCCAACATTTTTATTTGGCCGCATGTTGAATTTGTCGTCTTTTATTCAACTCGGCCAGCATGTCAACTTGTCTGTGTGTACGTTTCATTGGGTCGGATGAAAATCTCAGCTGAGTATGGCCGAAAATGTCCTCTTACAATTTAACTTTACGTGAACTGCTAACACCTCCCGCCAGTGCACGGCTATGACAAACGTCGATGGAAAGCAACAACAAAGTCACTTCGGAACCGCTTCGGTTGTTCCCACTGGAATCGCATTAAAAAAATAAATAAATAAATGGATTAAAGTCGGATTCATCAAAGTGTCTGACTGAAAAAAACCCAAATGATATTGGCCAGATCTGAGCGTTCACACTTATTCTAAAAAGTCTGACCTGGTAACTTGACCCCTGAAAAAAATCAGATTTGTGCCACTTTAGCCTGCAGTGAACAGGGTCTTAGATTTACTGTCTTTCCGGTTTTCTCTATAGTTTAGGTGAACCGGACGACAGTGTGGAGTGATAACCTTTCACATCAGCCCAAAGGAGCCGGACTATCTGAAGAAACAAGCAAGAAAGTGAAACCTCCACTCAGGTGTGAAAGTCGCAGACCCCTTGGTGTCAGCTTGCCTCAACCAGAGAGTTTCTGATGGGGGATTGAAGCAGCTTGTGGTTTGAAGCTGGGGTAGCGGAAGATTTAATTATCATTATTTACACCATCTCCAACCTAAAATTTACTGAATGCCGCTTTTACTCACAGCTCCAGGGTTGGTTTTTATTTTCTCGCCACGTTGTGCGTTCTACAGCACAGACCAGTCAACGCAGACTGCCAATATTTTCAATGTAAACGGCCTAAACAGATTTTGAATCTTGCAAATCCTTTACGACACATGAATAAACAGAGTAGCGCGTATCGCATTAGGATATTCCTTTTAATGCTTGAATATACATGTCAGATAGCTAATGCAAGCTGTTCTGCCTACATATCCACCTCACCAGTTCTCATTTCTCCTGCTGTGTGACTTCCATCGTCATATCTCTGCATCCCCCACCCCGCCTCGTCTCGTCTCTCTCCCACTCTGTTCCTCCTCAGCTACTTAGACCCTGCCTTGATAATAACTTTGGAAATCCCCATCCAGCAGCGGTGCCGACACAGGCCTCATGAGAACAGGAGATAGTCTAGTAACGTTAGATTGAATGCAGAGATGGAGGGAAAGCAGAATGAGTCAGAGATGAAATAAGAAGGCAGCTGCCTGTACTGCAGAGCAGGATCTATAAAACTCCTCCTCACGAGCCTGTCTGTGCTTTAAAGACAGCTACTGATGGCTTTCATCCTAATAGTAACCAACCATTAATTCTCATTACCCTTCATCCAAAAGAATCACTCAGTTACAAGTAAATGATTGATTACTTTTAAATCTTAACTTTTCCTACAGATGTCATTTACAGTTTTTTTGCTGCCTGATAAGTAATCCCTGAATTGTTGTTTCCTTGCATACATTAAAGGCTGACCTCTTGAAACTGGCACAACCAGTTGACTGGTCCAGCTAAAATCAAGTCTCCCGTCTTTTTCTTATCTTGCCATCCATGATGGATAATTAAAATATATTTTGGATGGGTCTAAATATAAAGAAATGAAGGCCAACTTGAGCCAGGCCTGACCTGTCTAATAAGATACAATATGTGCAATTTATGTGTGTGTTTAAAAAAATTTGTATTTGTAAAAAACAATCACAAAAGTTAGAATTTGGGTTTTTTTAGGGTCTTTTTACATACAAAGCACAAAACCTACATCTAAAACTAAACACTTCCCTTGCTTACATGTGAGTTTCATTCGTGTATGAATTTTGGCCAGGGCTTTCTCCCTTTTAGCTGATTGGTCAATGTCATGTCAATCACAAATGTAACAAGCCAATCAAATTTACGTTTGACTGCCAATCAAATTTACGTTTGACTGTCAACCGTCTGACTCCTTCAAACCGTTTTGATTGGATAATCCTTCTGCTTGGTTTTATTCCTACAGTGAAGTTAGTTTTAAGTTAGAAACGTGACATTTTCTTCGTGATTCACATCATGCAGTGGTTGCTTTTTTTTTCTGCTGAGTCTGTCACAAGGACTCCAAGTACTCGCAGCTGAATGTATTGGTTGGTTTGGCGTGTAACTATTTTGAACAAATACAAATCATTTCACATGTAAGTTCTCATCAATGGACACACATAGCTACAATTCTCAGCCATCTTGTTTAACAAGGTTGAAAAACTCACAATCGCGCATTGTGATTTACAAGTATAAAATATTCGTGACAGGAATTCGTACCCAGAGCTTGGCTCCAGATTGAAGGTCACATATTAAAATTGCAATAGGGTTGATTCTGTTGCAGCGCTGCATGTGTGCATGTACAAGTTGCACCAGTCACTAGTGGAATGTTTCAGAATGGCTGCCTGGCTTAGCTGGTGTTTACATTATTTACAGCCTGATTAGATAGGCAGGTGCTGGGCGAGAGCAGTCATATTGAATTGAATTGAATAAATGAGAAGATGTGTTCACCGAAGCCCGTTAGTCATGTCAAAAGTAAGTTTGTAAAATAACCTTCAAGTGGTTAATAAACGTACTTTTTATTAAGCGTATTTGTAATTGGCTTGAAACAATATTTTAATCTCATACGTGTTTTCTTCAGCTGTAAACAGAAATCGTCTTAATGAACTGGAAAACAAGACTTGAAAACATCAGGCTGTGTGGAATTAATATATATATATATATATATATATATATATATATATATATATATATATATATATATATATATATATGTAATGTGATTCACTTAGTGAATTGAGTTACTGAAATAAAATTCTGTAACTTTTCTGAATTTCATTTCAGTCATTCGTTTCAATTTGAAATGAACAGTCATTTCAAATTTTTGATCATATTCTGGTTTATTGAATATGACTCTATGCTACAGTGTCCTATCCAAAGTAAAGGGATTGTTTTTCTATTGCATCAATTACTTTTAGCAAATAAAGTTAAGCGATACTATCATGGGGAGTATCCTGCAGTTTGGCAATCATGTAAAAGTAACAACATGTATTAATTTTCAGGAAAAAACAACAACAAAACAATTCAAACAAAACTACTAGTATTCAATTAAAATGCAACCAATCTGAACAAAGAACTACTGTAGCTTTTTCAGGTCAACCAAATCTACAATTTCAAAGAATTTTATCGTTGCGGTTATTCATCCACCCATTGTCCATTAATCCAACTTAACAGCGTCTTCCTGTCATGTGAAATCAGATTTTCCCCAGAGGAAAACCCAGACTGTCGCTCTCTAAACTGACCCTCTCCATCTTCAAACGTGAGATCTCAAGGTGTGTGCAGACCAGACGGGATCTCTATTCCCCCTGGTGAGTTCAGGGTCTCCCTGGGATCTCCTCCAACGGCTGCATATAAACAATTGGTTACTGATAAATGCGACGGCCACAAACGATCGTCATTAACATGCCACGCCCCTGTTCATCCGCGGTTTTGGTGGCCTCAGCCAGAGAATTTGTGATAAGAAGGGAAGATGGAGAAGAAATTCACAATTCTAAAGTTTAGATCCTAAAAAAATAATTCCTCACACACACAAAATAAAGTCTGTATACGGCTTGAAATCTCCTTATTTTGATAGCATATCCAACAAACATTAAAGTAAATTGACAGTCTCCCAGACCTCCGTCGATTCGCCATGCTGCAGCGCAGCAAACTAAAGCCGACTGTCAAGCACAATATTGTGTGAAATAAAATATTAAAATTTTTCAGACATGTAAATGAGTTGTTTCATCTGATTCGAGGCAGACTGGAGTAACCCTCTAGTGGCGCCTCACCACAATCCGTGTCTGACAGAACGTCATTAATAGTGCAAAAAGGCACACTTTTAAAATGAGAAAGTATTTCTGATTCATTTCAAGTTAGGAATTCAGATCCATTAAAGACAAAAATGTATCTAGAAGGTCCAGAGAAAACAAAGCCTAGTGTCTGAACAAGCCGTGCATCCGCATTAGGCTTCAATTAGAAAACTAAAAATAACACGAGCAAAATCAAATGCAAGACACAGGCTTCCAAAATCCTGGGACGGATCACAAAGCAGACATCGCAGACGGACACATCACAAACACAGTGAGAGTGTGAAACACTCTGTCCAGTCGACAGATTAGACGGTTTTTCTCCCTGCAGCTTCACATTGATTCATGTCAGAGCCACTTGAGTGAAGCACTTGCTGTTCTTCCGAACTAAAGCAAAGCCAGATCTGAATTAAAGTCGTAAAAAGAAAGATCCCGCTGTTTCAGTTGCAGGATTTTAAAGTCGCAGAACACTATAAAAGCAGTGCACTTTTCCCAGGTTCGACAAATGTACATAAAAGCAGGCGTTCTTGTTGTTTGCTCGTTTGAATCAAATTCCCCTCCCGCCCCAAGGTCAGACCCTTTAATGCTCTCAGGGGGAAAAAAAGGATAAATCCCCTTTCACAATACAGTTCAAACATGTACCCACCGGGTGCCTCTGGGCATTCATAAATCACCCATCAAACTGACCGTGGCCTTGTCAGCTTTTATTAATAAAACTAGCTTCACAGAAACACAAAAGGTGCCTAGTGGAACTCAAATGGGTCATCATTGAGCAGAGACGCTCTGATCCAGGATTCTTCTGTTCCGATTACGGAATATCACATACAGCTTCCAAATCAGAAAACTTCTACCTAAATATTTAGTGCTAATTGTTATTGCTGTTGTTTGCATCAGTTGCCGCTGACGCGTCCTAATTTGCTAAATCTGTAGCTTAAAAGGCTGATACAGTCAACGCCGTAGCGTTGCTGGTGTGGAAATGTTGATTATTGTATGAAAACACAATAAAAACACATCCAGCAGCAAAGTCCCTTCATTACTAGATTTTATTTTCTTTTTTTGTATGAACTGTTATTAATTATTCATGAACAGAACCATAACCGGGTCTGCCTTGAGAGACTAAAAAAGTCATACCAAATAGCTTGTGGCTTTCTGTTTAATTCAAGGGAAGAGGAGGAGCAAACTCTTCGCTGATGTTGGTGAAATTACAGACACCACGCAGATTCATGGTGGTAAAGAGTTCCAATAAAGAGTTCCAATAAAGAATACTAATTCACTCTTTGCATTTTAGTTGGATTTCTTGTTGTCTGCTGAAGCTTCTTGTTGCTCCTCTGTTTGCACAAAGCCATGACAACCATTTGTTTTGTGTGGAAACCTCTCCCAAGAGGGGATGCATGGATGTGTTTCCAACAGCTGGCCGGTCTCATTACTACATCCGACCCAAGAGCACCAGAGCTGGCGTACCAATAAACACGGCACTGTCCTTTTGCTAAAGTCAAAGGTGTTACCGTGAAACTTTGAATTCAACCTCCTCACCACCTCGGTTCCTTAGGAAATCACACAGAGACAGCAGGAGGACCTCTAAGTCCTGGGTCAAATTGTTTTAGGATAAAGGATTCATCAGTCGTTGGAAGGGTTGCCAGGACAGCAGAAAGGACATTTGTCTTTCAAAAGAAAATAGCAGCACAAATTCGGTTTGCAAAACCGTAGAACTTCAGGAACAGTGTCCTTTGGACAGAAAAGACCTAAGGAAGGAGCTTCTGTAATAATGTACAGCAGGGACATTTTCTGTGAGCGATTGAACGACCGAGTGGACCATGAACTGTAGATATGTATTCTAGAGCCAAATGAGAGGGCATCTGTCCAGAAACTGAAGGTGGGATAAAACTGGCACATCAACAAGACAATGACCCCAATCAGCAAATCCATTAGAAAATGGATGAAAAAGTAAAACCGTTGCAATGGCCAAGCCAAGGTCTGGACCTCCTGATTAAAATGCCTCAGCAAGACTTTAAGAAAGATGTGCATTAATGAACGTCCAAAACCCTCAATGCACTGAAAGAGTGTGGGGCTAAATTCTTCACTAAGTGAGACACTGATGAAGTCATGACCAGATCATCTCCAGCTATGTCCTGATTCATAGAATGACGGAACTGAAAGAGAGTGTTTATCTTTTTGCCATGGCTACGGGAATCTGTAGAAATAACCATGGAATCATTACCGCATTCTACAGGTCTTAAAATAATTTGTCAGTTTTAATTGCATACCGTCATGGAAGTAAAAAACACGGACATCAAATTCCAGCTCTTTACATATTTCTACATATCTGCAGTTGTTGTCCCAGCTCCTGTTGGAGTGTGTTGCGGCGGACAGTGGCAGCAGGAGCTCTCCCTGCTAATGGCAGACATCATTAGCTCTGTGAGAGCATCATCAGTTCCTGTCTTTTTTGTCATCATTTGAACTGACCCCATAGCATTGTGATACTCAGCTCGTTAATGCTCAGAATCTCAAACCGGAGAAAACATCCCAGCTATGAAACGGGCCAATTATCCGCCAGTGTTTCCTATCTGGACAGATGAAGCAACGCCGACCTGCCAACAGCTCATTAGGAAATGACTGGCTGAGTCTCTCGAGCTGTCCTCTGTTTTGATATCCAAAACAAGGCTGCATCAGCAAACTCAAAAGCAGTGCGGGACATCTCAAATGGCAAAGATTTAATTTCTCTATCCGGTGACAACTGATGAGAGCACTAGAAATTAGAACTGAGGAGAGGAACAAGTACTGGAGAGCCTGTCAATACCAGAGGCAGAGAGACAGGCCAATGTGAAGATCATTCCCTAAATTCTAGAGCACGAAATGATGTCAGGGAGCAGAAAACACTAAAGCTCACGGACTTCCTTTACCATTACTGGATTTATAGCTGACAGCAGCTCGATTTTCCAAACAGGCTGTCAACGCTGTTTGTGCGACTGCAGATAATATTGAAGAAGAAAAAAAAAACAACAACTTGCAGATATTTGCTTGCCAGTTGATGATACTCCATCCCATAATGACACATACAATTTATTTCACGAACAAAGCAGTAGAGTGTCATCGTTATCTGGCTCTGTGTTTATTGGCTCTCAGAGCTGAGTGGAGCGGAGCCTGTGCTGGTGCTTAAGCCGCATCAGCCATGTTTCCTGCAAGGACACCTCACACATTCAACCGCAAGCCAAGAAATCTTCTTCAATCTAATTCTGAGAGCAGAGAAGTGCCGATGGTGCATGGAGATAAAAATTTCTAACGTCTTTAGGGAGGGAAGGAGCAGCACCGAGGGAGTGTGAAGGGAGCTCGGGACTGTGATCGTACTACGGAGGAATAAATAGAAGCTGTTCTACAACATTGATTGAGCTTCAGTGGGAATTAAGGAGGGATGGAAAGTTGTAGATATACTGTATGTGTTTATGTTTGGGAGGAAGTTCAGACAGCTAACATCGGCATGAGAACTCGTTTCAGGGTCTAAATCATCAATCAGACTCGTTGACGATAACACCGGGTTAGGCAGCCTGAGGGAAAGATCTGAATGGTACAGAATGATGCTGACATGCAGATGAGAGCTGGGTTTAATGATATGCAGCAATGGGGCTTAGTGACGTAGAATACATGTCGCAGTGGTCTGGGGCCAGGATAGATCTCCTTGTTGTTGCAGAAGCTTCTTTTTTGGTATGGCATCCTGATGCCATACGATATTCAGGATTGTTAATTATTTCCTTTAGTTTTATGAAGACTCTGTCTTTTTCCAGTCATCTACAGAGGTTCCAGAGCAGAACCAGCCTTCTTTATCAGCTTGTTGCGCATTTTTTAAGTCCCTGACCTGACTGCTGCTGATACCCCAACAGATGATGGCAGAATGGATTACACTCTCTACAGCAGACTTATAGAAGATATGAGACAGTTTACTGCAGACATTGAGAGACCTAACCGTCCTTAAGACGTAAAGTCTGCTCTGTTCATTACTGTTGCCTCTCCAACCTGTTGCGAAGGTGAACACCAAGGCTTTTCTACTCCTCCACCTCCTCCATGATGGGTGGCTCTATTTGTCATTTACCTTCGTCTCTGTTGACTCTACGGGTTCTACCAATGACTTTCTCTTTTTTTTTTTTGCTTTCTTTTTGGTCTCCAGCTTTTTGATGCGCCCTCTCAAAGCTGATTAAGAATCTCAAAAATCATTTTGTCATTTTCTTTTGAAACCACTTTACTACTTTACTCTTTTTTATTAGCTGAGTGCTTTTACTGCACAACCTAAGCACAATCCATAATTTAAAAAAAAATTGTTCTGGAGTGTCTGACTCATTGACAGAAGCACCGGGAAAGAGGCTGAGCAAAGCAACTACTTTTAAGGTTTCAGTATGTAACTTTTTTTTTTTTTTTTAAATAAATTTTTTGTTAAAAGTCGTGACAGTACGTTATGAGACAGATCATAATGTGAAAAGATTAAGTTCCTTTACCTTGTCCCAGTGCTACTAATGCTTGATTTTTTTTTCACCTCATACTGTATTGTCACAACAGTTGACATTTTCAGCAAATGTTTAAAAAAATAGATTTTATTAAAGTTACATACTGAAGCTTTAACTGGTCACAAGGCAAAGAACGAGGCCTATCACCAATACTCTGCCTGAACTTATTACTACCAACCAAATTAATTAAAGCACAAAGCAATTATGCTGTTAAACTACTGCTGGCCTCAACTATTGTGATCTACTTCTATGAGGCCCACTGGTTCTGTTTTCACCCAGCAGCCTTAAATTTAACAGGTTTGTAAAAATGGCTAAAATTAAATGAGTCCATACAAGTTGTTAAGAAATTCCACCCTGACATGTAGTTTACAATGCCATTACCGCGCTCTACATCCTGTTGCTGGCAGGGTATTTATCCACACTGGAAAAATGGGTTAGAAGCTGGTACTCTTGAGTACCAGCTTAGAATTAAAAAGTCAGAAATTGCTTCTGTTTGGTCAATGAGAAGAATATTTGATTTAAAAGGAGGACATGCATTGTGAAGTCAAATCAGAAAAAGAGAGAGAGGGAGAAAAGAGAAGAAATAAAGTCAAAAGAAGGAGAAAAGGACAAGAAATGAAGAAAAGACATTCACCGACTGTGTTCTACACGGACCATAAAGAGGGACGGACAATGACGGAAAAATCAGAAGCGGAAAGGGAAGGCGCCACAAACAAGACGGGAGTTTGGTGACTCTTTGATCAGAGATCCGCTCGCCTGCTGGATCTGTGCAGAGCTGGATACATCTATAAACAATCAGAGAGGCAGCCGGTAAGGCAGAGACTGTATTATGTGAAATGTTAAAGCATCTTGTCAGGTCGACTAGGTTTGGGGTAAACAGCACCTTCCAAATAAAAAAATGACCCTAAAAACATGAGAACAACTAGTCAATGTTCTGGAGTTAATATTATGAAGTTCTGATCTCAGTTCCATATCATGGGACTGAGATCAGAACTTCAACTAAACCATGCTGTGATTTGGTTGACATCTGACCTGGACAGTGTAGAAAAACATATTTTCTACACTTGCATATTTTGCATAATGAGTAAATCTGTTGATTAATTACATAAAGCCTGAAATGCTATGAGTTTTCCAAAAAATATCTGGTTATTTTGGTATTTTTTTTCTTCTTGATGCGTGCCGGATGAGTCATCTTTACAGAAAAAAATATATATAAAAATCCAAAAATAAAGAGAGAAAACAAGCAGTCCACTCACTGACCAAACTGCCCTTCCAAGCGCCTCAGACAAATGGAAACTTTAACTAATTAACTATAAATAACCAAACTGTTCACAGTGAGTGTAGAAGCCTTACAGGCCTAATTTCCCCAGTGTTCCCAGAACTGGTTCGAACATGAATTGGATCTAATGAAATGTCTAAATTAAATGCGTTGCCGTATTCATTCATTGCTATTGACTGAGGGCACACAGCCAATGGTAAGGCCTTGTGTCGGATTCAACAGAGACATCAGCACATGCGATCATCAAGCCAATGAAACGGGCGCATGATTTACACCCCACCACCCAAACAAACAAAGATGCAAAGCTGACGGAGGGACGGGATCCGCCGCAGTCTTCGTGACCCGTCACGCGGTGCATCTAATCCACCTTCCAACTCATCCAGATCAATTCTGCTACCTGCTGCCCCCCACCACCCGCTTCACCCTCTCTAGCCCTCCATCGTCTGCAGTGCTGTGCTTAACTGGGAAGGAGCGGGCTGCCGAGCCTCGCTGCTCTCAGCCCAATTAAATGAGGCTCATAAATAACATGAACAATGGTGTATTCCCCTCTGGCGCTGTTGTAATCAGCCTAAAGACACCGCGGCGCAGAGGTAACAGCACACACACACACGTAGGCGGAGTACACCAGTGGCTCCGGGTAAATACTGATTATATTTTCCATTATTTTAGCTACCATGGGTGTTCAAATGCTGAGATAATCACTGGATTACATGATAAGGAAACATGTTTTAATGTTTTATTAATTGCTGTGCCGCATGTGGTCTGAGGAGGCAAGCACGACAGCACGCAGGATACACACAGGTCTCCTCTGAAGATTCGGTGTTTGGAAACTAAATATACGTCCCGGCCTCTTCACTAATTGAGGAGGCTAAATTTATTCCTACCCCTGGAGTAGCTAATGAGTCGTTTGGGACTGCAGCACTCTGGAGTCTGTGGCTAGTTTCTCTGCATCCTTGTTTCTCTGCCACGGCGCGCAAACCCGGCTTCGGCGCGTCGCATCCCGAGTACCTTCAGCAGACTTCCAGGATAAATTGGAGTCTGCTTGTGTTTACCGACTTGTTGTTGCTTTAATTGGTTGTCTTTTTTTTGTTTGTTTTGTTTTGTTTCCCCCTGCCGCATCATGAAGAGTTTCTATGAAAACAGGCGGCGGGAGCCTCGCACGACGCACCGCATTCTTTGAGGAGCAGCAGAGGGACGAGGTCTGTTGCCACGGCACCGACTGTAACTGTCAAACGTGGGATCCCAGACGGCCCTGCGTGGCCCCGGGCTCTCTGCTTTCACATCAGTGGCACGTAAATGCATTCGCATCATTCTCTCCTCACTCATTAGAACAGAGGTTCCTTTTTATGGGTTTTCTTTTTTTTTTCCCATGTCGGTTTAATTCCTCACACTGCTCCCTTTAAAATTTGTGCATGACCACGATTAAATTTTAATGCTGTGCCTCCGCTGTGACCTGGGGGCATAATCTGTCCCTCATCAGCTGTAAACTGGGAAATTCGCAAAAGTGTATTGTTAATTATGGCTACAGAGAGAGTGGGAAGCTTTGTTTATGGAAACAAGGAGATTATTTAACGCAACGTGAAACCCAGAGGTATGGAAACTGTTAAACTGGCTGTATTTGTGGAAATCCTGCAACTTTGAATGCTCACATTTTGACTTTATGGCTGCATTATTGTCATGCTGTCATCTCCCAGCCTGTAGTGCGCTCATAACATCATCATTACTGAACAATAACAGATAAAATGGCAACCAAACTAGTAGATTGTGAAAAGATTTCATGAAATAAGTAAATAAATATTAAAAAAAGGTACATTTAAAACCGCGGTCTCCGAACTACAGTCTGTTATCGCTGCTGTCCTGGAACTTTTGGATGCATCCCTGCTCTAATGCGTCTGAATCAAATAAATGGCTCATGACCAGGCTTATGCAAAACTTGCTGACATGCAAGGAGGTAATTCAGCCTCCTGTTTGAACAGGGAGGCAGGACTGTTGCACTGTGGAGTTGGACACGCTTGCTTTTAAAAAGAAACTATGTCCAGTAAAACACAATGTTTTTATTTTATATTGATTTTATGCACAATACAAAAAAACATAGCGTGCATAATTTTAACATCAATCACCCAATTTGATGTTTTTGGCCTGGAGGAGAAGTAATATTTTACATTAGTCAGTGAACATGCCATCTCCATGGTGACCCTGTGATTATGGCGCCGTCATGCTCTTCAGCAGGCACAGGGAGTTGATTTCTGTGAAGTTTAAATGTGGTTGTCTTTAAAAAAAATATTAAAAAAATGGAGGTGTGAAAGATTTGAGACAGAGACCAATTTTCACAACAACAACCTAAAACATGGGAGCCAAATCTAAGATGGAATGGTTTCATCAAAGCATAAAACGGCTCTCTGCTTGTTGTACAAAGCTGGTATGTACCACAAAAAGACTTGCAGCTACACCTGCAGAGAAATGGACTTCTGCAAAGTACTGTTAACGTACAGTGGCTGACTACAAATCCCTTCAAAGTGTTTTAGAATTTTATCTGTGAAAACACATTAAGAAAATGTGTCGTTTTGATTGCATTTTCAGCTGTAAGCTACTTTTTTTTTTATTTCTCTATCCTACAAAACAAAACTTACTCAAAACAGTCAAGAATTTTATATGGAGCTTAAAGAGGCTTTGAGCAAGTAAGAAGGGAACATTAGAAGACGACAATGTAAATTGAAGAGAAAGTGGCAATTTGGCTTGTTCTCTTAAAGACTCGCATGACGATTAAGCAACACATGTAAGGAGAACGGAGAGAGACGGCCATGAAAAACACGAGCAAGACAACAGAGAACTCGTGGAAATGGTAGAAAAGAAACCCGGAAACTAATGGGAGTTGCTCGAGTTGGATTGATAGGGAAGGAAACTAAGGCCGAGGGTGATTTGATTCCAATCATCCCTTGAGCGTTTCACCACTCCAGGGATTTCATTAAAATGTGCCATTATCGTTTTCTCAGCACCTCCACTTAACTTTTGTTTCCCCCTTGAAGGGCTATTTCCACCAGTTATTTCCAAAAGCAACTTTCAGCTGCAGATTACTGCTCCCCCCGCCCCATGTCTGTCGTTCACAAAGTAGGACAAACGCATCCCCCACAGACTGACGCACAGACGCACTATGTCCTGCACTTGACTGTGCATGATGGTCTTCACCTGTTGCATTGTTCAGTTCTACTAAAATGCATGTTAAAATAAGCAGGGTTCCCAAAGTAGACACTGCAAAGCTTCAGGTCTAAAACCAGGTGACAGCAGTCAATTAGACACGTTTGGTTTCTAATTTAAACTGCATCACCTGAATAATGTAGCAAACACTACAGAGGAGAAATAGAAAGGAAATAGATGTACTACCATGTTCTTTCTTCATCGGAAAAAGAGACAGCATTGACCGACTCTTTTGGTGTGTATTGATGATTTTGGTGACTCGTCAAAACGTAATGTTTATATTTTTGTGTTTTTGTGACGTAACACACGTTGAACACTGCTGAAATGTGCTATACAAATGAACTCGACCTGCATCAAAGTGACATCCAGAGAGCGCAGACTATGACGGCTGAAAGTTCTAGACAAAAGTGAGCATAAATATGTAGAAAGATGGCCAAGGATGCGTTGATTGATAAAAACCAGCAATGAGAAAGTCCGGTCAGTCAAAGAGGGACATTGTTCTGTAGCATAAAAAGCGCGGCGACTGTAAGCGTTACACAGCACAAGCTGGGCAATCAGTGCCAAAAAGATAGATCTGTGACAGAGATTTTATATATGGGTATAAATATGTATGTATATTTTATTATTTACAATTTATTTAGCTTGTTGCAAGGACTTTAAAACACACTTTGTACCACAGCACCTCCTTAGCTTTTGGAAAACTGGTTTCTCTACATGTGAGACGTTGGTCAACTTTGCAGCTGCGTAAAGCTTTAATTTAGTTGGATTAGCATTTCGGCACGGCAACAGTTGCAATTTTCCTCACTTAACTGAGCCTTGGAACCATATAATTGAAATTCTGTTCAAATTGGCAGGGATGTCTTTTCGCTCTTCGTCCAGCGATTCCCCCCGGAGGCTTCAAATCGAATGTGAAGCACGACGTTTTTCTAACCGAGGTCTATATGTCCCCACTGTGCATACACTCAAATTTTAGAAGCATACAGAAAAGTCAGACGTCCTCCGGCACAGAGTCAGTCAGTTTACAGTGAATTAGATTCTGCTACCACGAAGAACAAGCAGCAAAAAAAAAAAATTATTAATTTCAATTTGCGTCAGAAACCAGACATACTCAGGTTTCCAACAAAACTACTCAAAACGCAAGCAGGGACAGAATTCCCATAATTTGGAGGATGTAATATAATAAACGATCAACAAAAGCTGGCTTTGGACTTTTCAGGACATGCTGGATGCGGAGCTTGTTCAGGGAGATGGCAGTGGCTCAGAGCTCATCAAATGGCCCATTTTCACATAGCCTGTACACGCCAGCAAAATCTAATATAGCCCTGCTAAACGCTGCGCTTCGGCATCAGAGCGCTGTCTGAAAAAGCTCTTTCCCTCACCGCCTCCGCTCATGTCTGCCTAAAATTGCTCGGGCACATTGCCCGAAACGGTTCTCGGTTCTTGAAGGCTGGTGCAGTGAAAATGTGTTAATTACGTGGGAGTCAAAGTGAGTTTATCGGTCTGATTTCGTCAGGACATATGATGGCATTAAGAGCATAAAGGAGGCAGGAGGAGAACAGTCCTGATTGGGAGCTTGAAATAGCGTCCTGTCCTTGTTGTCATCTTATCTGATGTTCGGAGTTCGTTTTGCTCGAGTGTTCGTCTTTAAACGATTCAGTTTGCCACAGCTTACTCAATGTGCTGTTCCATTTCTTCATGCACAAACACAGCGCAGGAAGGCTGAAGGCCAGACAACTGTGAGTGAAAAAAAAAGACACTTGAAGCACGATTGATTTTTTTTTTATTATTATTATTCAGATTTATTTAGCAGTGCAAAGTTTTTTTAACACTGATAAAATGATTTTTTGTATCTGTTGATCTGAATAAATGTTCCAGTAAACATTGGCAGCTAAAGGCAACTGGTGAATAGTTAACACTGATGAACAAAGGTGCACACATAAACTCTAAAAGGATTAGAGTGTTAGATAACTGATGGATGGATTCTCTGAATATTTCACACAGTAAACGCATACAGGATGTCACTCCTTCTTGTTGGTAAACACTGGTGGTTCACCTTATTAGCTTATGCCACTACTCTTTAAGTCCCTGGCATTATTTGCGCTTTTGTGATATTAATCTGCTTCCAGTTGTACAAACGACAATTTGTTCCTATGGTTACCTATTGTAACAAAAGTTTAAAAATCCTTTCCAGCTGCCCAGTTTCCAAAACCAGAGGGAATAATTGTCCAGGAATGCAAACGACTCAACAAGACAAATTATAAAAGTCTAGAAAAAGAAGAAATCAGAACCAATGTATATAGATCCTAAATGTAAACATGCATAATGAGGAGTAAAAACGGTGAAATTTGTTGGGACTTTGAATGGAGCCTTGGGGTACACCTCGGGGTAAATCACACAAAAAATATTTTTTTCCAAATGGATTGATATAGTTCCATAATTATGACTTGGCGTAAACAAGTTCAAGACTGTGCTTTTTACACCAAGATGGGAAATAAATAAAAGACTGCAGCTGGTTACGAGCCAACTTTTATTAATCGCTTTAATACAAAGGAGGAGACTTTAAATGGCTGTGAAAACAGGAAAAGCAGACAGAGATCCAGGTTGGATACTTGATGAGGATGGCAGCGTGTATGAAGGCAGCTGGGACACAACCAGACATCTGGGAGATGTTCATTAGATTAACAATAAAGGGCCTGACTGGGTTAAAAACGTCCTCCAAAAGACCTGATGGAAAATCATCAATGGGGCCAAAAGGAGGGTCGCAAGTGCTATGGCGCTGCCGAAAACAAAAGAAACTTTATATTGTGTAACAGAAGACTGCTGACAAGAATCAGAGTGTAGAGGACTACAGAAAAGGAAGATTGTATTTACAGATTCTGGGGCAAAAAATAATTATTTGGGTGAAGACCAGGGAATCAGTGGATAGCATTCTGTGCTTGTGTCAGACGTTAGTTTGCTGTTATGGTTGTATAGGTGTGGGAGAAAGATGAAAGAAAACTATGCATTCTCCTGGAAATGTGCTGCTGCTGCTGTGAATCCTGGGATATGCAGTACATTTTCTGTGCGTTTCTGGGTTTGTTTACTGCAGCTGGTAAAGAAGGAAGAAAAAAAAAGTGGGGGCAGGGGGGGCCAACCTCAGCAACCGTCTACCATCCAGCCTTCATGCAACATTGATTGCTTCTATTGATCGCGCCTGTCCTTCAACAAGAGGGAGACTGCTCACATAAAACACTCAGATCGCCACAAACACTCCCAAAGACTGACACGCGTTCCTCACAGCGGCCCTGTGGAACGGCCGTGCTGGAAGCATTAAGAGCTAAATAAATGAAGAAAAAGCTCTTCCCCCACCATCCCCCCACCTCTTTCTCCATCCTTGCAGGTAACAATGTGCACCGAGGTCACGCAACAAAGAGTCATGGCTTCCCGGGTTTAATTTGAGTGAGGACAAGCTGGAAATCTCCTCAGTTTCAATTGCCTCTGCTGTCAGGCTGCTTTCCAACAATGAAACAGGAACAGATGACCTTGTAAGGCCAGTGACCAACAGAGAAAGCATTAATATTTCACTCTGCTGTGGCCTGTTGTTCTCTGCGTCTCAGGTGAATGTTTCTCTGAGGTCCACAGCGCACCTCCGGCTGGCCAAGCTGCCCTTTCTACGGAGAATTATTTTACATTTTAATAGCTTCAGACGGAAGAGAAAGGACGCCCATGTCTACAGCTGTTGTTTGCACCATGAAACGTGCTGTATTTACATCTGAAGAAGAATATATTTGTGTTCTATTTGAAAAATTAGGTCATCACCATACAGTAGCTTCCAAAGGTATTCACATTCCTTGAACATATTACATTTTTTAGTTTACAGCCACAAAGTTTGATGTATTTCATTAGAATTTCAAGTGATTGTTTATTTATTTTATTATTTTATTTGGGTGAGTACAAAAATGCAGCGTGAAGCGTAATGTCATAACTTTTGTTATACTCAAGGGAGCAAGTGGAAATATAAACATGCCAACATTCCCACTCCTTATCCACTTATTTCACATTTATTATGAAATAATGCGTGTAATCTAGCTACATGCATAAAACATACATTTAGCAAATAAACTCATATTTAAAAGTTAACACATGAACATAACATTTACTTTTAATTCCACTGAATGAACTACTGTTGTTTCTTTAAATTTCACCAAAAACAAAACCAACATAAGAAAAACTGCAACGTATACCAACTCTGTTTTTCGCCATTTTGAATGTTCAAACACTTTACTTTAGTGAAATCCAAGATGTTGTTTTGTTGCTGCCTCATTGTCGAAACTTCTATTGTGACAAAGTTTATCGACTTTTGATTGCCTCCATTCTGTCAGATGTCACTGTTTTTCTTTTGGGGGGTTTTCAGACCAGTACTGCTTATTCTTTTTCATAGAAACATATTAAACCGTTTAAGAATATCAAAAGTTGTTTCCTCTAAAGTGCTGCGAGAGCCTAGAAATCTGTCAGTCTCATCACAAATGGCACTTCGACAGAGTGAACCCTGAAGAGGAAAGGAAATTATACATGATTCCCAAAACATTTTATAGAAGTGAAAATCTGAAAAATGTACCTTGCAAAATGTATTCAGTCTCATTTTAAAGGCACGGTATCATGAAAACATGACTCTTTGGAGCTTTACTTCATGCTATATTTTCCCTCATCGATCACATACCTGGAGTGTTGCTTTGACTCTTTTATGCATGTTTGAGAAATCCTCGCATCTCTCATGTCAACCTTTCGGCTGTGCAAAACAAAACGCCTGGACGCACCAAGTGCCATCTTCGAGAACGAAGCTCCTCCTTAGAGCTACTACAGTACTTCACAGTGCAACAGCGATAAAAACGTTGTTCAAGGGTTAATAGAGGAGTAGGTGTGTGATATCCTGAAGGTGGAGCTGAAGTTTTTAAAGAGACAGAGGCCCAATTTCAAAATATTAAACTAGGAGGTGAAATTTCTTTAAAGACATATTTGATATACTGGATACAGCATTTTCAGGCAATCTAATTACTTGATTGTGCTATAAAATGGCACTATATGCTTGTAAAATACATAATACTCACCTTTTAATCTAGGTCCTTCCACTTCGATCCTAGCAACTGTGCTACGGCGTCGCCTCCCGCAAGCAAATTAGCTCATGAAAATGTTCCCTCCCAGACGCGCATAAACTGCCACATGTCAGGCCATGCTCAGATTTACACAGAGCTGCCATTTCTGTCCTTCAATTATCAAAAACAGGTTACACTTGTATTTAATTGAAATTTAGCCAATAAAAATGAAACGCTCCGCCAAATTACACATCCGCAAGGGGCTGCCGCCGAAGTCCATCGTCACACGCAGCACACTTGTCAAAAAATTACCCTTGGGAGGGAATTAGATTGAGCAGCATGCCAGTCAGGAATTAGCATATCCAGATGCAGCTAGCTTAATTTGATTCCTCCACTTTAATTGGATTTTATCTGCCGCACGGCCATAAAACTAGAGGCCTGCACGCGGATCGCCATCACCGTTCTTGGCTGGTACCAAACCAATATGAGTTAGGTGTGCTAATGAAGACAACAGTGTCACACAAAGCCCATCTGCCTGCCAATTATAAAGCTACATGACAAGTGTGCTGATGCTAGAATTGCAATTCCATTATTTAGACACTGAAGCACTCTGGTTGGATTGCTATGAGACTCAGTGTTCACTCGCTTTGTTCTGTTCTTTCTCTCTGTTTTGTGTTTCTCAAATCCCATGGACCTTTTTTTCTCTTTACATGTTGTTAGGTATTGGAAGCAAAGAAATGAAATAGAAAATACATGCATGTCCTTCCTTGCTTATTGCCGTCAGTTAACCTCTGCCACATGGGGAGTGTGTGTTTGAGAAAGAAAATTAGGTGCAACGTAACGATGCATGAGTGAGAAACTGCTTCCTCTCATCTCCAAGGATTTGTGAAAAATGTTGAACTTAGAGCAGATACACAGTTCCAGCCATGTATTTACATACATTGTTTTTATTTGTTAAATGCCAGAGAAATTAAAACATCTTTTTTCTTCGAGAAGTCTTGAATGACAGCAACATTGCCTCACAGCTAGTTGGCATTCCTTTTGCAGTTTTAAAGGGGTTTTTTTTTTTTTTTGGTAAAACTAAATGTTCTGCTGTGTGCACTAACCCACTGAGGTGGGACTCCGTTCTTTTAGCTGGAGCCAAAGAGCTCACTGCAGAGTCAGACATGCACCGCTCTTCACTTCCAGGCACAGCAGGCGGCGTTCCATTTATTTTCCTCTGACAGGTAGCTAAAGACCAGCGGTCAGCTACCTGTGGAGCTTCTCTCCAGTCATTTTCATGCCCAGAATAGCAAAATATGTCTTTATGGATAGAAGAAGAAAAAGAAGATGGCGTATTGCGCTCAAGCAGGGACATGCTGTCGTTTTTAATTCCAGATGCTTGTCTCGAAGTTTTGCCCTGGTCCAGCCAGACATGCGCTGATAGAGATAGCAACCGCTGCTAGCCTCATTAGCCCTCTCCAGCTGCTTTGGTGACATTCTGCACTTCATCCCTACCTCCAGCTACTTTCCAAACTGCGGCCCCTGGCAGGACACTTCAAACACACAAACAGTAATTTAGTCCAATCCAAGAGCTGTCTGAAGCTATAATGGAGGCTTCCAACCCCTCAGACACACACATCAATAAAACTAATGCGCGCTTCTGTGTGTATATGTGAAATTGTTGTCCGGACTGTTTTATTCCTCCCACGCATTGCCATCACCATCACCTACTCCATCCAAAATGGTCGCTGCGAACAAAGAGATGGTCTTCCATTTGCGTAAAGGGCCAATTTATCTGCTGCTGAGGGCGCCTTTATATAAGTGGCTTTCATGAATAACAAATTAGCCGTTACCTGGTGACTGCAGGTCCAACAAGTGGGTCCGTCTAATGTGGAAAACACCGGCTCCCAGAACATTCATTTAAGCAGAAACTTGTTTAGCCGTAAGCGAAATCGGCCACTAACTTCATCTAAAAGCCCCAAAATATGTGGCAGCTTTTTACAGTGGGCGTCAAGGATTGATTACAACCATTTCATAATCGTGGTAGACTTCTACACCCATGTTGATAACCTCTAAGACGGAGGTGCAAAATCATGCAGCTGTTTCCATTGGTTTGACTCAACGTGTTAAAATCACAGACAAATGCTGGAATTGAATCTGGTGGAGATTGAATTGTGTGCCCTGATATCAGAAGCACAGAAGAGTACACAAGACTAGTATTTATTTTCTTACGCCATTAGATACACCTTGGTGTAAAAGCAAGCCGCTGTTTTTATTTTTTACTTCTTCTTTTTGCTTAACCTGTTTTTGCTAATGGTCAAGGCGCAGAGCTTGTAGGATAAGAGTATTTCACTCTGAACATAATAGCCAGTGTTCATTCACAGAATGACAATAGTCTGAGAAAGTCCTGATAGTCCATAACTGAAAGGAGAAGCAGCATGAACACATGGTAGTGTACTTAGTGAGCTCTTTGAATTCTTTATTAGTGTGTGTACAAAGAGCCTGCTGACATGTTGC
Organism: Xiphophorus maculatus; assembly: GCF_002775205.1. Taxonomy (NCBI): domain Eukaryota; kingdom Metazoa; phylum Chordata; class Actinopteri; order Cyprinodontiformes; family Poeciliidae; genus Xiphophorus; species Xiphophorus maculatus. The sequence goes on along the minus strand of NC_036453.1, from coordinate 16,300,772 downwards.
TATCAACAGCAAAGTACCTTTCCTCACCTCTTTTTTGGTCAACACGTGTGAATGGCGTTAACCTCCCCAGACCAGTTCAACAAGCCAACAATCAGAGCATCCAGACAGTCCTTGGTCAGTGTTTCTAAGGGACGCGGTTCCTTTTGATTCAGTGCAGCACCGATAAGTTGCCTGTGATTGCTCGACGGCTGCCATTTGCCACCAATTTTCTCCAAACCGCCTTTCAGACAGGCAGATTAAAATGTCTCACTGCATTGATTCCATAGCCTGATTTGGACAAAAGAATTTTGAAAAAGAATAGAACGCGTCAAATCCTTCTTTTAAAAAAAATAAGGAATAAAAAAATAATCTCTGAACCACAGATTTATTCGGCCGTTCAGGCTGAGTTGCAGCAGTTTCCAACCAGCCTGCTTTTGGTTCTTCAGTTAGCCATTGTTGTTTTTCTGATATTTAATCCTTTATGTTATTTTAAAGCTTATTTTCTGTGTTGTATTTGTCTTCTTGGCCAGGAGTCCGTTGAAAATGAGGTTTTTAATCTCAATGTTTTTTTTTTTTGTTTTTTTTTGCTTTTTTCCCTGTTAAAATAAAGGTGAAATAAAAACTACATAAAAAAGTTATTTCTTCAGTCTGAAGCAAATGTCTTGGGATGTGACTTAGAAAATTATTTAACACAGATTTCTGTGCAGAAATAAATGCCCATATGCACCCTCATGTGATATTAGATATTTTATTTCCCACCATATTTTCTACTTATATGCTAAGAATTAAACATATGCCACTGGTGAGACAAATGCGGAGTGCATCTGTTTAATAATCTACTGAGTTTGAATATTTTTCAGCTTCACATGCTTCTAGTAGGCAGTATTTCTTTTATACTATAGTGCCAGCAGAAACTTAGGGCTCATTCAGACCACAGGCTCTTAGATCCCTCTTGAATGAGCAGAACCTGCCCAGAATTCACTTTAATGTGACTCGATTACGGTTTCTCTCAGGCCACCTTCAGAGGTGCTTTGGGCCATTTTTATCTGTATTAATAGAGCAATCTGAATGGAATCAGTTCTGAGACATATGTATATGCACCTTTACTTCACTCGTATTCATTCTGTTTAATAATTTTTGTAGACGAAATGATTTCAGGAAGTTCAAAGCAGGTCAGTCTAAACAGTACAGTTTGAAGTGCACAACACTTCAACAAATCACTAAAACAACTACAAATACACCAATGACCATTCTGTTGTTGTGTTTACATAATTTGTAGTTGTGCTCAGTTAATGTGATTGTGCTTTTAAATGTGTTGTGTTTTTCAAGTTCAGGGATTTATTGATGTGGTTTGTGCTTCAGGGCCACCGCAGAACAGCATCAATACATGAACACCAGGCTGGTGATTGAATCGCTTGGTGATTTTCATTAAAAATATATATATATATATCAGCAGTTCGGCTGATGGTGTCATTGTTCGCCCACATGGCTGCATGAAAAGCAAAACCCAGAGATATGATCTCAGAGACCTGCTTTCAGTCGCAGGTGTGAACCACTTGCATCTGTAATACACATGCTGCATGTTAACGCCTGGTCCTAAAAGGCCCTTGGGTATTTAACTGGTGTCCATCTTCACCTGAAGGTGAGGAGGAGGAGGGTTGTGTCTCTGATGTGTCTGCAGAGCTAATCTTAGCAACTGAATATAAACTATGTATGAGTGCTGTATTTTCCCAGCTACAAGTCGCACTTCCTTTCATAGTTTGGCTGATTGTGCCACTTATATATGTTTTTGTTTTTGACACATTTTTTTTGACTGATGCGTTAAATATTATCTCATGCTGGCGGACATGAACCAAGGAGTAAACATTACCGCCAGTACCCACAGTTGGATACACAAAGAAATCCTGTCAATCTGTGCTACCTTGTAGATTTTCCTACTGTAGCGTGTCTAGATAGCTGTGTCTATCTGTTGGTGCTACCTTTCAATTTTATTCAATTCGGTTCAAGTCAAGGCAATAATACTTTTTGATCTCAAAGGGAAGTTAAATGTTGTAACTCATATTCTTCAAATATGTATTGTGGATAGTGATGGATGTTGGCAGGACAGGTTTTTCCAAACTGCTAGAACAGCTGCTGAGGCTGTGCTAGCAGTTACATCTCATTCATCTCCTCATTGCCAAGGAGATGAATGAGTGACTTTTCTTGGTGCTGCCGCTTCATGTAACGCAACCGCCTCTCTATCGGCCCAGATTTACACTGCATGCCTCGGAGCGCGCTTCGCCAGCAGAGCCAGGTCGTTTCTGACCACCCTGATTTAGAGAACAGAAACTCCAGCAGACCTTCACGCCAAAAACAACAGTTTCCATAAGTTTACTGAAAATCAACTGGACACAAAGTGTCACCAGAACATTTATTTATTTTGTAAATAAATGTGACTCATACTCCTGTGTTTTGTTTTTTTTTCCCTCTTCATGTCACATTTTTTCACACGAAGAGACTTGTACTCTGGAAAATGCAGTAATCATTTTATAAAACTCCAGTTGATCATCATAACACGTATGTACAATATCAATACAAACAATTCCAGATTGAATGAGGAGTGTAAAGCACCAACGATACACAGCAGGTCCTCAGGAGGTTTGCGAGAGAACAAAATCAAGTGAGCAAAAGTTACATTAAACACATTTTTGAAGGTAGCAAATATTATGCTCGCCTTAAAGGAAATATTAATGTTCTTTGTCCTATGCATATGCCCATCAGAAGGTCCTTAGAAGCACTTTTTCCAGAGTAAACAATCTGTAGTTTCTATGAAAATTATGGCCAAATTCAAACCATGAGAATTGTACAAATATCCTCAAAATTATATTTTAAGAATATTGTATGTATGCGTTGTTTCATACATACAAACACTACATGTTTTTGAGATGATCTGTTTTAAGATTGTATGAATCTACTTTGGTATGGAGCCTTAACAAATTTGCCATTCAGCCAACTAATCTGGATCAATACTGGATGTTATAAGAGTTATCCACCATGAGTAACATCCACAAGATCCCAAAAGAATCAAACTTTAAAAATCCTAAATAATTCACTATACACTGTATAGAGCTTAGCTGGATTGTTCTCTCTTGAGTTTCACTTTTTCAGTCAACCCATTGAAAGCTGCAGCTTCTTGCTGACTTATTTCGCAGCCTTTCTTTATGAGCGGTCTCTGGGAGCGCTTTCCAAATGTAGCTTCATCATTGTTGTGTTTGTTGTTGTTGTTGTTTTCTGTTCTCACATTGGTCACACCGGACAGGCCTAACTCAAGGCTGAGATCTCTAAAGTCGGCTGTTTACGATATGAGTGCATTTGGCAATGTCACATGTGTCGATTACACCATCAATATAGATTCACTTCTGTGGAGTTCTTTTTGTGAAACAACCTGATAAAACATCTTTTCACGTGAGCTGCATGCTGACGATGTGCATATTTGTTCAGTCAAAGTGAAATGGCATCATTGTTTTGTCCAATCATCCTTGATTTCTGAACTGAGGGATTTTGTACCAGGCATAAATGAATGTGATTTCACACCCGTGGCCAATTTTTCAGCTGATTTGTGAAAAACACAGAGCTGGTCAGACATGAATTGACTTGTTAAGATGGATATGTGTTGCAGTACGGCCCAGTGGAATTACAATTCATTTCCTGACATGAATAGAAATGAAAGTGAAGTGACCTCTGTCCCCAGCCATAACTGGGGCCCAGACAGCAATGAAGAAAAGAGATGTCTGACAAAAAGAGCCCTTCAGAGTGGGGAGGGGTCCGGAGGGTATCCCCTATTGGCCCCTGTGAGACGAGGCCTATGATTTTATTTATAGAAGTCAAAGCGAGGTGCTGTTTGGCTGTGGGTCCTTGGCAGATGGACCAACACATGGCCTTAGTATTGTTATTCAGATACAGCGTGTGCCTCTTCATAACGTACAAATGCATTAATTTTAGAAACCTGAAACAACAGCTTGGAAATTCGTTTTATTCGTCACCTAAGTGACCTGATATTAAAAGAACGTATGTTTGAATTGAATCTGTTTGACAAGCAGATATTGTTTCTACAATGTGAAAGTTATTGAGGTGAATTGAAAACAAAGCAAACTTACATTGTTTACACAAATGTTGGATGAATCACAGATCACATGTGTTTTAACGGCGTCTGCAAACAGTGAAGAGTGTCAAAGACTAAGTTTGACTTGACCATTTATTACATTTTCTATCCATCCATCCAACCATATGTTGGAATCTCCAAGGCAGATTTTAACACCAGCATCAGTAGCAGCCAACAGTTAATATGAATCAATACAGGAAGGGGTTTTCGCCACATTTCCTAGTTGTCTTAGAACAACATAATCTTGTCTACCGTTTGTACAAATATTTAAGTGGATATTTATTCTGAAACAGCAGTGACTGGATGCGACGTTTAGGATCTGAGCTGATTAGAGGGTAAAGGCAGTGTTAGCAAAAAGTCTCAATATCTTCTCCTGATAAGCATGTGCAAAACATGAAACATCAACAAATCATTTTAAATTGTTTTCTACATTTTCTTTGACATATACCATGTATATTTCAATGGAAAAAACATATTAATTTGAAATATATATTGCCCTGGTGCAATCATCTGCATCGGGGCAAATTGCTATGAATGGTGAGTTAGAGGGCAGACGGTAGTTCAGACAAGATCTAAGAAGGATCATGCTGAAAAAAAATCTCTTTACTGTATTTACAATGACGTATGGAGCACAGCGAGAGCCAGGGCGCAAGAGCAGAAGAACAAAACTGAAACAGGGAACCATGGAGAAAATGGAAGAATCCAACAAGCGTGAGAAGGAGAGAGAAAAGCTTAAATACTGAGGGTACAGTGGAATTGACAAAAGGAACCAGAAGATCGAATTACCGGTAGAGTGGAGGCAGCTGGGGAAGGGAGCAGGTAGAGGCGAACAAGGAAATAATCCCATCTGAAAAGGGTTTTAGAATGGCAGGCTGAGGGTAAGGTGAAAGACAAAATGGAAACTGATATAAATTGTAAACAAGAAGAAACACAACCGAAGAATAGCCGGTGATAATAAAATGGCAAAGTACATGAAAATAAACAATAATTAATTTATCTTAATAGCTAAGCATCATAAATCAAATTGCTCCAAGCTAATACAACCTTTAATTCATGTTCAGCATTCAGGTTTTTTCAATCGACACCTGCCATCATAATATGGAGTCAGATTAATATAAACTAAAGTTAAGCTGTCGTAGCAAGAAATTCTGGACTTTTGCATCCTTTAGCTGAAGCCACAGTTTTTGTATTTTTATTTCCCTTTCGAGAGATTAATTTGATATTTCAGTTGAGTACTACAAGATATTTATCCCATTTACAGTGGAAAAAAATGTTGTAATGATTTATTGTGGTCCTCTTTGTTCTCCTCACACTTAATCATTACAGTTACAGAAAACACATCCATAGATTACAGGATAACACCCTTCTTTTAGTTTAGGTTACGTTACAGTCACTCTTGAAATCCAGCTTTGCCATCCATTAAAACTTTGACACATTATTAGGCCTTTCCTTATTGAAAGAGAACATTTTGGTTTTCACTGTCCTGATTATGCTTCAGTTCAAAACACAGCTCAGTCTCTACAGATCAGTTCTACTTTCATAATCTTTATGATGTCTTCAAAAAGAAGGAGCAATTAATAATATTTCATATGCAAAAATTTAAATAAATGCTGTGAAATCTGTTGACTTTTGGTAATGTATTTATTTGCACTTGGACCCAAATGCACAGTCTAGACTTTAAATGTCCTATCACTTCTAGAACTAAATAAGAAAAATAGTCACAATGCCTCTGCTGACATGAACACAATTGCAAAGAAACCAATGGTTCTGTTTGTATTTACCTGAAAGACCCTTTCGTGTTATTCTCATCTGAGGTCTTTCAGAAATCCACTTTTCCTTTAAATTGCAACTATTGCTGCAACATTTAGCTGAATAAATTTGTGTTTCTATGTGCTACCACTGATCCCTGTGGCTGTATTTTGAGCACTCAATCCTTCTGATCTACTGAAGCTCTATATCTGTTTCAAACATGAAGAAGGCAGGCAGGGAAAAGGGCGCATATTGCAGATATAATGAATTTGAGATGAGAGCTTTGCTATTCTTGGCACATGCGTAAAGACTTTTTTCTCTTGGTTGATATGAAAGCTGTGAAAACATATGAGGAAAACAAAAAAAAAATTCTTGGCAATCGTCTCCACTCGGTCTGCATTAAGTACAGGAGCTTGCAATCAGCAACTGTAATAGTTTTTCCACCAAAACAAATACAAAACCTTAATAGACAGGCAGCTACTGAACCAGATCAGGAACCACAATAGCCATGAATGGCTTCTTTCCAATGTTCTGACTGGCCACGCAAACTTTAAAACTGTATTTTTCCTTTATTTAGACGTCCGTCAATTTTATATCCTAAATGCCAAAACGCCAAAGAATTGTCATCATTCTAAAGGGCAGTTGGAGATAACAGACAAGAAAAAACATAGGTCCAGGAGAAAACTAAGTGTATGATCATGATATGCAAAGTTTGTGATGCTTAACTTAAGAACACTGTTCAAATCGAAAGATCTCTACCAATACAGTCACAAGTTCTTTTCAAGTCTATTTCATCTTTTAAGGCTTATCATGGTGGTTTTATACCAAATCTACAACCTTGTTTTCCTTTAAATCTACAATTATTGCCTTTGCTTTGTTCACATTCAAGATGGGATAACTGTTTCCACTCCATACTCCAAAGCTCTCTGTACTCTGCTTCTTAACCATCATTGAAAGACTCGATGACTGCAGAGTCATTCGAGTATTTCTGTAGATAACAGGAGTCTGACAAGTGCTAGAAGTCTGAGGTGTGCAGAGTGAAAAGTAATGGTGAGAGTACAGTCCCCTGTGGTACTCCTGTGCTGCTCACATGCAAGTTCTTCAGTCTCGCAAACTGCAGTTTGTTTGTCAGGTAGTCGTGGATACAGGCAATTGCCGAGGTCTCCACTTGCATCTTCTGGAGTTTCTGACTAAGCTGAAATGTGTTGGAGAAATCAAAGAACATGATCCTCGTAGTGCTGCCTGGTTTGTGGGTTTGATTTCAGCTCTAATTCCATGACAATAAGCAAACACTTTGTTGTTTGCTTACTCAAGTTTGGCAACGGGAGTCTCTCTCCAGGTCCTTTATGATGTGGGTTGTTAGGACAACCACACATTGATGATTGATGTGTGAGTTTTCTTTTGGACCGAAACCAGGCAGGAGGACTTCCACAACAATAGAACCTTCTCTTGTGTCAGGCTACAGTATGTGATATTTTTGCCCAGGTTTTTAACTGATAAATGATGCAGCGTAGTCCCAGCTGCCAGAGGGAATACATTTTAAAAAAAATCTCACATCTTGTTCATGTCCACAGATAAACACATCTGCAGACAAAATTGATTAGCTAATCAATATCAACAATATCTACAACTGTAGGTTTCTCCAGGACTCTGAGCTACTAGTGATGCACTTACCTTTAGTGCATAAACAACACTGACTACACTCTTCTGTCTGCTAAAAATACATGAAGCAATAGTCATAAACTGTCTCATCTGTCCTTGTTTTATGTGTGAGGGTCAGTTTTTTATAGTAACCTTCAACTGTTACATTCGTATGTAATGCTAGAGAGAAAACAAGAACTATTAGGATTTGTCCCATTCAGGAGGATGAGCTCATCAGAAGAAGCTAAAATACACTGGAGAGATATTTGTGTTTCTCTGCACCCACACAGCTTGGCCTCTGTGCAGCTGACGCTTTCATGACTCGTTTGTTGTTCAGCTTACCATTTATTCTCCACGTTGTTACAGCGTGAAGTGAGAATGTTGAACACATGAGCTGCAGCTGACACACACGTTCAGCATCCAAAAACCTCTCGGTACTTATCTACATTTATCCCCTTGTTGGTCACTCCACTGGCTTACACTGACCTCACCCTGAGTGGAGGCACGTCAGAGGCCTCGTTTCCTTCCATAATGTCTAACAAATAGCGCTCACTTGTCCAGTTATGTTACTTTTAGGGTTTTGTGTGCAAAACTGACTCACTGTGAAAAGAAATAACATTCAAAGCCCCTTTACGAAATAAAAACTATTGTTACTATAAGCGTCTGTGTGGCATGACCCTTGAAATGGCATGGATAGTATAGATAAGGCAATGAGCATTAAAAGTACCCTTTGAAATAGTACTTAAAGGTAGTTAATACTACCTTAATAGCCTTAAAGTAGGTATTAAATATATTTTTTTAATTATCTATTATAAAAATGTGCTTTATTGTTCTGGTTTTAAATGTAGTGTTTTCATTAGCTATAGACAGGAAATCATTATAATTACCTGAAGTTGAGTTTTGAAAATGTCAGTCTGTGGATTAATAATCTATATAATATGTTTCACTTTGTCAGATGAGTTACTGAAATAAAAAATAAATCAACTTAAAAAAAAATGTATTTTTTCTGAATATGACTGTAAATATGAATGCCATTATCTGCTTGAGTCCACGTCAAATCACGATGAATGTTCCAAATTTTTAAACACATAAATAGCTTTTTTTTTTCTACAAATGAAAATTTTGTTCCCTATTTTTTCATCAACCCCATACACGGCAAAACACAATCATTCTCATCAACCTTTCCTTTTTGTTGTTTTTAACCATTTAATAAATGCAGTTTTACATCAAACAATCATCAAAAGTTGAATGCAACAAAGGTTACAAAAATGACTTCAACATGGGGTAATAATAAAAATTTGCAAAAAACAATCAAATGATGGTAATGGTTTAGTCAAAACTGCATTTGTGAATGCTAGTCAATGGGACAAAGTTTGCCAAAGGGACGCAGGTAGTTTAGTTTTCTTTAAAAGACATGTAAGGGAGAAAAGTTACCAAATTAAACTTCAGCGCAGAACACACAATCTAATCAAATAATCTACAATGTAAATCAGCATAAAGTTATGAAAACATGTAATTAAAAACACACACTTAAAATCAATGGTCCCAGGAACCCTACCAGTAAAACCATTCCATGCATTCATTATGTAAGAGTTCATGTTGAGTTCTGAAGTCGCAGTAAACCTTTATATCTCACGTGATGTAATCGTTTCCATAAAAAACATTCCTTATCAGGCCACGGTTTTCAGGACGTGCATCCGAATGAAGCAAGTTTTAATTGGACGATTTTCAACAAAATGCTCATCTGGCCACACGTCCATCTTTCTTTTCATTCTTTTGCAACATTTCTCTTTACCTCTGGTCTATGCAAAATGTTGCTCTTGCCTTTTTATTTGTGGAAAGTGGGTTGGTATAGAATTTCTTTCTCTTATAGAAAATCTTTGATGGGAATGGACCCTAACCGAAGTCTGCGGTAGTGGTAAATCCTGCCTACGCTGCACATGCTGGGTGAGGATTCTCTGATATATGCTGTAGTTCCTCATATCCACAGGACTGAGGAAGAGGTAATGGAGTGCATATAACATGCAAAAACAGTTGTTTGAACAGCTGTACGCTTGATTGATATCGGTTGCTGTATTTAACGTCTGACCCTCCAGCCAACAGCCCCGGTGAAGCACTTCCTCCAGGCTCTGGGTGACCTTCGTTCTTTGGCCCGTCCACCTGCTCTAATGCTCGGTCAAACAGGTGTTCAAGACGCTTTCTGCTTCGACAGCTCTGTTTACGCAGGCCATTTACCACTACAAACCGGTCATTCCCTGTGTTTTCTGGCACCAGTCTCTGCCTCAGTGCTGTTTTTCAATACAAGTCTTTCCATATGAGGACAGTTTCTCAGAGGAAGAGGAATCCACCAGAGATTCAAAATCTATATCCAGTGTGAAAATAGATGATGTCACTGACTAGCTGCTTACAGGGCCATGGGGCCCAGAAAATCTATTGAAATGCATTAATATTTGAATCAGAATACATGCTGGTGGTCTGCCACCAGCTAGATTTGGAAGAATTCGTACAGTGATGCAAATAATTCTGGGAAACCATGGAGAAAACGTACCTTTTACTGGAAAACTGATCAGCTACTCCAATTTCATAAAGATTTTCCACACAGACTTTATTGTGTCCAGGACTGCAGGGGGTCCAGGAAGCAACCACCATGTTCACACAGAAATGAACATGGTGGGTCCATTGACGTGGACTCATTTAAACCTAAAATGGATATTTTTCATAATCAGCAGAAACTGTAGGACCCAGAAAAAACCATCCATCCATAATGAGAACTCCATAAAGAAACCCACCGGCCCTAAGTTGAATTTACTTAGTTATACCTTAATATGCATTAAGACATAAAATAGAAACTGTCTTAGCAATTATTCTTGGCCTTCCTTATTTCCACTCTTGGGGGTAAAGCTAATAACCAAAGCTAAAGTTACTTACACTTACTTGAGCTTACTGAATGGATTAGTTAGTTCTGTCAGGTGTTTCCACGTTTGTGGACGACCGTCTGAATCTGCTGCTGATCTGCTAACACAGGCGGAACCACCTGATTTCACTTGTGACCAAAGCAGATGTCTCAAGTACGCAGAATAATGCTGAATCAGCTTACAGCTGACCAAGGCACATTTACTGTGGAACTGCATCCATTTGTCGTAATTCAGAGGAAAATCAGGACTTCCGTAACTCACAATGCATCGTCAGTGGCAGCTGTCAGTAATGCATTACCTGCTAGCAGAGGGGAGCATTGAAGTTTTCATTTCTCTGCCCTTCAAATTGTCTGTTTCAACAACAAAACCAAACATATGACATTGCTCCCCGAGGGACGCTGTCAGATGACACCGGTGACACTCAACTGTCACGCTTAAAGCGTTAGACCTCCTACTCTCCCCTTTACTCTCCATCATAACCATCATTCACCCCATGTGCTCCATGGTTGCGCGCAGTGCTGTGATAGCTCTTATTCACCCAAGCTTCACCCCATCTGACTCCCTCACAGCGATGAGCAGAGCGGCTATTGTCTTGTGATCCATCAGAGACCCACAAAAACACGAAAGGTCTGGCTTTGGAAGAGGTTGTCACTGGGGTACTGTGCTTTGCCCCCGGGGTCATGGCGTGTTCCTGGTCATGCTGGAGGTGTCATAAATAAAGACAGACAGTGGGAAAGAAAGGGAACAATGAATCCCCCGTGTTCCCTGCCTCAAGCTACATCTCGCCTCGCCATTGGTCAGCAGGGACGTTGTAAATCAGAAGATGGGAACGGGGGAGAAACCAGAGCCGTGAGCAAGACAGTAGGCAAGCAGACATTAAAGTGAAAACCTTGTTCTCTGAAAACCTGGACACTCCTGTCATCATTAGGGAGTGTGGGAGACAAAAGCAAGGAAAGATGATGATGAAAAACCAGGTGTGGGACAGCAGCCTTCACCCTCTCACAGAGACATACTGCAAATGTGCCATGTGCTTACTGCGTCACTTGTGCAAGTCATAAATCTAGCTTGGGGAGATTTTCTTCTGACAGTGCTGTTGTACAGGGACAAAAGTAATCCAGCTATAATTTTAACTGAACAAGGGATTTTGATTCCTTCTCCGTCAGGGAGAAGAAAGCCACAACCGTCTCCAAAGGGTTTTCTTTTGATGCAGCTCTCCTAAGCCTACAGTCAAGCAATGTCCTTGCATTTGCAGGAATAAAGCCGTCTCTTACAATGACAGAAGAAAGAACTGCAGTTGACGAGACAGACAGGAGGCTGAAATGAAGCGGGACTGAAAGGCATAAGACCGTGATTATGAGTGTGTGTATGAGAGTGTGTATGCGTTCATAGATGGCTAAATAGTTGCACCTTTGTGGTCTTTGTCAGCACAGGCTCCAGTCATCAATCTACAAAGAATGAAGAAGAAATTTCTCAAATTCTATCACGCCGACCTTTATTTTGATTTTTTTCTTTTTTTTAAAAAAAGGTCAAAAATCCAAATATCCCATTGAAAGTCACAGTTACTCATCTGTCTGACACAGACAGCTTCTCGTGTCGCCTCTATCTTGATGCAAGCCGTCACGACAGGTTTACTCTGTCCTCCTTCCCTCATTCTGACATTGATCACCGTCCCTGTGGGCACAAGTATCTCTCAGTCCCTCAGAGGTAACCAAACCATGTGGAATATTTCATGCCCAGTTCCCTGACCTCAGCATCTCATATTTTCCCCTTGAGGTAGTGAGGCTTAACCCTGTCAGTCGTTGAAGAGAGTTGTGAGGGAGGAGCAGAGCCACTTTTCACTGAAGTCTTTGCTTCTGCACAACAGACAGGCTAAGGGCGTTATGAAGGAAAGAGCAGAGAGTCTTGGAATCCTGAGCTGTGTAAAAAGAGAAAGCTCCTGAAGGGGCCTTTGGGCGTATTCAAACTGGAGCCAGTGGAGCTTTCCTGTGGCTTATTGGAACACACTGAGCAAAGCTTGATTTTCAGCAGTGGAGGTTTATTTTGAAATGTATGCATTTACTGTATTATAGGGATTGAGGTTTTACAGGTTTGAAATGATCCAGTAATGTGTTGTCACCCAACTTCCAACTGTGTGCTTGGTTTAGCTGAAGCAGAATAAAACGCATTTAAGAAAGATAACTCATTTTATTAACAAAAAAGAACAACTTTACATTCTTGTAGGTGTTTGCAGATCTTGCCTAATTTATTTATTTATTTTTCCTGCAGAAATTCTATATTTGATCCTGGATATCATTTTGTAGCTTAAGGAACATAATTTCTCATCTGTTAGACACTTTTTTAGGTAGTAGTCAATTTTTCTACCTAAAGAAATTGCACATCGTAATTTGCCAGAAGGGAACCATGAATAATCAATGACCCGACTAAAACCCATGACTGAATACGAGGAGTTTTTCCTTGAAAGAGTTGTGACAGAACAAGAAATAGGTCCAGTAAAAATGTTTCTCCTGAGGACTTTTCTTAACACAATGCAATAATCTGTACATGTCATGCTTTTAAGTACTAATTTAAGAATACACTGTAAACCTTAGAGTGCCCTCTACGGGTCGGTGGTGCGTTCACACCGGTCCTGTTTAGTTCACTGTAATCAAGTTCTAGTCCGTTTGCCTAAAAGTCCAGTTCATTTGGGGAGGTGTTCAATGCATCATTAAACTCTGACGCAGACCAAAAGAGCAAACTCTGGTCCATCGAAATACTTGTCTCTGTTTGGTTGAAGTGACCTCTTGTGCTGTTTGAGTGCATTTGTGAATATCAAAGGTACCGGAAACCGCTCCAAAAGTAGGAAGTGTACTACAGTACAAACGCACACTATATAATAATAATAATAATTCCTTTATTTAATCAGATAAACCCCGTTGAGATCTAGATCTCATTTTCAAGAGGGACCTGAAACAAACTTCACTCCCCGTCAGGGAATCGAACCCCGGTCTCCCGCGTGACAGGCGGGGATACTCACCACCATACTAACGAGGAGATAAGCCAACTATAGTACACCCCCCCCACACACACACAAAATGCAACATCAGAAACTAACACCTACATACCTTCTCCACTACAATTTCCTCCATTAATTTGTCTGGTAGTTTATCCAAATAAAATTTACATCAAGTTCTGAGGTGGTTATGATGGCTGTAATACTGTTTTTTTTAACATGAGACATTCTTTTTCTGCTTCATTTCCCGTTGTGATTCCCGAGTGTTTGGCTTTTACCCATAAAGGAATTCAGTTAGGAGAAAAAAGAACATTCTTGTTAAGGAAGGCTCACAAAATATTGTTACAGGTGTCATGTTTTACTAAAAGTAAGTCTCTGTACTGTAGCGACCTCAGCACACAATGATAGTCCGCCTACACATGGTCTGTCTGTTTTGTCAAAAGACTGTTTTGGAAATGAGGACAGGCGTACCTAATTAACTTTCTTTCGAAAGCAGATTAAGGTCTTCTCCAAAACCTTTTGTTCACCCAACACAAGCAGTTGTAAGTCTCCGAAAAGTATCTGATTCCAACGTAGCCTAGACACCATGACCTTCCTTCCAGACTGTGACTTTGCTCTCATTACCTTCACTCCTACTGTCACATTTAATCTCTGCTTGAAAGCTTTATTGTTTTTGCCACTGGAGCATTTCAGCAAGCAGCTGCTGCATCGCATGTGGTCAGTGTCGGACCATTTTCTGCTGCCTCTCCCATTAAAACCAGAGCATCTCTGCTGCGTTATTTTTGCTTTATTAGATCAATTTTCAACCCAGACAAACGAGCTAGCTGTATACATTCATTGTGTAATTACTTTCCTTTTCCAATTTGCCAGAGCCAATAGCTCTGTCCTGGAAATATAATGGGCTATTTTGCATCAAACACAGCTAAAGTAATAACAGAATATTGGCTTACCTCTCAGCTGGAGGCCGGTGAGATGGGGGTTCAAACTCAATGCAGGAGACAAAGCTCCTAGCATTTTCCCGACTGCAGTCGGTGTTTGCGAAACAGCATTGTCTGAGACGTGAATGTGTGTGATGATTGTCTCCAGATGATTCTGATTTGCTAAATCAGAATGATTCATAAGAAATTGGATAAGATCTGCAGATTTCATTTCTAATGTCCGGCAAAAGCACTATTGCTATAAGAAAACGAAACATTTCTTTTCTAGAGTCCTTTTTTTTTTCTTTTTGGCAGCATGGCACAGCACAAAATATTATAATATATATATATATATATATATATATATATATATATATATATATATATATATATATATACTGTATATAGTATACAGTACAGACCAAAAGTTTGGGCACACCTTTTAATTCAATGAGTTTCCTTTATTTTCATGACTATTGACATTGTAGATTCACACTGAAGGCATCAAAACTATGAATAACACATGTGGAAATATGCACTAAACAAAAAAGTGTAAAACAACTGAAAATACCCCTTATATTCTAGTTTCTTCAAAGTAGCAACCTTTTGCTGTGATTACTGCTTTGCACACACTCTGCATTTTCTTGATGAGCTTCAAGAGGTCGTCACCTGAAATGGTTTTCACTTCATAGGTCAACCTGCCCTGTCAGGTTAATAAGTGGGATTTCTTGCCTTATAAATAGTCATGAAAATTAAGAAAACCCATTGAATTAGAAAGGTGTGTCCAAACTTTTGGTCTGTACTGTATATACAGCATTGGGCTCTGGTTCAATTTGTATTTAGTGGCAACTTCAGCCCAGTATAGAGCGTGTCTGAATCTAAATGAGACGAAGCTTTACCGTTTGCTCGTCAGTTCACAGAGTATTTTTTTAGAGCAGCTTGGGGATCATCGGGTGACACCTGCAGCGGTTGCGATGTTGTCCTGCATTCTTCTGTGACCTCATCAGTACAGGTCAGCCTCTCCTGGAAAGGTTTACTGCTGTTCCATGTTTTCTCTGTTTGTGCTTGACGGCTCGCACTCACAATGATTTCAGTTCCAAAGTGTTAGGAATAGCTTAGTAAGCCTCTTCAAACTGATAGATCTCTCATCTGCTATTGAGTTTGTTTGTTTTTTTCAGAGTTCAGCATTGTGTTGCTTTTTTAAATCTTTTGCTCTTTACCATCGAAATGTGTTTTCTTACAGCTACTTTGTAATTCAGCAAAAAATCTTTTTTTGCTATTTTCAGGTTTAGATGTTTAGGTATGACAAATAAAGGGTGAAGCAGAACAATTCTTTTCATGACACTGTATATAAAATTAAAATATTTATAGTTTCTTCATGGAAAAAATCAAAATCCAATGCAAATTGGTGAATCAGTGCAATTTCACCTCATTTGCCACATTCCACTTCGTCTCCCTAAAACGAAGGCTCCTCCAGTGAGGCCGCTAACTGCTGGGCTTGAATGGCTCCCGTCACACAGCATAATGACATATAGAAAAGGCAAAGGCTGCCTGTTAACACCAGGTGAGGAGCAAGCAGAATGGAGCCGAAGGAGCTTTTCTGTGGAGCAGTAAAAAAAAAAAAAAAGAAGAAATTGTTCAGGCTCTCTTGTAGCTTTGTAAGAGTGTGTGTTGGAAAGAGGAGAAGGACTGGGGGTGGGGTGGGGAGGGGGGGTTCTCCATAATTGCTGCTGCTACTTCATCTCCCCACCTCCTCCTCCCCTCCCGTTCTGCTGCAGACAGGGAGAATTGGAAGAGTCATTTCATCTCGCAGGAAACGAACGGATGGGAGCTCTGTGGGGTGGGGAAGCAGAGGAGGCTAAATTACAGGGCAGCGCAGTGTGGCAGCCGGCTGCACGCTCTGACCCTCTGTCCTGACACCACTTGGAGCCTGCCAGGAAGATTATTTTGAGCAAGCAGGACTTCTTCTGCCAAAAACTGCTGGGAGAGTGAAAAAAAAAAATGACATGACATGCGGCTCCATCTAACACAGCAGAACTACAATAGTGAATTTGTGAAAGTATTTTGTCCTGGAAGCAACATAGAATAGTTTATTTTTTTTCCTAATTCAAATGTATTATTTATTTAACTAACATTTTAGTTTGAAAATAAGGTTCCTTTGTAATTTTGCATAAAAATATATTTCCTTATTAGCTCTGTCAGGTGAAACGAGATGATCTGATGAAACACGGCCAGCGACGCTCTAATTGCCTTGTTATCACGTCTCGCATAGCGAGTTATGGACAGGAAATAACGTTGCTACATTCAGACAAATGGGACGATCCAAATGGGCAAAGCAGAATGAACAGCATCTGGTTGAAGGAGCAAAAGTAAGAGGTTTCACAATGAAGGCTAACGCATTTCTTGGCGACAAAATCTGTTGACTTTAGTTGATTTCATGGCAACAAAACATTTTCTGACAATTTTGCAGATCTATTCACTGTATTCTGCGTTTTTCATCTTATTTTTAGGTCTGTTAGAATCACCAAAGTTTTTCCTGCTTGTTAAATACCACAATAATGATAGAAAGACCATGTCAGAAATGTATTTATTAATATCTTTAAAATCACAAGTTTTCATATAGGACGAACACTGTTTCTTTAAACAGATTGTGATGGAAACTCTAGGTTATCTGACACATTTGAGTGAATCGGAGGCACATCTGTGGATGTACAGTACCTGAAGGCGACGCCTAAACACACTGCTTTCTTGTTTGACACAAAGGGAAAAGTTAAAAGAAATCAGCCAAGATATCAGGAAGAGACGTATACAGCTGCACAAGTCTGGTTCATCCTTGGGAACAATTTACCAGCTCTTCAAGGTCCTGCATTCATCTTTCAACCAATTATATGGACGTGTAGACATGATGGAAATGTCCAGCCATCACACCACTTACGAAGGAATGGGTTCTGTGTGTCCTAGAGATGGATGTGCTTTGGTGTGAAATGTGCAGGATGACCCCAGGACAAAAACCAAAGACCCTATGGAGATGATGCTGAAGCTGCTAAGGCAGAGTTATTATCCAGAGTGAAACGTGTCCTGTGCCGACGTACGATAATCATAAGCATCCAGCTAAAGTGGCTACAAAGGACAGCAAAGTCAGAGTTTTGGAGAGGCCATCACGAAGCTCTGACCTGAATCCTGTGGAAAAGTTGTGGGCAGATCTGAAAAGGTGTGTGAAAGTGAGGTGGTCTCCAAACCTGGCTCTGTTCCACCATGTTTTATCAGCAGGAATGGACCGAATTAAAACTATGGTGAAAAGTTTGTGGAAGGAAGGAAACCCAAAATGTTTGACCCAAGTCATACAGTTCCAAGGCAACACTGCTAAACACGGAAGAAATGTGTGCAAACTTTTGATTTCCAAATACATTAGTAAATAAATCTCTTGACATATTCTTTCTCTCACTGTTGTGACATTTATCAAATTTTGATTTTACTCACCTAAAACAAAAGAAATTTGGTCTGATGTAACTGCAAAGAAGTGTTTTTTTTTGTTTTTTTTTTTCAATATAACTTTGGGTTACAACTTTGCTATTCTGATTATATTGAATTGCATTACTGCAACTTCTTCTACAACAGGGATTTCACAATTTCTGTACTTTCTGCTGTGAGTCAACATTTAGAACATTTGTAAAAGCAATCTCATAGTCTCTGGTGAGAGTGGGCTGCAGCAAATGGAAACCAGCGTTAGAACTTTATCAGCTTGCATGCAATCTGCTGCTTTTGAGAAACGAAAAAGAAAGCTGTGGCTCTGCCATCGATTCTTACAGTAGCAAATAGCCAAGAATAAAACCTCTTCTGACAGAACCTTCTTGAATTACACTCAGAAGATTTCTGATATGGCTTCCCCCTTTCGTATCAGTTGTCAGTTCCTGTAAAAATCAAAAAAACATGGCTAGCAGTATCTTTCTTTCAGTCAGTTCAGACTCGGGGTAAAGCTTTTTTTTTTTTTTTTTCTTCCCTAAATCTTTTCAAAAGTAAAATAAAAAGAAAAGTTAAAAGTACAATCTTGAGGAAAAACTAGATGAAGTCAATTTTTTGTGACACATTGTACCTTCTGGTGATCTTGGATTTTCATGCAATTATATTCACAAAAAATAGAGATGCAGAAGCTTCAAATTATGGAAATTGTATAGAGACTTTGAAGTAGCTTCTTCCTAGATTAAACTTGCACCTGGGCTCCTCTCACGTCTGCTTTCATTCTGACGCTGAATGCACAGCACGATGTGACTAGACGTTCCTCATTTCACCGATATCAAGAGCACAGACACATTACTGCAATTTTCTCAAGCATTTCCTTTTTTTTCTTTCTCCTTCATCATAGGTCCATACTGGTAGTTCTTGGCTTATGTGAAAGAATTAAAACATCTCATAAAAATGTAGGCTTCTTCTTCTCTTGCTTAAAAATAGACTTCTATGATTTTTTTTTTTTTGCTTATAGTTTCCATTCTGCAATTTAAGAATGATTTAAATTTAAATTAAAAATAATTTAAGCTTGCTTAAATTGCCCCCTCCCCACATTTTCTACAGTCTTCACTTGTTTATGACTCATAATGGAGCTTGGAGTTCAAATCCAGTTTTCTCACATATTGCTTTCAGTTGTGTGTTAGGGATGGACTGATACATCTATATAGTGGTTTGGTACGTTCCTCGGGTTTTACGGTTCGGCGTGTCAACTTTTGACTTGTACAATATATCAAGCAAAATGTTTGATCGGGTTAAAATGAGGCATAGCTCCTGTTTGTTGTTATTATACTGACTTCTCTATTCATGAGGGGGATGATGCTTGTCTCCATCAGTCATCGGGCCAGAGGCAGCGTAGACTCCGGACAGATCGCTGGTCTGTGGATTGACTTCTCCTAATCTACATCATACAAAGTAAATAAAATATTTAACATTCACCCACTCACTCGGTGTCACACTGTGAAGTGACGTTCATTTACTGCCTGTTAATTGCAGTGATTTGACACCAACGTGCAAAAAGCTCGAAATACTTACTTGCTCGGTTGTTCATAATCTCTCTACTCTCTCTTCTCTGCTCCTGTGATGTTTGCACTAATGGTTAAAAAAACTAAAAAAGTAAGAACACTAATTTCTAACTATCCTTGCTAGGGGTTATTTACATATTATTGTAATTTCTTCACCTCTTCTAAAGCAGTAAAACATGTGAGCACTTGCTCTTATACAGGAAGGACATCTCATGGAACTGTGACTGATCACAAGTCCTAAAACTGGCGCTACGACGGTTTTGATATTCTACTTCAGAGTAAGTGCTTCCAAGGTAAATGTAACTGTGGTGTCTAGTCTGGGTAATGACTCACTGGCTGAACCTGCTTCCTTTGCAAATCGGAAATCCATCAGGATTTTCACACCAAACAAGCAAGCTCAAATCGGCAATATATGCAAACTGACGTCATTGCATTATGCAATATTTTCACGTACATTAAAGGAACATGATCTGTAGTTGGACTTTATGAAAAGGAACGTAGTGGAATGAGACAAAGAGTGTCAAATATACAACCAAATGGGGCCAGTGTTATACGCAACCTCATTCACTGAACTGGGAACTTAGCCGTTGGAGGTTTAAAGAAAATGTTTCACCTCAGTGTGTCAAGAGCAAAAGAGATTCCTCCCTCTGAGCAAAGACATCTAAACGACATGTAGAGGTTTTTGAAAACCAAATGGTGACTCGTGTCTAAATAGAGATAAAGAGTTTTCTAAGTCGATGGGCTACCCGAGCCTGACTCTCAGCTACGTTAAATATGCACAGGATATGATGACCAACCAGACCTTTTGAATATATTGCTAAATAAGGATTAGGGTTATGTACGTAGTCTGTCGTATTGAAATGATGAATTTATTTCAGACATACAACCAAGAGAAAAAGCTAAAGTACATGTAAATGCAACACTGCATTACCTACCACACATACTGTACATTACATGCAAACACACCACTTATTTGGTGACCGTATGAAAAGGTTTGAAGAAGTTGAACTTATTTAATTTCACCTCTTTTCCATCCTGCAGACAATGGCTGCAGGATGGAAGCTAGATTGGTTCCTTTCAACAACCGATAATAATGTAAAATTGTTTTAATGAGGAAAAAGTCTGTAATGTTAATATTTTTATTTTAAAATGGCATTTTAGTATTATTTATACCTTTCTCAATGACCAATCAGACCCTTGTTCTAAGTGCTGCTCAGCTTCCTGTTGATCCCTGTTGCTATTTTGTTGAATTATTGTTGGTGATGAACTTCAAGTCCTCTGTGTTATCACCCTAATCTTCAGATCCATCTATTAGTTCTCTCTCAAATTCAAGCCAGGACTTTGGTTGGGTCACTCTAAAACATGAAAATGAATTTCAGTCAAAAGAAACACATTGGTGAAATAATAAAAAATAAAAAAAATCACTTAGTAAGGAATGGGTGAGTATTGTTGAAAACTCTTGTGATCATAAATTAACTTCATAAACAGAAGTCATGAATGTTTTTTTTTTCTTATTACACACTCTACAGATTCCAAATCTGCCCCCCTTCCATTCATAACCAAATCCAATCATTTTATGAAACCAGTTGAATGGCTGAGCCCCACCAGATAGACCTGATGTCGCCTTTGACACTCCAGTCTGCCCTGCTCATTATGATGTGTGGTGGCAAACAGACGGGGACTCCCCTGCCCACTCTATCTTCATCCACCCATATCACTTCGTTTTGGGGGGCGAGGGGGAAGAAGAAGGGTGTTGGGGGAAGCCGGTCGACAGAGGGCACGTTTCGCTTCACAGCCCCAAAATTAATAGGGGGCCTCTCATTATGTGGAAATGGGAAAGACAAAGAGGTCTTGAGACATAAAAGAGAGGCTGGATAGGTGGATCTGCGTATAATGAGACGAGAGAAAGCCTAGAGAGGAAAACGGTGAGGAGTGAGATAATAAATGTGAAAAATCACTTCAGTCGGCGTACGTGCATTACTGAGTCTACTGCTCATAATTTTTACTCGCACTGAGGAACTGAATCCAGGCAACAAAGGAAACAGGAAATTAGTTGCTCCTTTAATGGAGGCGACGCTTTACCGTCTCCTCCTCTTCTTACTTTCCATCTCTTTTTTTTTCTCCCTCTCCCACAGGGAGGTTGGGTAACAGCCAATCTCATTGAAAGGCAGATCAATAAAGAGATATATTGTCATCTCACAGCTCCACCCTCTTAATCAATTAATCTATAATAGAATGTATTTGCTGGAGCTTCTCAGAGGGTCGGTGCTCCCATTAGTGGTGATGGGTCACCAAAGGTGGAGACATATGGGGTTCCCATTGAGAGTAATGGAGGAGGGAGATGGGACGGTTTCATATGAATGGCTGTAGATACAGGTGATATAAATTTAATAGTAATATATGGAAACCTGCTTCTCCGCCTCGCTGATTCCCAACAATCAACAATAAGGAATTATTATCCACGGCGTAATGTACCATCAGATCAATCAACACCTGCTTTCGCCTACATGTGAGTGACTGTGTGGTGTGCTGTTGATTCAGTCTTAACACACTGTTGCTTTCTGCCTTAAGCGCTGGCAGCAGCACAGCTGCATTCCAGCCTCACATTCCTATTAAATATTCCACCGTGGCTAGCCATGCAGGGAGTGTTTGGCTGCTGCGGGAACGTTCACAGGTGAAAAATCAGTGATTGAAGCCCAAATCCCAACCCAAGGTAAGAGCAAATATAAAAATAAAAATAAAAACACTTTCAACGATGTTTAGTGTTTGACAATGTGTTAAACAATGGCATTTAAGAAATGCTAATGTTTGACTTTAACAGACATCGGTCCACAAATCTGCGTGGGAAGCTTTCTCTCCTCTCCTATACCAGCTCTAAATGTAAGCATGACAAAAAAAATTGCCTCTTGAAATTTCCCAACAGCATCCGACCTTCCATCACTGCTGTCCATGAAACGGATTTATAGCCAGGAAAGAATGTTCTGGAAAAGGTAACAGAGTCTCCGGGCTTCCGCCGGTCAAACAAAATGTCTGCTGCTTTGTTTTGGAGCAATAATAATAATACATGAACAAACGATGCATATTTATAAGAACCCTGTTATAGTCTGAAAAACACCAGTTCCGATTTACCGTTAACACAGATGATAAATCAACGACTAACTAAGCAGCAATTCAGTGAATTTAGAAACAGTGAAGACAACAGAAACTGTCTTTCAATGATTCTTTTCAAAATTAAATCTTCAAGGCCAAACCTCTTGCCTCCTGTGGGGTAGTTTAGTGAAAATGCCAAGGAAGGTGATTAACAGACATCATCAGCAGTCGGTTCAAGTTTCTTCTTGGTGGAGTATGTATAGTTTTCTCCACCCTTTTAAGTTCTCAGTTTATAAAATTGTACTGGTTTTATACAGATTTGAAACACAAACTGCACCTCACTAGTCTCCACCATTAGAAAATTGGGCAAACCACACAACAAAGTCTCTACAAAAACTTTGTTGAGATTCAATTGTGAATCCAATTTGCAACTCAGGGGGTTGCTTTAAAGAGAATAAACAATTCCATACAAAAAAGAAAACCCTCCATTTGGTTGGACCCCAGCGGTGCAATCAGTGACATCATGGACAAAGTTAAACAGGAAGTGTTGGGCCAGCCCCTCCCACATGACTGTTATGGCTGTAGGATCTGAACAAACAAACCAACTAACAGAAGTAATTTACCAGAAATTTGCCTTTTGACAGAAGACAAATTCAAAAGTACCTATTGGATTATGTGGTGGTAGCTTTAAAAACCTATGCATGAAATAAACTGCAGCATAATGTGTAGCATAGTTGTAACAGCAATGTTTAAACTACAGTATATCCAACAGTCATTGTTGCAAACTGTTATCTAATAAAATAGAACACAATGCTTCACAACAATGTTTAATATTGAATCATGGACCATAAAAATAATAAAATCTGAAGCA
Source organism: Xiphophorus maculatus (assembly GCF_002775205.1). NCBI lineage: Eukaryota > Metazoa > Chordata > Actinopteri > Cyprinodontiformes > Poeciliidae > Xiphophorus > Xiphophorus maculatus. The sequence continues at coordinate 16,277,453 of NC_036453.1, read as the reverse complement.
ATGTTCCTGACGGAGCATCTTACACAATGCTGCAAACAGATCCAAATTTTTACCAGTTAGCACAGTCACTGAATGGTGACTGAAAAACAGCAGGCTGGGATTTGCATCATGTGAGCAGTAACGGCTCTACTGAAGGCGGTGGAGGATGGGGGGTTATCAGTTGAAAGAATTTTGATTAATTGACACATTTGATCAAGGAATTATTCGGGAGAGTACTCAATTACAAAAATATTTTATATTTCCATAACTAGAACCAGCTAAAATTCAAACTGCAAAAGGAAAGTTAAATAGGGAAGCTGTGTTTCAGAAACAGCTGATCTACTGGGATTTTTATACTCTGTCGTCTCTCTGGTTTTTCAGAGTGGTCTGATGGAAAGAAAATATCCAGTGAGCATCGGTTCTCTGGGAAACAAAAAAAAATAGACATCCTGTTGATGGCACCCATGAGAGGCAATGGGCAGACTGACGGAGGATAACAGAAAGGCACCAGGAGCTCAAACAACCACTTGTTACAACCAATGTACGAAAATACATCATCTAGAAAGACACAGGATACTGAACCTTGAGGCAGCAGCAGATTCCACGACAAGTAACATTCCTGTCAGCTAAGATTTTATGCTTATTATAATATTTACAATGCTATGGAGATCTACTGTATTTAGGTCATTTTCAATCCTTCCATACGCAATTTTAAAAAATGTTAAAAAAAACAACAAACAAAACACACACATTGCTGAAATAATTTTTTTAAAAAATGGAAAAAAGAGAGAAAAACAAGACAAACCCCGCAAAGGTATAGATAAACATTTATATGTCTGTCAGTGGCACAAAAAAAGTGCAGATATAGAATCACAAGCTTATAACACCATCATTTTTTTGTACATTCGTCAAAATCAAAACAGCAGAATTTCTCCTGTGTTTCTTTCTAAAACATATCTCCAAGAAATTCCAAATCTGTAGACAAACTTGTAAAATTAAAATACAAATTAAACAAACATAATCGGGCCTTATTTAAGCCACACAGCCTTACCAATCTGGAAAAAATTTTTTTTCACTTCTCTTAAATCCAAACGCAATATTCAGGTTACAGAAAAACAATTTCGCTTAAACAACATAAAGGTATGAAGATGGTGGTGGAATAGTGTTGTCACGCCATGTGCCACTTAGTACCATGTGAGCTTTGTTTAACAACCACAGCCTACCTACATATTGCTGCTTGCCGAGTCAGTTCCTCCGTCACAACAGTGTGGCCATCTTCTGACGACTACATGCAGCAGGATAATACACCATGTCACAAAGCTCAAATGACCAGAAAATGGTTTCTTGAGTCTGACAATGAGTTCACTGTACTTGAGTGGTTTCAACAGTCACTGGATCTCAATCCAATAATACTAAAAGAAAGAAAAAAATTACCACCAAATCCCTTAGGAAAGGGTTTGGTGGCCCTTAAATCCATCCTTTTAGATGTGGTAGAAAGAGAGATTCATATCATGGATGTGCAGCTGACAAATCTACAGCACTAAAAGCCAAAATCTCTGGAGAATATTCTGTCACCTTGTTGAATCTGTCCCATGATCAATTAAGCCTTAAAATCATGACTGTTGTTGTGATTTTTTTTTTTTTTTTGCCAATCAAGATCATTGTTTCTGCTGTGCTAATTTCAGAAATATTAGCACTTTTTTTTTTTTACAATATTTCCACTTATGACAATAAGTTTGACTTTTGTCGCTCGACAAATCGACTACAACTTGACATCAGGTCAGGCAGTGTAGTAAGAGCAGAAAATACTGCCACCTACAGGCGATAGTTGGCAGTCAAGTAAAGCCAATGGTTTTGGCAACGTTTGAGGAAAATTTGCAATAATCTCACAATTTCATTAGCACAAAGAAATGTGGGGATGTCCTGATTTTGTATGAATTTCCGAAATTGCAAAAAAAATAAAAAAAATGGAGGGACTGACTAATAAGGTGTACCCAATAAATTGGCTAGTGAATTCAGGTTTTGCAGGATGCCCTCTGCTTTGTGTTTCAAAGTAAGTGTGAGAATTCAGATCAGATTTTTTGAGTCAAATTTGATCATATTTGATCCTGAATCCAACTCGTATCCAATCCTACTGAATCCAGAGGGAAAAACCAATGTTGTGACTTTGACATCACTTTTCAAAGCCATTTTTCATAACTGTGTACCGGTAGCAAGTATTAGTATTTAGGAAGATGTTATGACAGCTGCAACAGTAACCTGCCCTCTTTGCAATCCGACACACTCACAGGGCTTCTTTGTGGAGATAAGTCCTGTTTTAGGCGTTGAGAGCAGAGTTCCTGTCACTGATCTAAAGAGTACTGATTGTTGTTCACATCCATGTTCCACCATTCCTGGTTCCAAAACATCACAAAATACCAGAATGCAGGATTTTTCTTTTGTTATTTTTGCATTTCCTCCTCAGCGTTTGCTGACACATCCAGCAGCTTCCTTAGACGCGGAAACTAAGTACACCTATTTATGTCATGTTTCTTGGAACAAAGCATCCTGTGTGTGCGGAGGGGTGTGTGTGTGTGTGTGTGTGTGTGTGTCTGTGTGTGATGTCATTGTTATTGTTCTTTTGTACACTCGGGTCAGCTTTGGAACCGCAAACAGCTCACACTGGAGTCAGAGGTAGGTAATATTCTAAAGAGTAATGTGAACAACCATGCAAAGAAAAAGGAAAAAAACAAGCCTAAGTTCCCCTTCAGTTAGGTGCACTTCAATTTCACAAGATCCATGCCGAATTGTTTTTATTTGTCTATATTGGAGAATGTCGTCTGCTTGTTGGAGTTTTCTGAGGGGGTATCATCACCTCAGCAACAGGATCAATAAAGTCAATCACAAAGCTGGAATCATCATTAGACACAGCCTTAGAGATTTTTAGCCACTGAGAGACAGCAGGTCACTGACTGAATCATGGGCAGTCGATCCCTTCGCAACCTGCAGCAAGTCTCATTTTTAACAGACTCTTTGAATGTTACGAGAAATCCTCGCTACCTTTCACCAGTACTCTGTGCTGGTCCCTGCCTTTGTCTGGCACGTTGAATGATCCGCGGAGCTTTACACGGGTACGGGTTGCAGGATTTGCTATGAGGATGTTATTTTCCTTTTTACCTCCAGACGACGGTAAACGGTCAAAGCAATCATATGTAACTATAAATATGAAAATATAAAGGGAGATCTGCTGGGGAGTGCTTGACTCAATCATACATCCATCCATCCATCCATCCATCCATCTAGAGGTGACTTGTGCTCAGGAAGAAATGTGCAACAGAACCCCCCCCCCCCCCCCCCCAACAACCTGCAGGTGTATGTGAAGAGGACTCTCACTTGCTGCTTGATTACCTTGGAGCTCAAAACGATGTGTGTAATATACCCGAGTGGCATTTTGATTTCCTCATTAGACGTCATTCACCACCAATGTTGGATTTTCCCAGGAAATAAAAGTGGGTGCTTGATATTTCTGCTTATTAATTACTCATTCAATCAGGCCTACAGTCCTGAATAATCACACTGCCTATAGTAGCTGCTCAGCCATGGGAGGAAGAATAAGCAATCAGACACAGGGATTGAAATTTGAAGCAGCTTTTTTTTGGGGGGGGGGAGAGAAAAAAACTCCACAGAACTAAAACCTGGGTCAAAATCAAGTATAAAACAAAAACATTAAACAATACAGTTTTAATTGATTAAATCACATGAACTGTGAAGCTTTTTATGGTTCTGATTCTGAAGTTTTCTGGATGGATGAATACCTATTGGTCCTTTCTGTGAAAACCTTTACTATAGATTTAAAGGGGTAGTTTCTATGTAAATTTGACCTTTTGGAGCTGTACATTTTGTTATAATGTTACTCCGTTATTAAAAACATTCCTGGTTGATTCTTTCGTGCATGTTTGAGAAATCCCTGAATCTCCCGTGGCAACCATTCAGCTGTGCAAAATGCCTGGTTGGACCTAGCTCCGCCTTTGAGGCACAGCTCCTCCTCAGACCTGCAGGTTCCAATACTCCGAGCTTCCGCCTCACAGAGCAGCCCGTCCCTGCAACTCCTCCAATCAGCTCCTTCAGACTAGCCAGCAGCAATTAGCAAATACCTGGTGGAACCAAGAGTCTGCTGAGGGGAACCTCTCAGTGCAATGCTGGTAAAAACTTTGCTAAAAGCTTGTGACGACTTCTTGAAGGCAGAGTTTCAGAAAGAGCAGGAGTTTTTAAAGAGACAGCCACCCAATTTCAAGGAATTAAATTACAAAGTAAAATCTCTTTTAAGTCATATTACATCTTTTAACAACTGAAATTAAAATAGTCACTTGCTGTAAAATGGTACTATGTGCCTGGAAAACACGATGCTGCCCCTTTAACTGAATGGCAATATTCTAAAACGTCCTTTTTGTGTATGCAGAGTGTGATTGTATGATGTATGGCTCAGCTGTGAGTATGCTGCATAGCACCAATTCATGCTGATGGGCTGTCATTGTAATTCAGCACCTAATGTGGATAATTAGTCTAAATTCATGGAGTACTTGATTCCGCTGACAGCTACGCCAAATGTTTGACGAAGGCAGCAAAGTGGGAGCATCAGTCACAGACGAGCGGAAACGCGTTTAGCGGAGGGCCTCATCATGTTTTATTCAATCACAGAGCGATGCTCAATTAATCAGTTTCTGCAATTAAATTAAACATGTACATGCATAAAACATGAAAGAAATATCAGGGGCGTTTAAAATGTTGTTAATCCATGAGGAGAGAATCTATTCTCAGTCCCCCTGACCTCGGTGAAGGGGAGCTGTTTCTGTTGCACACAATGCACTGAAGCAGTCTGAGGCAGAATGTGCTGAAGCGCATCTTAGTATGCAGCGCTGGATGCATACCACCATCCAAAGCATTTCTGTAAATGTCAAGAGCCGTGTGTTTACTACGTCTGCCTGACCCCTAATATTTATTCAGCTCAACAGCCCTCCACCCAATCATTGCTTATTGCTCCATTGCAGAGCTGAGGCTCTTGCGATGTCAAGTTTCATTGGCTGCAGCTTGCCCTATCTTCAAGCGCATTTGATATTACTTTTCGCTTTCCATCAACTTCTAGGGAAGCCGGTGTGCAGATAAATAGTGACATTCTGAAGTGAAGTTTGGGTTTGTTTGTACAGGCTCGTGCCTGTTTATGTTAATGCCTGATTTGTAAATGCAGCCCAGTTGGAGAGATTGAATGTATTTTACATATGAGGCAAATTTGCATTTGGATTCACACTTTTGTCAGCATCTCTTCTGTGTTTCCAGTCAGATACCAGCTTTGAGAGCCTGCTGTCATCGGCCACATACTTGATATTGTGACTTCAAAAAGAAAAGGCTAGTTCTAGATATATTGAGGTAGAGTCTTAACTGCACTGTTATCAATATTAATGAAGGAAAACGTACGGAGAGGAGCAAGAGCCTTTGAAGAATCAATCAGCCGCAGCTGACATGAAAAAAGATTAACATGGAAGCGAGTAAAGCTTACTTTACTTTGACACATGTACATTCTGCGCCGAACCTGGTCGACATCCATGAATGTTGTGGTGGTGGTAATATTATCTTTACGGGACCAAATCATTGACACGTCTGTCTTCATGGACCTCTGTCTTCATGGACCTTCATGGACCGAGCTCTTGCTTGTCCGTCATGGGTTTTCTTGGGGACTTGTCTGAGTAGTTACAAATGCCAGATGTGTGTGATGCAGATTATTTTTCATTTTATTGTATCTTTGTTTAATTTTTAGCTTATTTCATCTATTTTATGTATATTTTATTTTTAGCTCTATTTTTAAACTTTTAATGCCACGTTGTTTGCATTGAAAAATGATTTCCCCGGCCACATGGAATGAGTGGGCATGTTTTGCTTTAAAAAGGGCGTGTTTTGTAGTGTTAATGTTCCCACGTGCAGCTGGATATCATTGGATAATTTGTTTCGCACATCCCGGAAGTCATGGCTGCTGAGATGACGTGATTTGACCGTGTGGTGACCCCATGTCAAGTAGATATATACTGAAACATCTTTATACCGGAACTACTTGCTTATTGAGGCCGCCAGAAATAACCGAAAAATGTTGTGTGAGTGTTTACTGTTATTATTATTATTTTCACTAGTGATGGGTAAATGAGGCGTCATGAAGCGTTTCGACCCATAGCAAAATTGTATTGATACTGTGTCGATACTGTGTCACTGAATACTGACACCTGCTGGGCATTAAAAATCCCTACAGGCCACGTAATAGACAGACTGATTCGATGACCTAGTCTATACAATACGATTTAAGTCATTGTATTTCATTGTATATTATACAATATACAATTTAACTGAAGATATGTTATATCTTCAGTTAAATTCAAAATATATTTGATATTCTCAGATACAGTCAATGTATCTGAGTTGTGTTGGAATGAGGATGCTTGTGGACTGGGGGAGGGGGTTCACAAATTTTCATTCAGAAAAATAAGCTTTTCCAACATTTTGAAATTTAGTCTGTTACGCTTTTTTGACACAACTTCTCCTGCTGTAGAAAAAAATGAAGTAAACAATACATTTATATGAAATAATTTATAAAAAGCAAGTGAGTAATTTGTAGAATGGCTGTATACCTGAGTTTATCCTGGGTGTATCTGGGACTTCATTCTGATGCCTGGCCCCATAATGCCTCAGCATTGAGGAGGTGGATTTATTTAAATAGGACAGTTTTGTCAAACATATGCAACACTTAACCTGCAGAACATAATACGAAAGTAAACTAAGAGTCAATTTCAGCTGAATTTGGATTCAGTTAAATCAAGTAGAAGCTTAAAAGAACCGGATGAAACAACTACTAAGTGACAACCAATACCTTATTTTCTGATGTAAGATCAAAATGGTTCCAAACTACGAAACCTTTCGTTTGCCTTGGGGCTCCATCGTTGACGCTGTACCGTAAAAGATCAAGAATTCCTTTGGCAAATTCATCCCGTTGACAGATTAGCTTCCTTATAAACACAGTTTGGTGTGCCAGTGTCATTTCGAAACAGTTCCTGTATTGGTCACATGACTTGCTGAAAGCAAAACGCTCACCATCACAGGGTTTTGTCTATGGGCTTGATGCATGCACCGACACCAACGCATCGGAGTTTCTGGACCTATCACTAATTTTCACAAGCAGCGACTACAATATTTATTCACACGTACCATTCCAGCTTGCAACTAAAAGCTTTATCTTAATACCTGGAAGAAAGAAAAACCTACAAATAAACATCTAGAAACGGTGGTAGGCATTTTAAAACTGACATTCATGAACACTCTCCATCGAATGTAATTGAGCTACTGTCAAGAAGACAGCTGACACACGTATTTCCCTGCCTTTGCTTTTTTTTTCTGAAACCACTGTGCAAAAATAAAAACATTGGACAACTTTAAACTCCTCAGTTTTAATGAGGACAAAACCAACTTAGATATTTTTGAACTCAGTTCCACCAGCAGCGCCTTTCATGTGATGCGGTGTAGCCTTAAACCTTACCGGGTGACAATTTGGAATTACAGAAACAGATAAACGCAGAGGTGCCTCTGTTGAAAGGCTGTTGTCCAAGGTAGCTTATTTTCTTATTCTTTCTGTCCCTTTGAAGGGTGAACACATACTTTGATCACATGTCTGTTGGATAGATGTAAAGCTGTGTGTGTTGGAGTTAGCCAGGTTGCCCTCCAATGGCTGCAGTTGGTCCTGAATGTCACATGAAGTCACAAAAATAGCTCTCTGTCTTTCTTTCAGTTCAGTTTAGGTCTCATTTTAGGACTGATGCTTTAGATTTTAGAACTGACCTAATGGTAACTCCATGGTTTAATTCCTTTGTATCATTGTGACCTTGGTCAGTCAGATCTCATAATTGCTTGCTGATGCTGTATTTGGAGTGAATTTCATTTCACACATTTGCTTCTAATTCTAAGACCACAGCACTGTTTCTAAGCGGCTGGGCGTACCAAGTATTCCTGTGGGGGATGACCGGAATAGACCATAGACATAGTTAATCAGAATGAAATGTAGCATAGAGCTATTTATCAGTTTCATTTCTTTTAAATCTATTTTACCTTCACAGCAATGCTAGAACATGGGGGAGGATTTGATATCTACCCATGTAGATTTTGGTATCATTTGTCATTTTTTATGTCAAAACAAACAAACAAACAAAAAAGAGCAGGAAATCAGAAAAATTCAGTTGAAATATGTCAGAAACACAAAAATAATTCTAGTTTGATATATTGCGAAGTGCGATTCCTGTGGGAAGAAAAACATACATTTTGGCATACTTACCGTACTTCACTTGCAGTCTGACTGCAAGTGTTTGAAGATTTCTGTGACTAAAATCTGGGATTTCACCCATTTTGTAAGCACATTAACAATACAGTTGCCTTTTTAAACACAAAAAAGCAACTGTGTTTTAAAAGGGCAGAGTATACATTGTTTTCACCGCATTGGATATATTATTTTCTTCCATAGCAAGCAAACATAAGAAAATGATGATTTTGCTGCAGGACACATGCAGGCATATCAAGTCACATATTTGGCGCGGTATGAGCCAGTGAGAATAATCATGTGTCCGCTTTCTGAGGATGGTCCCATTTCTCAGGAGGATGAGTACCGTAAAAGAAGGGATGACCCTAGAAAATGAGATCCAGCCTGGTCCAGAGAGTGGGATTCATAGCACTGAAGGTGAACCACCATTCCCTCACGTCATCATGCAAGGCTTGAGAAGTTACTTTAATTCCACTGAAGTCTAATTTTGAGTGAACTGGCCCTTTAACAAGGCTATGGGTTGTAAAGCTAAACATTATGAGGCGGCAGTAAACAACGGAACGAGTAGCAGGAGGTAAAACTGTCCAACTGTTCGCGTACACGACAAAAAAATACGACACACAACTTAAACAAAAACTTTATGATATTGTTACAGTATCATAAATATCTAATATTTATTTTTGCTAATTAACAAGAGCAAACAAATTAATCAATAAGCCATGTTGTCCAAACTAAGAACATTATTATGCTGCTCTGTGCGTCACCAAAACATGTACTTTATGTATGTAATGTATGTAGTGACTGATTAAAAAAAAGCTCTGTGATTCTTTCTGTAGGCCCGACCGTCATATTAATTCAATTTTCTTGCTGTATAGTTTTATTTTGAAAGTCCCACCGGACGTTGTCCGAGTATCAGCGGGAGCTTGGTGACTGTGCGCTCTGCTCCGGGACCGCGCCACGCTTTGTGGTGAGGCTGTAGTTCAGTCAGTCCCCGCAGCGGAGCTGAGCACAGAGGAGCGGGATGGAGCTGTGCGTCTAACCGGGGCTCTGCTTCTTCTCTCCGCCATGACTTTATCTCCCCTCCGAGCTGTTTGTCTCACAGCGGAGGAATTTCCCCGTCAACATTTCTCCTAAATAACGGGTCGCGGAGACTAGTTGCCGCTTCTCCTCTCATCACCTGCGCGTTGCCTTTTTTTTTTTGTGCGGACCATCCCGGAGCGGAGACAGAGACCGAGACTTTAGTCCGGGAGAAAAGTTACCCGTGTGGGATGTTTGAACTTTGGCTTTCGCCCTGCAGCGTCTAGGATGGTGCCTGGGGAGTTTGATGCTGCTGGTTGCGCAGCTTTCTCCCCATAGATTGGAGGTCGTTTGGACTCCTTTTGGATATAGGGTCGCTGCTGCTGAACAGCCACACTGTACATCCCACAGTGTGCATGCTCTGAGGACTGTCAGCAGCCTGGTCTACCTATGAAGAATCTCAGCACATGATGGAGAGCAGCCTGCTTTTGGTTCCTGTGCTGATTTTTTTTGCTCTGGAAACTTTGGCGTCTGGTAAGCTGGAGCTTGAGCCTCTATTCTGTGCCTCGCAAAGCATAATTCATACCCGTTAAACTTTTTTATTTTATGGCATTGTCACGTTGAAAAATACAAACTTGAATAGATTTTGTCGGAGTTTTATGACATCACAAAGTGTTTTGGCTGTCAAAATGTGTCACCCTGTTCAGTGGTCCTGCAGCTTTGGGTACATTTGCACTTGATTTTTTTTTTTTTTTTTTTGAGGTATGGGATGAAAGGGAGTTGAATATAAATATGTGCCACACTTTTCAGATCTTTATTTGTAGAAAGTTGAAAAGCAGACAAATATCAGTCAGTGGGTCAGTTAGTAACCACTTGCGTTTATGTCAGCAGCTATAATCCTTCTTGGTGATGTCATTTAAAGACCACTTAAACCGGCAGACATCAGAGCGGCCCAAATGCAGCTTTACCCCGCGTCCTGCCCAGGGGACGCCGGCTTCACACCAACATCTGCTCCCCACAGAAATACACATTTATCACTATTATCAGGCCCATTAGGTGAAGAGATTGGCCTATCATAGCTACAATGCAGCACTGAGACAACAACGTTAAATCCAGCCCTGCCGGCCAGTGTGGCAACATTAGGATTGTCGTTGACGGTTTAAAGGTTTGCTTTGATTGTGGAGCAAGTTTGGAGATTTGGATCCTGACTGCCTTGGCCTGAGCCTGAGTGAATCTCTTGTGGCATGACTCCAATAGAGAGTATTGATTCATGTTGTTTAATGGGTCTTTTTTTATGACCATCATTAAAAACAGGCATACATTAATTTTCATTTTAGCTTTTAGGAGTACAACCTTCTATTGTCTGTTTACTAGAGTGTGAAAGCCTTATGATGATGATGATGATGATGCTTTAATCCCTCACCGGCCTACATGATGCGTTTTATGGCCTAAACCAATTGTCCCTGTCATGGTCCTTATTTTGTTATATATATATATATATATATTTAAAAAAAACCATTAGAACTAGAATTAGATTAGTTTTGTTTGGCTAATCTGACATGTTCAGTATATTTAACATGGATTGGATCTGAATGTAAAAATATTTATTGAAAGATTACGCTGCAGTTTTCATCCAATGCACAACAATGGATGAAAATTTCTTCCCCAGTTCATAATGTTTCATGGCAACATTCTACCAATTGAACTTGGCCCCTGATCAGTATTTATACAACATACAATAGCAGGATTTTTCTAAAACAAAAAGTGATTCATACAAGAATAAAATGTGCAGTCTTGCAGGCAGCAAAAAGCTTCCATAATTATTCTTTTTTATATATATTTGACCTCTCAATGGCTTATTTAAACTGACTGGTTTCTGCCAAAATTAGAATATTACTGAAATGTCCATTTATTTCAGGAACTTTTTATGTAAGATACATTATACAATTTAATTTCACACAGATGGCTATTTAAGAGCCTTTATGTATGTTAATGATGAGATTTTTCCACTCACAGGTAATAAAAACAAGACATTTAAGTTAGGATATTACATCAGACCAATAAAAAAATATATTTTTAAAACAGAAATGTGGGGTTAATGACAAGTGCTTATTACCTGCACAAAAGGTCGTTATTTTCAGAAGGTACTTTTAATCTGACAAACAAGACTTATTGGAACGTATATTCTAAATTACAGTTTTCTGACTGATCACCAAAACTCGCAATAAGCAATTAATCAGTTTGTCACATGATAAATTAAAACAAACTCAATAATTTCCATATTCATGATTTATTGTTTTTCCTCATTTTTCTCATTCTTCTCTACCAAAAACTGGATGACAAAAGTCTTCAGTCTGGTAGGTTTTGGTCTCAACTAGGAATTTTTTTTATTTATTTATTTTACAGAAACTATATAATTCATTTTGTTTATTTAATTTGTTTATTTAAAATGTCTTCCACTTCCAGTGTTAAATGTTCATTGAAATTTAAAAGTTTATTAATCGTCGAGAATGTGTCCCTGCATTATTATGCCATTACTATTATATTACTTGAAAATGGTCTGAAAAAAACCCACATTATCCTTTATCACAATAACTTCTGGGACAATTTTATAATCCTGCAAAATTTGTTATTGTGACAGGCCTACTGATCACTGATCCTGACTTGCTGATTGTGAACCTCTTCGAGGTTTGACAGAAAAATGTGGCAACAATACTACTTCTTCATTTTTTCATCTGCATTGTATAACCAGACAGTCTAACACACCATGTTTAACAGTTGGGAGATTATCCTTCAGACCACGTCTCTCAACTCTCTAGAGTGGTTGAACTCTTCCAAACACATGACTTCTAACAAACAGTTTGATTTATGCTAAATGATCTCTGCACAAGGTAAGTGGCTTGTCCATGTGGGCAGCTGCAAATGTCCGTTGGGCTTAGAGGTGGTTTTTGAAGCCGGAGCATCATTATTGGTCGGCAGGAATGTAAAACTCTCTTTGCCAAGAAGTTGGTACCACCAACCGTTCTTATCTTGCCTGGAGGAAGTTGAGCGGCTAAAGGCATCGTATGGTGCTTGCCTGAAATGATCGACACAACAACAGAGGCAGAATTGAATCGGCACCCCACCGATTTAGTGACGTACTCCTACCACCGTCGCCAACATTGTCCCTCATTGACCACGAGTCTGTTGCGATAGATACCGTTTTCATTTTTATTACACAGCCCTAATTCATGCCTATAAACCGTGTATATAAACTTCGGGCAGAACTGAACATGTTCATCAGAACATGGTCGACTATGATGCTGCAAAAAAGAGACGTGACAGAGCCAGTGATGATGCATTCTCATCTGGCGGTGCTCCGCTGCTGAGGCTTCCCTTTACAAGGCTGTAAACACAGGCAGTGAAACCAGAGCAGATGAACTCAGCATCTGTGGAAAAAGCTCCTCCAGTGACTTCACATGCTCCTCAGGGACTACAAAGGCTGGAATAAGCTACTCAGGTTCACCTTCACAACGCTCACACTGCCTTTATAAACAAGTGCATACTCCTTTTACCGACGAGCTTTCTTAAGATGCTAACATCTGTACTTTTTAAAGAGTCTTATTCACATGGGCTTTAACAGGCTTCTGGAATGAACAGAATTTCCCTGGGATAAAACCTTAAGAGTCAGCCTTCCTGCTCATCTTCTGCTTCCTGTTGATATCTGATGGAGCTGTTCCTGTGGGGGCAGAGTCACATTTCAGTCTTCTGCTCATTAGACTGTTTGGTCAGTAAGGTGACACTGCTGTCTGCCTGTCATCTCTGTCTCCATCAGTCAACACAGCACTCTCTGTCCCCGCTGACCACCAAGGGACCATGTGTTTGCCAGGCACTTCAGCGAAGGGACTTCCTTGCTGGGGTTTGCAACGACCCCCTTGTTGTCTCATGTGCGTCCGCAAACACAGCATCAACCAGATCAAACAGGCTGCACCAAACCATGGCACCCACGCTGTAATTACAGTTTTGATTCTGCAACCCCCTTTCCTTTAGGGACGGAAGTGCTGTGGGGCGGAATGTGGCTGAAACCGCACAGTTACCGAGTTCACTTACAGACTTCTTTCTTCATTATTGGTGGTCAGGAATTTGGACATGAATCAGTTCAGTCAGAAAGTGAAAACCTAGCTGGCATGATGTTGTTCCCTAGTGCAGATAAAATAATATAGCATATTCATTTAAATGGTTACAGTAACTTTAAGCATAACATTTATTTTATTTTAATTTTAGCACTTCAACACTGCAGTAGGTAACTTTTATAAAAAAAAAAATATTTCTTTACACATTTGTTGAAATTGTAACTATGTCATGTATGTCAGTATGGTACGAGACAGATAATCAGTGAAAAAATCGAGCACCCGTGCTTTCTCCCAGTGCTCCCAGTGCTAACTAGAATCAACCAATCAGAGCGACGAGGCGGGTCTTAGTGCTCTCTATCACAATCTTGTGTGGCTCTTCTCATCCTTCCTCCTGCTTTCCTGCTTTCTCTTTGCTACACTGTAGCTAGCAGAGCCTGTTGTGAATGCTGGTTAGTATGGCCACCGATGACAGCAGGTAAATGTTTTTTCTGGAAGGGTAAGTTGCTTCTTCCTCATTCGGAGCGAGCGAGTACATGATGTTGATTGACAGTGCTAAGACCCTCCTACTGGCTGTGATTGGTTGTTTTTACTATGGAGCGGTGCACTTCTTCAGATGGCAACAGAAGCTCATGGAGGAGGTGGAGCAGCTCCATCTTTTCACTGATTGTCTGACTCATATTAAACTGTTACTACATAGTGACAGTTTTAACAAATTTGTAAAAAAAAACATATTCTTTCTAAAAGTTACATACTTTATAGTATGTAACTTTAATAGTAGTTTTGAGGTGCTTGTTTTGCAAAACACTACACATTTTTTCAGTTTTTCTTTTTCATAAAAAAAGCAGATGAATAATCAAGTGTCCACCCTGCAGCTAGCTGTTTAACAGACGTGCTGCTTGGAGTTTTCTCAATGTAACTTTAAAAGAGCAAACTTATTTTCCACTTTATTTTGGGATCGGGATATCTTCGAGGTGCATATCTTTCTGGTAAGCAAGGGAAAACTGTAGTCACCTTACACAATAAACATCTACTAAATAGAAGAAGCACGGATCCTGATGATCCATAAGGCTCATTATATAGTGGCTGCCGTCTATCTGGCAGAAATCAGTTGAAAGTCAAATGAAAGGGATGCACACAGTGTGTATGTAAAAGGGAAAATATATCTTTATCTGATTTAAATGAAGCAGAAAAACAATTAGGTTAGCCATAAGCTAAAAAGATCTATAAAGGTAATGCTAGCTGAAATACTAATGATAGCATGTAGGATATCATTAGCAGGTAGATCTAAGGTAGCATTTATTATGCAAAATCCCATGTAAAGGTTAAAATTTGCTAAAAAGCTAAAGCTAGCTAAAATGCTCATGATAGCATGCTAACACTATCATTCACAGCCCAGGTCACCTTGAGACCTTTTAAAAGACAACCAGAACCAATAGATTCCAAATGGCTACATTTGAATTCAGTCACGTACTCTCCAGTTTGATTCTGTTCATAACACGACAATGTAGGAACCGCTGCTTTTCGATTGGCACATTAATGATTTCTGTTTGTAGGAGAGAAAACAGAGACATAGGAGAAACCGCTGTAGTGGTTCTGGAGAACAAACGCTGAGCGTAACGTCCGCCTCCCCCACCTGCCAGCCCATCTGTTCTTCACAGATCAATTAGCCTGTCAATAGCTGCGCTACATCCACAGGAGTAACTGCAGAGTATTCAAGGAAAAAAATTTAATTAGTGCTTTCTGACAAGTCCAAGCTAAGACGTAAACATCCATTTCCTGTCATCACAGCATCAACTTTAGATGCTTAGCTCTATATGTTTCCAGTCACAGAAAGTGTACTAAATTTAGAAATCTGAAATAAGGTAAAAACACTGCGGTTAGATATGCTAAGACATGTCGCTGAGATGCCTGTCACTGAACAGTCCACTGGTTAGGTAGACCTCTAAAAATAGCATTTCCACGTTCCAACGTTCCAAATATCCATTACGCAGCGGTCTGACAATCTTTATGATGCAACCAGGGCACATTTTTGGCGTTTTCGATTGTGAAAGAATAAAACAAGAAACAATGTTGGCTACGATCTGTCACTTTCTGTAAACCTATCGGTGCTCGTCTCCTCTGATATTAATGCTCTCTGCAACGCAGAGGAGCACATTAAACAGACAATGGGGTGCTAGGGTCTGCACGGCTGGGCACTGATCAAAAGTCACCATAATGAGCTGGAACTCCTTTTAACAGTCGCTGCTGACAGCACAAGTCAGCTCTCTCTTCTCCTCAAAGGTCTAAAGGGCAAATGCCTGAGGGGGGTGGTGGAGGCTGACACAGTCCCTCCTGAGCCTCCCTCCTCAGGCTACAGACAGATGGATGGCCCCCACCATTATCTTTCTATTGCAGTTCATTTTATGAAATAGACATGGAGTACAGCAAACCACCAGTGACTGCCATCCCACTGCAGCAGGAGGAAGCTTAGTCCTATGCTTTTAGTCCTTCATTGTAGCAAGAAATGAACATTCTGAAAAGTCATATTGTCGTAAACATATAGATATATAGTATGTATATATACAGTATATGTATATATATATAAAAACATCCCCAGCTTGTCGCCGTAGTTTCATATCATGAAGCTGTTTGAAAGTAAAAGAGCATGAGAAAAATCATTCCAACTTTTCAGCATCCAAAACCAGAGGGAATAGTTGTCAGAGAAAGCTACGCGTTGACCGAAAGAAATATGAAGAGAAGTCTTCAAATGGAACAAATTTGAATTAACGCAGCAGATCTACTCCAATATGCTGCCACCATGCTGCCAACGGTGCAATTCTAGAGTTCATTACTTTACGTTACTTTCTACTACTTCTGCTTCTTGAGAGCACATTAAATGTTTTATGTTTTACAGTTTTATCACCTTTGCAAATGTCAGAAAAAGTGACAACTTCATCGCTCTCGTGTGGGAGAGCGGTCAGTAGTACACAC
This sequence comes from Xiphophorus maculatus, assembly GCF_002775205.1. NCBI lineage: Eukaryota > Metazoa > Chordata > Actinopteri > Cyprinodontiformes > Poeciliidae > Xiphophorus > Xiphophorus maculatus. Next base: position 16,261,052 of record NC_036453.1, on the reverse strand, counting down.
CTCTGCAGTAAAACTGGATTTTTACTAGCCTTTTCGAACAACAGCATAATCAGTACAGATCAGTGGCATTTTACATTTTTACAATGTCTGTAGGTGAAATTGGCAATAATAATAGTCTTTGTGTGTAGCCTGTAGAGTTTGTACTCACTTAACTTAGAGATTTAAAATTGACACTTCCTGATCCAGCATGTTTAATGACAGACAGAATTGGACTCTTCCAAAGGATAAAACAGAACAATTTCACTGCAATACTTCAGCTTTTGTTTTCCAACCCTTTATCGCAGCCTTCTGAATAAAAAGCCAACATGCCTAAATACCGTTTCCTTTGTAGAGACGTCATACAGCTTCTGCTCTTCCTCCTGACATTTTAAAAATGACTAGTTTTAGAGTCTTCTTCACCACGGTAACAACTTCCACACCAAACACCATTGTTGTCAGTGTTATGTGGTTGTGCTTTGTTAGGGGTGTTCACTGATCAATATATATATATATATTTTTGAATTATCAGCTCAGTTCTCATTGCATCTCTAGCACAGAGTTTGCCCAGGTATTGATTTGTTTGTCAAAACCTTGTCTGTCCTGGTAAGGTTAAAATGGGATTGTCTGAACTATGACTGACCAAAGGCAGCTCCTCCCTGGACATGTCTCCTTCATCTAACTGAGACCTAAAGCTGCTCTTTGTAAAACTCTTTAAACGTCACCCTTAAAATGCTTACAAGTAAGTCAATGGGTCCATGAGGACACCGGCGTCATCATGACAGCTAAGGGGTTTTAATATGCATTTCGAACGTTTTAGAAGAACTTTTTGTCAAACTCACTCAACAGTATGAGGCAATGAATGAGGCAACGTGGGAAATCATTTCAAATCTGTTGGAAACGACATGAAAACAGCTCTATAGAACTATATAATTTATGACAGTGGAGAGGTAATAATATACCTCGATGTGGCAGGTGCCAGACTTTTTACCAGATGGGTTCTCACACAGCTGTTATTGTACAGTATAAACACAATTAAAAGTCGTTACCATCTTTCAAATAGAAAAAGACTTCATGGCTTCTGCAGCTATTTATGTTTCATATGTTTTCTGAATGCTGCTTCTTTATGCAAATCGGATCAAGTAGCACGATACTTGATACGTGACAAAAGAAACATTCTGTTTTATATTCTTTTACTCAACAGTTGTGTTCAGAAATTATTCATCAGTACTTAGTGTCTATCCGAGGGCCTAACTGTGAACACCTTCAATTACTATAAGCTGTGATCTTATTGGGGGCCGGTCTCGTTGGCGGGACGGTGCGCCCCATTTAGAAAATGATAGGAGAGCCGCCGAACACCTTAATCAATTAGGCTGTTGTTATTTTAGAAACCAGTAACATGCTCTAAAGCAGCTATAAGACTATTCACGTACTATTGCAACATAGCCTAGACTTTGTTTAAAGATGTTGAAATGCCTTCCTTCAAACATTGTAGAAAATAGGCGTTTTAATTTGACACTTTAGTTATGGTGAAAATGTCACACAAAAACCTTTAATTTTACTGATCTTACCACAGAAACTTATTTCTGTAGGTAAATGAAAATCTTGCTACATTTAGTGCTCTTCACAATTCCAAAACTTTCACTGTTGTTTAAGTCTGGATAACTCCTTGGGGTTTATCACATGGTACTTTACGTAGTTTTGTTTCTGCACAAGTCATTAGCAATATTTCAGGTAGGGGTGCATTGATAAATTAATCAATTGATAAGTCAGCCCTGACGTCCTTAATTTTGGGAGATTGGTGATTAGCTGATACCTATAAGTGAGACCGATCTTTTCCACTGATCTTACCTACCTTTACAAAGGTCTGAAAATCAGCTCCTGTCCCCTTTTCCTCTGCTGTGAGGGAGGACTGACAGACCAACCTATCCGCTCACATCTGGACATACACAACTAAATGTGCGTATGTCCACATTTAGTTTGAACTAAATTTAGTTACGACTAAATGTAACTATTTAGTTATATTTAGTTAATTATATTTACTAGTCATGTAAATTCTGTGGCACCCGAGTGGTGTACCAAATAAATAACTGCAAGGATTGTGAACAGAGTTTCAAAACAGACCAATAAAATTTACAATAATTTATTTAAAAGGTGAATAATTCAAAAGGAGGCACAGGCAGTCCTTGAAGGCAAAGTCAATAAACAAGTCCGTAACAGACTCTTAGCTGGCCCAAGGGGGGGCGCCAAAAAGGTACTAGTATGTACATACTCTAAAGATGAGTATGTCACATTTAAAGGCCCAGACTCCTCTCACATAGTAGTGTTAACCAAAAGCTCCTTCCAGTCAGGCAAAACCTTCAAGCTTCCCAGGTTTCCTGCACTGCCAGCCCCAGAGGAGCCCACTGTGAAGCTGTGAGAAAACTGCAAACTCGTGGGTTTAGCTGCTGCTGTTACCATGACTGTGTCAGTAGGTGGGGAATATTTGTGTTAGTCTGACACTTAGAAGCTCGGTGTGAGATCAAGCCAGCTGATAATGGAGCGCTCTCAGGCCCGGTACACCAGGGTGATTCTGTAGCTGACGGGTTTTGACAGCAGCTGTCTATGACTGACTCCAGAGCTGACAGGGACAGCTCCTTATGTGAAAAGGGATTGTTACTGGTACAGCTGTTATTGTGTTATCCTGTTGATATACAAGCAGTGACTGGAGGGTTAGCAGGCACTTGAGATGCCGCGCTTTCTTGTGTTCTTTGTGGCGTCTCAGTTTGATGATTGATTGTTGATTAGATAATTACAGCAGCCCTACTCATTCATATTGCGTTAATTGTATTTGCTGATGTAAGAAAGACGTCTTTTTCACATCAGTTCATCCACTTTATCAATAGCTTACATGTTTGAATTGCAGCTCCTGGAGTTGTCTTGAACAGTTTTTGGTAATTCAATACATGTAATTTACAATCTAAGTGGCAAATTAGCATTTTTAAATGTTTCTTCATACTTGATTCAAGCTCACTGGCATCTTCCAAAGCAGTTCTACATGAAATGATATGATTTAGGCTCCCTCTCCTATTACGCCACATTGTCAGATGGCTGAAATGTTTTTCAGTCAAAAATTAAGTTGACATTGATCGATGTGCAGCCTTTTGCTGGAAATAAATGCCAGAACACAATATTTGTTTACTGCAAATACACATGCTGTCTCTGTCCTGTCAGAAAACCCACTGATGGTGAAAAGTTACCTATCTCCTGTGTTTTATGAAAGAGGAATAGTTGCTTTAGTTCTTAATTGACTGCATGGTGTCTTTTATGACTTTGTATTTTGTATTTTTATGATGCAAAGCACTTTGAACTACCTTGTTGCTGAAATGTGGTATACAAATAAACTTGATTGACTTGATTGATTGATAAATAAAGGGAAGAAAATATGGCATACATGCTTTAAAGGGATCCATGATTAGTTATGTCAATATACTTTATTTGAGAAGCATGTGCTTACGATGTAAAAACAACAGCACAAGAATACTGTTGGCTGTTCAGTTTTCTAAATCAAAATAAAATATTGTCACACCGACCTCACCACGTTGTTTATGCTGTAGTTCCTTCTGGGTGGATGACGTGCGCGAGGTGCTTAGGTCCAAGCTCTCTCGAACAAGAACAGTAATTTTTGCGCAATAAGAAATGTTCAGCTTTCTCAGTTTGAACTAGAGCACGTTGAAATAGATGTAGAAATGACAAGAGGAAATAAAATTGAGAATAAGAAGGACAGAGGAAGCTAAAAAAGCTGGCGTTTGTGCAGCTGCTGCTTAGAAATGCCAACCAGAAAGGGCTCCAGCTAAGAGCTCCAGTTTCTAACTTGATCAAAACATTTTCTGAAATATGTTAGAATGGTGTGTTACAAGGAGTTAAAGTGCCTCGATGTCAGTGTAAACATCCATTCATTACCTTTCAAGTTGTTTCCTACTACTAGTGTTGACTCCTGCTAAGGATGTTAGTTCTAACTAGCGTTGTTAGCTCTTGCTACTGTAGAAAAGATTCGATCACAAGCCAATCACAACACCTTGTTTCAACAAATATCTCCGGTATAATGGTATATAAAAACAGTTTGCCTCAATCCAGACATTTAGTGGGCTGCCCTTGTCAGCCTCCATAACCTTGACTTTATGTGTTTTGCTCATAAACTCAAGTCCACTATTATCTATCCTCACCATCAGCCCACATTGCACACATAAAAATATGTCAACCTCTGTAGGTGAAGAATCTACAATTCCAATAAAATTTTTTGAAGTATCTCTGAGTTTTTATGTATCACAAACATTAACTTTTGGTCTAATAGGTGATTACCAACATTCAGGCCAACATGTTCAACTCTTGGATCACTTTAAGTCTTTGTTTAGACATTGCTATACCTTGAGGCCTTGGTGTGTTTAATCATCCTATCAGTCCATCAGAATGGCATACCACAACATAGTAAAGCTTCTGATTGGTTACTTAAACTAAAGAGTTTTTGGTTGTTCAAGTATGAAAATAGTTTACATAATCACCTAAGTTTACATAATCACCTACAAACTCTATCCTCACTCCTTGTTTTTTCCAAAAAACAAACGGAACAGCAGACCTATCAGCTCCCTTATGACCTTGTTTTACCAGAGAGTCACTATTTAGAGTAAAAACGGTCCATCAGAATGCACTGTCTGTTCCTATTAGATAAGCAAAGCAATCTGCTTTTGCCTGGTCAGCTTGACACAGCATTCAGCTAAACTTTGCTTCAGTTGCTCTGGCGGTGGGGTCGGCCATTTTGAAACGTGCAGGAAGGACTCGCATTTGGATTCCCACTTCTTTAAGGAACGAAATATATAATATTCTCCTAGAGAGACGTGGTAAATACCCTTAGCTTTCCTTTCCACTGCAAGACTCAACTCATTTAGATGCTTCGTATCAACTCAATTAAAGAAGCGCTGGGGGTGCCTCGATGGGAATCCAACGTATTGTCATGCAAGTTACTGTTGTGCCCGGTTGGTCGCAGAGTGGGAGGGAGTGTAGAAGAAAGCTCTGTATCCCACCTCACACGACTGTTGCACATTCAACTGTAAATGCAGATTTTGCAAATGCATTCCTGTGGATTCTGTAAAAATCAATAGGAGGAGTAGGAGGAGGCGAGAGAGCAGTAAAACAACACACTGTGTAAAAGGGAAGCCATGGTGAAAAGAATGAGCATGGCATAGGAAGATTGTTGCAATGCCTTTGATGATCCCCCCCTTCCTCTTCCTCCTCCGCCTCCGTTCCTCTTCACCAAGAGCACCTCTTCCTTTTACCCTCTTGCTGGAATTCAGTTTAGAGTGAATACTTAACAGCTGTGTCTGTAGAGTAAAGGACTGGATATGTTAGGCACACCATGTGCGTGAGCTCAGCTTAGTCCTGGTTTTATTTGCTTAGAGAGATGGGGCGTAGACATCAAAATGGTAGGCGTGTTTTACCCCCATCTGGATTGGAAGAATAAGAGCTTGAAGAGCCTCCATTTTGGATTTGTTCTAGAGCTAAGCGCTAATATTCTGATACCTAACCTGGATTATATTTATTAGGCGATTTTATGGATGGATGGATGGATGGATGGATGGATGGATGGATGGATGGATGGATGGATGGAGACAAACGGTCCTCCCTGGTGTAATTTGGAGTCAGAACAGCGTCTCAGTTGGAACGCGGCTGTAATGCAAAGATACGGTGTTGGAAGCATTTCAGTGCTGCAGATGTGCAGAAAAAGCATTTAACAGCCTGTCACCCCAAACAAATAGCTTGTCAAGTGAAATTATATTGAAGTGAACTTTCCACAGAGCTCTTTTCTCCACTTTGTGTCTGTGCCACTTGATTTCCTCCTTCCTTTACCTAACAGCCTGGATTTATGCGGCGTTCTTTTTGTTGGAGTCTTGTTTTGAGGATTCCTGTCAAGGTCTTTATCATCTGGCAGCGACACGATGAGCGTGTCTCCAATCGCAAGCTGACCCCCCACTCATCTGACCTGTCACTTGATAACAGAGGATTATTTCTGAATAATGTATTTTTGTGCCATAGTATGTGCCACGCATTTTGTCAGTGTGATGTTTGGCTATTTTGGGACATTTTAAGGTTCGTATTCCTTGGAGTCAGCTGGATCCAGTGACGGATAGCAATGCATGAATACTTTAAGCATCATTTGGTCGTCAGTGCTGTGTCTTAATGAGCTTGTGGATTAAATCCGTTCAAAGATGAAAGGCCGCTGCTGTAAATGGTAAAATAAGTTGGCTGGATGAGGACTGCATCTCAGCTGGACACACCAGGACTGGTCCTCATGCTGAAACGTTTGTAACTCCACTGAAAGAGTAAAATTCATGCCAACTCCTGCTACTGAAAGGACACTGCGGCGGGAGTCTGTCCTGCTCTCGCTGCTTTGTTTTGAATTCTTCTCGTTCGTTTCTGAGCTACATTAAAGTTCCCTGTCACCTTTTTAGATTTCTTTCTCTCCTTCACCTTATCTCAGCAGCTGCAAAAGACTTTGAAGTTGTTTGACAGTAATTTATTCTGTGTATGCATTCCTCCTGATGGTTCAATATGGTATAAATACAGAGTGCTGCTCTTTGTGATGAAGTCTTTTTGATGTTCAGTCTGTCAGTTCGGCCTCAGCAGGTAGGAGGGGCAAGTTGAGGCCGCAGAGCTGCTGAAGTGGAATTAACTGAAATAAACTGGACGCTTCTTTACTTTGATGGAAACATGGCTTTGTGAGTGCTGGCTTTTATTCTTTGCACCTTTTAAGGGTTTTAAAGTGAATAAGCCAACAGTGTGGGTCTTAAGCATTTAAGCTTTTCTATATTTGGTTGATTGAAAGTAAAATCGAAAACCCTGACGAAATTTTGAGTTTGAGATTGGTTGAAATCATTGTCAAACTGCGGCTCTGTCACTTTTGTGTGAGTTTAATGCAAACATCACATTGAAATAGGCCTGGACAACGAATCAATAACAATATGCATCGCGATAGACGCGGGATCAATATCGATAGATAATACATCTGTTAAAATATTCAATATTTTATATATTCACTGAAGGTTGGTGGCTTCACTGAGTCACTTATTGTACTGTTAAAGAAGCAGATGTAGGCTTATATCAGTGTAAGTTTATAAAGCTTTAGACATGTAACATTTGTCTCTTGAGCGTGTCTCAGTGAGCAAAAGCTAATTACTTTCATAAGCAAAACCAAGTAGAGGTGGGCTATAAAGTTTTATCTTGATATTTTGTGGTGCTATTGTGATCATGATAAAAGTGGCAATAAGACCAGTTTATAATTTTTTTTTTTTCTGGAAACTTTATGGCTCTGACTGCATGGCACAGACACACACAAATACTGCTCTTGAAAAACATACCGATTTGTTATACGCTTCTTTAGGACACCAGTCACCTAAAGAAGTGTTGATAAATTATAATTGATACAATAAATGCCCATCCATAAAACAGAGCACTGTCGATGGGAAGCACAGGTCCCTGTGTCCCCACTTTTGCATTGGACACATATTTGTCTGGACATGAGTCAGAGATTGACCAGAAAGTTGCTACATGACAAAGACTGATATTGGACAGCTGGTTCCTGATCTGCAGCCAGATCTCTCTGAAATCAGACATTTTCTCCTTTTGGCTATTTTGGCAGTAATTCATCTCTCCTTCACGCAGCTCTCTCGTCAAACTCCCAGGCTTTCAGCCTGGGTTCCTGCTGCATCCCTGTGGCTTCATTAGCTCATATGTATTTCTAAAAGTTGCTGCCATCCTGCTGTAGAGCACCGTGCACAGCAGCTAATAGGTCCTTAGAGGGATCATGGTGTTCATACCAGAAACTCTTCTCAACATCAGCAGGCAGACTCCAGCTGTCTCCTTAACCAGATCTGAGTTCCTCTTTTCCAGCCCTGTCCCTATCCGTTGTGTATGTTTTCACTCACTTTGAGCTGGGGAGCTGGGGAATACTGCTCATCTTAGAAATTCAAATATCCTTGAGATGTGTGTCAGCGCAGTCAGTCTCTATCATGCAGATCAGTAGCGTTTACTGTCAGTTTAATGTGCAGCCTGCAGCAGCACAAAGGGATCCTATGGAGAGGTCCGAGGTCAAAGAACGTCTTTTGGAGTTCTAATGGAAGCAATGACAATTTCCTTCACGTCCCTGACTGATCCGGACATGTGGGTGACAGCCCATGTACAGATGGCAGAGCATTTCAATTTGGGATGAGGGATCTTTTCATGAAGCCTACGTTTCCTCTGCTGCCATGCGTGTCATCCATAAGAGATGGTGTTCAGTGGTTTCCTCTTGGATCTTCTTTGTTGATACTTAGCTCTGCCTCCCACGGTCGTCTGGTCCTCTTTAAAAAACGTTTCTTTCGATTTCCACGCAGTATGCTTTACCGCTGCTCACGCTGTAAAATTTATGAGTTAGCTCTTAAATGGGCTCTTCTGCTGAGCTCTTAACCACTGTGGTTTATTTCTGCCCTGATAAATAAACAATACACTACATCTTGGTGAACAGCCCAGATAAAACTCACAAAAATATCAGAGGAGAAGCACAGGGGGGGAAAAAAATCATTATTTATACACAGAAAGCAATACTTATAGTCAGTATCTACAGTATATGTATTGGTATCTAATCTATAAGTGTTTGATGTGTATCATGATCAGTAGTGCCACATGTTATATTTACATTATGAGATGGATAACACAGTTTTCTATTACTTAGCTGTACAGTTTTATCCTTTGTATTTATAACATTTATTTAGAGTCCGTGTTTTAAAGAAGGACTATATAAAAAGTGTTTAAATAATTGTACACATAAAGATGAGAATGTGAGATTTAAATATCATATAAAGTGGAAATAATTTGTGTCTTTTTGGTGTTTCGACATTTAATTGATTAGAAGTTGATGAGTATGAAAGGAGCAGGACATTATAAGATCCTGTATCTTCTACCTGCTCCTTTTCGATCAGATAATATAAAATTGCATGTCACTTGGGGATGATAATTTCTCTTTTCTTCTTTCTTGATTTTACTTTTGTCTGTTCGAAATAAAATAAATTAATAAAAATAAAAATTATTCAGTTCAGTTTCAGTGTTATCAAGTTCTTGTATGTTTTACTAATCAGAAAAACTAGTAATGGTTTTATCTCATAACTAGCTTTAAAGTCATTTAGTGTCAGTGGGAAGCTTCAAAGCAGATGACTTCAGATGACTTCTTTAACTTTGCTAGCGGCTAATGGCAGTTCGCTAACAGCTAATATCTATCCAATCTATTTGTTCTCCCACTTCTAGCAAAACTTTAATTTCCTTTGTCACCTTGTCCTCTTTTCTCTTTTATCAAGTGCCTAAAATTCCACAAAAAACGATTTAATATTCGAGGAAGCTTATTAAATGCTTACGTAACCCTCATTGCAGCCTATTTTGGCTCTTTTCCACTAGCGCCTGCTCAGTGCGGCTTGACTCGGCCGTTATAAGAGTTTCCCACTAGTAACTGTTATGTGGTACCAGCTCCTTTGCTAGAACCTACTTTGCTGGGGTCCAGTCAGGTTGAAAGCGGGGAAGGGCAGCAGGGCTACAGCTGGTGCAAATTCGTTTTTGGCGCTCAATACGAACACATGTATGTTTGATTTTATGTTCACCATAGACAAAGTACAACTTTTATGTTTTGCTAAAGGAAATTTTACAACTCATGTCACTACTTTTACTCTGAATAAAGCCTGGTGTATGTCATGATCAGACTAATTAATGTTATGCTAATATAAAGAATACATTCTGATTATTTAATCTGAATACATTTAAATCCCATCAGGGAATGTAAACATAGCTAGCATGACATTTTGTTGTGTTGTGTACAGGGCACATTGTGCTACTTTTCAGGCTGTTGGAACTCAACTTATATAATGATGAACACGCTATTTGGGCTTTTACTCAATTGTAATGGAAAAGAGCCCAAACCTTGTAGAGCTGAGCCGCACTGTTAGGTACTAGGAAAAAAAATATTTTTTGTGGTCAGACTGTCAACACCACAGAGCAACTCATGAACTACTTCCTTTCTTACTTCAAAATAAAAGTGTCAACCATAGACTCAACAGCATGCTGAGCTTAAACCACTAAGAAACAGTCTCTGTAAAACATGTGGGACTCATAATTGTGACTTGAAAATAGTTCAGGAGACAAAGTGCCATTCTGACAGCAACTGAATAATGCTGAGTCAGACTTTACTTTGGTGAGAAATATTGTGCCATTTTAATATGGTGATATCTGATGGAGAGAGATCGTGTCACAGTGAATGCAGCAGGATTTAAAAAAAAAAATAAACATGTATGGAAGTGAAGCTGGAACGATGGGATACATGTAAACTAAGATGTGGTGTGTGCGTGGGTGTGCGCATGTGTGTGTGAACAGCTTACTGAATGACATTTTTCTAGATCAGGACAGAGCTGTGATTCCCTCAATTTCTTTGTTGGTATTTTCACAAAGATGATTTTTTTCCCCCATTATATAGTCCTTTTAATAAGCCAGAAATTAGATCTTGTTAATTTCTGGCAAATTACAGTTCAGCTGCTTATTATGTTTTCATTTAACTAAAGCACTTGCTAATACTACAACCCATTTGTAGAGTCTGAAAACCAATCAGCGTTCTTCCTCTCAGTCAGTTTGGTTAGTAAGAAACTGATCACAATCACAATCATTGGTAATCTGATCTATTGAAATAGTTTTCATAGGTATATGGCAGAAACGTAAAAATAATTCCAACTGGCTTCCAACTATTCTGTTTTCTAGCTCAGCAAATTATACAGTGAAATTTTAAGGTAAAAAAAAATAGATGTTTTGTATTGCATAATGTAAATGTGCAAATACAGTGCATTTCAGACAATTCCAGACTGGAGCCCAGCTGTTCTCTTTATTTGATTTCTAAGCAAGTGCAGTTCCTCTGGACCATTTCCGTTTGTTACAACATCCCATTTCCCCATCTTTGTGAGGGTAATTGGATTGAAAAAAGCACCACCACACTATTCTCTATATCCCCATCTCCAAGAAGCACTTTAGAGGAGTTCTTAATCCTCCTAAACCTTAGAAAGGATTTGCTGGTTGGAGGAATTCTGACTGCTTTTCTTATCAGATAGTGTCAGCAAAGTTTGAGCCTTTGAACTAGTTCCTTTGAATGGACCTGCAGGCTGTACCGGTTCAGCTCCAAATAAAGGTTCTGGTCCTTGAACGCATCGCCAACGGACAAGAGATTTATCCAAGCTCAAAATAAAAAGTAATTCAAGATATGTCACACTTAAAAATCAAATATCTGAAAATGATAACCCGAGCAGACAGAATGAAGAGTTATCAAACAATGATTTAATTTATAAAGGGAGGAAGACAATTCAAATCATGCCACTGGGAGAAGTAAATGCCTCATCTAGGAAATCACAAAAGAAGCCAGAACAGCATCTAAAGCTCTACAGGCTTCACTTGCCTTAGTTAAGGTTAGCGTTTCAACAACACCAGCCGTGGGCAGAGATGGTTTCCTTTACTGGAACGTTCTAGGAAACACTAACTCAACCCTAAAGAAAACAGAGATCATCTGAGGAGTCACCAAACAACTGGGTGCAAACTTCAGGGAGCAGTGATACAATGGAGCCAAGTGCTGGTCAAAATAAACAAAGCAAACTGTCATTTGTATTGGTATACTTTTTTTCCACTAATGTTACACACCAGGCCACGTCTGCATGGGCGTGGTTCATAACAGACCAAAACTGTTATTGGCCAGAACCGGATTCAGTGGCTCGGGCTTTATATAAGATTGTTGACAGGCCAAGAAACAAATCAAAAGCTGATTATGACTGTAGCTACCATAGGATGACCATAGGAGCAAGGTTGGATTTTCAGCTTAAAGGTCAACGAACAGCGAATGGTCATTTCCGCTCTTCACCATCACCTTCTTTTGCAGAATCTTCTTTTGAAGTCTAAGGTTAACAGCTCCGTAATAAATACTCCAAAAACATGAAGATTTGTAACAATTTACAGCAACGCAAGACATTGATATGGTGCCAAAGAAATAGAACGCTGTGTTAGAAAAAAGAGGAAACATCCAATTTACACTCAAGCATCCAGTATCCAAAAAACAAAGATAAAAGTGACACGGTCTTCTGTTGGTATTCCTTCATTTACCCAGCATTTCTTACACCTCAGGATGCTTAAGTTGCTGATATTGCTTTCCACATAACTGTGCTTTTCTCATCTGAGTAAAACAAAAAAAGGGAATGTGGGGCAATTAGCCTAAATTACACCAGCTCCACCTGCATCTACCTTCAAATCTGTTGAGAAAATAAGATTCACAACTGGTGATTTGCAGCATGCGAGATTTCACCCTCACAAAGCTGTACAAAATTTTAATCTGCCTTCTTTTTTTGCCTCGATGTGGGAGCATAAACTGATCTGTCTGAACTAGTTATGTGTGTAAATGTAGATGTTTTTGAAACAGGACATTTGAGTGTGTTATTTATGCCCATTGGTGCTCGGCCCACTTTATGCATCTGTCTTTTAATGATCTACAAGGTTCCACATTACTTATAAAAATGCATAAACCTTTATTTGCAAGTAATTTCTCCACCAAGTACTCTAGATGTCTGTGCTATGTCAGTCATTAATGATTTTCACGCTTTCTAAAATAATAATACATGATTATCCATAGTAAGAATAAGGCCAACTTTAACTCTGTGTTCCTTTCTGTTCCTTCAGGATCTCGCCCCAGGTTGGAGGATGCTGCTCCTCGGGTCATCGAGCATCCGTCCGATTTGATCGTGTCCAAGGGAGAACCGGCGACCCTCAACTGCAAGGCCGAGGGGCGGCCCACGCCCACCGTGGAGTGGTACAAAGACGGCGAGCGGGTGGAGACAGATCGAGAGGACCCTCGCTCCCACCGCATGCTGCTGCCCAGCGGCTCGCTCTTCTTCCTGCGAATCGTCCACGGGCGGCGAAGCAAACCGGACGAAGGCGTCTACGTCTGCGTGGCGCGCAACTACCTGGGCGAGGCCGTCAGCCGCAACGCGTCGCTGGAGGTGGCGAGTGAGTGATGTCAGAGCTCAACTGCTACGTCAGGGAAGGAAAGAAAGTAACAAAACTGGTGTGAAGGATGATTATCAAGTATTGCAACCGAAAATCAAACGTATGGAGGCGTGTCACGCTTTAACGGCTTCCCTGAAATGCAGAACTGTAGAGCGAATCAGTCAGAGTAAGGATGAAGAGTGAAGTGTGAAAGGAGGCTTGTGTGCAGGTGAGATAAGGTGTTGGAGGCCTTAAAGTGCCTGTTTGTATAACAGGTGTCAAATATCCGGAGGCTCCTGTTATGAGACAGGATTTAAATCCCAGATAGAGTTCACTGGTAATAACGTTAGACACGCTGGGAGAGTCAGGAAGAGCAGACATTGCTTCAAAGGACTCCATGCTTTCTTATCATGAGCCTCACTCGGCTCAGTTAACTTGAAACACAGACCTCGACCTTGATGTCAGATCTCCTGGCAGCTTCCACCCTAGCCCCCCGCACTCCCCTCTGACACCACGTCCTATCTTTACCCGCTCCACAGAGCCCAGCCTGCTGTCACGCCGCAACCAGGCCTCTGCGCCCGGTCCTGTTAATGTGGACGGATGACAGCCAGTTCAAGAGACAGAGATAGCGGTTGTCGCTGCTGGACAGGAAGGCTGGGAAACTGTCTTGCAGGGAGAGGACGAGGGGCAGCTGGCAGCTTCCCACCACTAGATCCCATTCTCTTAAAATACAACAAACTCCTGTCAGATTGGACTCTGCGTGACTCCTCGGGTTTTTTTCTCCAGAGCCAGGCTGCTAGTGAACATTTCTAATTAAAAGGGGGTATTATGTATTTTCCAGTTATAGTCAAGTTACTATAGCTTTTTTTCTGAAATCAGATTTTGTGTGTGTGTGTGTGCATGGTTGATCGTACTACTGAATAAATGCTATGTGAGGGGTTTATATCCTCAAAGTGACCTGCATGCAGAAGAAGAACGTAGGCGTCACAGAGTAGCTCTCCATTTACGGAAGTCATAATGGACGTTGGCGTCTAGGGATCCATTGTAAAGTTTTTCAACAATGGGAGCCGACAGGATTGATCATAACAAGACGGTGAAGCTGATAAAAAGAAAGCACAATTAATAGAAATGATCTTTTTTGGAGCACTGACTGCAACTTCTGTAGAGACGTCTGTTTGGATACGTAGTCGGATCCAGGAGTGGTGGGATTGTGATTTGAGGTACTTTAGAGTTCACACCAGAACTTTGGGCCAAAATGATTTGCTTGGTGGGCGTGTTGGGTTTCTGTGGGATGTTTAATGACCCTACAGTGCATACAGCACAGAGAAAATCAAACCAGAATGTACAGTATACAGTTGTGTTAGAGAAGGAGGACATAGAGAAGGAGCAAGTTTACTTTGTTGAAGAAGGAAAGAAAGTAAGATGCAGAGATTAATTACACTACAACAAGTACAGTGACTTGCGCAATACATGTACAAATGTAGCCCCCCCCTGCTCTGCTCCTATCAAACACACAACCCAGATGATTTGACCTGACCAATCCTGCAGTTACAACAAGCAACAAAATAGAGCTGGCGGCTGTTAAACAAAAGCTAAAACAAGAGAAGTTACACTTCTCACTGAAATTATGGTCGAGAAGCGAAAGAAGTAAAATCTCAATTACACTAATATGTTATGTAATATGCTATGAGGCATACTTCTTTTTCCATTTTTTCATAAGTCCATATTTATAATTTTGAACAGTTGTTTATAAGATTTTTTTGGGGTGTCTGGGTGGGACTGCAACAGACTGGCGACCTGTCCAGGGTGAACCCCGCCTCTCGCCCGAAATGTTCACTGGAGATAGGCACCAGCACCCCTCCTGACCCCACTAGGGACAAGGGTGTTAGAAAATGGATGGATGTTTGGGTGGGCGTGAAAAGATCAGAATTGGGCAGTTGAGACCACAAAAAGCCAGATTTTGGGTTGTATTCCCCTGCTGTGCGAACCCAGCTTATGTTACCTTCAGTAGGTAAAATGCTGTATATATCAAAAATAACTTTGACTCCACTTCATAGCCCTATCTAAAGCCTTGAAATTGGCCTCTGTCTCTTTAAGATCCTCCTTCCCTTTCCTACACCCTTTAGCAAGTCAACACAACAATACTTCTTCTCCTTTAAGCCGTTTAACAACGATCTTAGGAGCATGGGACTGAGAAGTAGTTTGAATGATGAGCTCTGCAGATGCAAACATTTATTTTTAGTGAAACCAACTAACCTAACAGTCATGTTTTTGGGCTGTGGGGAAAGCTGGGATGCCTGGAGAGAACCCTCATTTGCCCAAGGAGAATATGCAAACTCCAACCAGAAATAAACTCAGATCAGGATTCAAACTCAGGACTGTCTTGCTGTACAATCTATATCTTCAGCTGATATTTATAAATCTGGCATGATAAACACAGATCAATAATCTTTAAAGCGGGTTCACAAACCCTTTTTAACTCAGGCCCGCTCTGGTTTGCCGCTTAACTCCATGTATTTGCAGTAAAATCAGTGAAACCTCAGACTGCTGCCAATGATTTTATGGCAAGGCATCCATTTTCCTGAAAGGATTCAACCCTGCTGTTGTACCCAAACCCAACTCTACCTGCCTTCGAAGAAAAACAGTCGATGAATCATTCCTCATCTTCCAAAAATATCGTGGATGTGTGAAGCGCGTCCATCACCTACACCTCCCCTTCTAACTGCAGGAAGACGCACTTTTCACTTCACTCTTCGTCTGTTTCTGTAGGAACATCACCTGTGATGGAGTCGGTGGAGGTGTTGAGAGTCACTTTTCATAATGAGTGACAGATATCGCTCATTCTGTGGATGCCCCTGAAATGATAAAAAATCTTTTGGGTTCCAGATTTTTGACAATGTACCACGCCTATGATTTCTTTTGGGTACACGTTCTGTTTTTCCTTCAGTGGCAAACATTGTGCGTTGTTGGTGGCTGCCTCACAGGCTTACACCGACATTCACAGAATCTCTAAAGGTTTCTGAGTGTCAAACTTTTGTTCTTAATGATCCAGCTCTGGCATTCTGTTACACAGGTTGACACACAAAACAGTTTCTCCCACAGATGTGTGTGTAGAATTTATGGTACAGCGCCAAGTACACAGTCTGCACAAAACCTAAAATTGGTTATCAGGCGGCGATACGCCTGATATGCTGCTCAGATCCAGCAAGGCAACTGCTATGCTCAGCCAGAGGACTGATGAAAGTCTATCAGGGTTGTTTAATGACTAAAAGTAATAAATAAAGTCAGCGAATCTATTTATTATAATAAAGTCATTAATAATGCTTTTACTTAGTCGTGTTCTAAATGTATCTGAGCATTATTCGCCGGCTTAGTAAACCTTGGTTGTACTGACAGATTCTCTTTCGCCTCCTAAAAATGAATACCCACATTTAGAAAATTTGTGCTATCTTTCAATTCAACTGAGAAGTTGGAATGTCAATATTTTGGTCAAAAAATCAACTGGAATAGCCCCTGAAGTTTGATTAAGTGTGTAATTATACTGGTAGAAACAAATCAAACAAATTAGTAAGAAGTGATATGAAATACTCCACCTCATTTGCTTTTGCTACTCCTCTTTAAGTAAATTTCTTTCTAGCCATATGGTTAAAGAGACACTGGAGTTGGGGTTATGACCCTTTGCCCATTACAATCAATGGAAAAGATGGTTTGAACCTATTTTCTCTTTTGTTCTGTCGTCTTGATCTGCATCCATAAAGCCTCATTTTCAACTCCTCTGGGATTTGAGGTTGAAGTTCAGGTATTATCTGAGCATTTGAGATGCTAATCAGCTGCTCCCTGTTGTTAAAAAGATACCTTGTTGCTAGGCATCATAACAACTGTGCGAAATTTAAAAAGTAAGAAGACAATTCCTTCTAGTGGCGCAGCATCCAAAACTAGAGGAAATAATTATCCAAACATGCAACGCCTCAACCAAAAAAAAACAAAAAAATAGGTGAACAAAAAAATCAGAGCTAACATAACAGAGCTACTCCAATATGCTGTCATCTGCAATTCTAATCCTAAAACCTTACAGTAGGATCAGATGCTGTGTCTTTTGGCTAATATCTTTGTCATCATTTTTAAGCTTGAATATGCGTTCCATAAAGTCTGTGTCTATAGTAGAGGCCAACCTGTCTCACAAAGAGAGTACAGTAGATGTAATAGCCTGCAGTGCCCTGGCTGCACCAGGATGTGACATTTAGAGTGACATGCCTCACTTCCTGCTAGCTTGTTCTTTAACGTCTTCTTTCTCTGACGTTTTCATTTCATAGGCTACTCGAGCGCCAGACTTTATGGCTCATAAATATTCATCCAGATGTGTGAGGAGAAAAGGAGATTTCACTGTGCGGGGGCCGGAAGGGGTTCAAGCATTTTCACTTTAACTGAGTGGAATAACCTTTAAGGGCTGGTTCACCCAGAAATCCAGCACACCTCCAGGGTTCTTTTTAAGGGGAGGAGGTGAGAAACAGGAACATTCAGGCCCTGAGGGTCAGAATCGCAGCTGTTTTCAAGAATTTCAGACATTAACAGGTGAAGGTGGGTGCATGCCGAGTCCAGTCCAACTTTCTCACCCACAGTAATCCTGAAGACCAGAGTGAAGGAAGCAGCTGAACATCACTGTCACCAGCTAGAGCCTCCTGTCTCATTCCGCTGCCCTCTCTCTCTCAAATACTTACATGTACACACCCCTACACACACACCACACAATGGCTGAAATCCTCGCAGTACAAACTGATTTCAGGGTTGATGGATTTGAATTTGAGTGAAGGACTTAGGGAGTTAGAAAGAATTTATGGTGGAAGGAGAGCAGGTTGGGTGCATCTGATCAAATGGATAAGGTGACCACAGACAAATTCATACGCTCACGTTTACGTGAGTCCTCCCCCCTCCATACTCCTCTCTGTGTTCCGTCCTGGAGCTGCCCTCTGTCCCTGTTATTAAGCGTAGCGTTGTGTAGACATATGGGCTGTGATGGGAGCTCTGCGGGGCATGCTGTCCTACACAGCCAGATGCAGCTGCACTGCTCTGTGCCCTTCCAGCTAAATAGCTACTCACCTGCAATCAGTCTCTGTTTACACCGACATCGCTGCAGTACAAGTAAGGTCAGTGTGGCTGTATAACTAGCAGACAAAAAATGACTTCAAGTTGTCACATTGAATTGGTGTCTTAATGCCCTGCCGTGGAATAAACATTTACTGTAAGGGCAGTAACAGCTCTGCTTGTGAGAAGAGGGCCATAAACTGAGGGAA
This sequence comes from Xiphophorus maculatus, assembly GCF_002775205.1. Classification (NCBI taxonomy): domain Eukaryota; kingdom Metazoa; phylum Chordata; class Actinopteri; order Cyprinodontiformes; family Poeciliidae; genus Xiphophorus; species Xiphophorus maculatus. Next base: position 16,242,726 of record NC_036453.1, on the reverse strand, counting down.
ACATTTGCATAAACTAATTAGTTCTTAAGTCAGAGTCTCAAGGGCTCCTCATGGTTGGGCAGAATTGCTGAAATCCGTTGTCATTGTCGTAGTTGTGTGACGAAAATTGCGTCGCCTTGTTCTCAACATCTAGAAATAGGTATTACCCTCTGCCATGATTGCTGTGTTCACTATGCTGTCGTAAATCACACATATGAAAAAACACAATGACGTATACTGCAGCACGAGGGATTTCACAGGAGCTCTGATCTGTGTGTCTTGTGGACTTCGGAGGTTGTGTGCAAAAGCACACAACGTCTCTCCACAACCACTTGACTTCGACAGTTCAACTTTGTTCTGACCATGTTGGGCCCTTAACTCCATTAAAACTGTTATGAGGTTTTTCATCAGTTGAGCTATTGTCAGACATCCAGTTGGTATCGCTTTGCTTTATAACCCATTAGGGATGTTTTTTTAAAGTTTGATTATATAAAACCTCATTTCCACTGAGCGGTAGTGCAGTCAGTGCAGTTTGTGACACAATTTTGTCTGTTACCATTGTAAAAACATCAAATATAATCAACCCGTACCACACCATTCCTGTGCCCCCTTCAGTGTAGGTCCACAGGACTATACAGTTAGGGTGGAGCTCCTGGTGTCACACTACATAGTCCGTTAACTGGGGGGACAGAAAAACTTCACTGAGACATACCAATGGTTTACATTTGCTGTAGTATGATGCCATGTTAGGCTTTTGAGTTTTAAGATAGCGTGACCTACCGCTCAGTGGAAACGAAGCATACCTACCTGCGAGAAGTCATCATCCACAGTAGACAGTTTGGAGATTGGTGAGGGATTTATAACAGAGCAGACATTTCAACCTAGTGGGTGTCGAACTTTCCTGGTCCTGACCTCTTTTTTTAGTAGCAAAGTTTTGCTGGCACAAGGCCTGATTCAGTCTCTGCTCTAATTTATCCCTACTGGGTTCTGTTGCATTGTGGTTCAGGGCACTCTGCTTCTTCCATATTAAACTTGCTTCTTCCCGTTTTAATGGCCCTTAGCTTGTGTGCTGGTGTGCAGTCATGTAGAAAAGGGGTCATCCACAAACTGTGCCTCACAGGACTCCCCAAAGCATAACGCCTCCACTGCCATGTTTCAGTGGGATGACACTTTTGTCAGGGTCCTGTTCAGTGTTAATTTTTCTCCACATGTAGCATATTCCATGAGATGCACAAAATTCAATATTTGATCTGAGTGAGCAGAGAATCATCTTCCACCTTTACAATGTCACCTTCATGGCTTATGGCCAACTAGACAGATAATTTTAGGACTTTCTATTTTTTAACACTCTCCTATAAAAGCAAGATTTATGGAAATGTCTGTCCTTTCAACAGATTTTGTCTGCTTTTCTTCTTCGTGATATTCCTTTCTGGCCTGTCGGTTTAGGAGGATCTCCACATTTTTGTAGGTTTGCATTGCAGTGATATAGTAGGTCATGCTCTTTCCATTTTGGGATGATGAATTGTATAGGTTTGAACCTAACTCTGCTCTAAATTTCTCCACAACTTCCTCTGCTGTGTTCCTTTATCTTCCAAAAGCTGTTTGGTCTTTAAGTTCTTTATCAACTCTCGGAGGCTTTCACCAAACAGCTGAAAGTCAGAATGTCATACTTCATTATTCTTCCACTAAACAATTACTGACCCTTTTCAACTATGTCACCTAATTATTTTTGAGGCGCCATAAAGTGAGAGACAGGAATATTGAATGGAGCAACTGCCATTGTTTTTCCAAGTTATTTTTGCCAGTATAGCCATGGCTTCACTTGTTCAAGTAGAGCTAATTTCTCTACGGAAGTAGAACGCCTAGTTGGGGTTCATAGACAGCAGTATTTACAAAAGTTGGAGATAGCTAGCTTAGAAAACAACCTACAAATTCTCCCTCATGACTTGTTTGTTGATTTGATCAAATCGCTGACTTTATTTATTACACATTATTTATACCACTATGTCGTAATTGGCTTCCCCCTTAAATTGGAGCAGATTTAAATGCTTAAAAAAATCTAAATGCTTGCCAGTTTTTTTGTACGTTAGGCTACATGATGGTGAGGCATTCTCTTCATGGTTACTAATGATTAGATGATTAGCTTTTCCATAATGCAATATTTGATTGAATGTTACTAAGCTTGCTTATTTATAAAATATATGAACGTTAATCTTACCTTGTAGAAAGTGAAAATCCACAAATACACCCTATGGCCATTCTTACAGTGAAATCAACTAAATAAAAGTGAGATTAGGTGAGATTAGGTTTGTTTTTAATCAAGATTTATAGGAGTTAATGCATATATGAGTTGTTTTGACGTTTGTTATGCTGGTGTGGGCTACTTTCTGAAGAACGTGACGTCACATGACGATACTATGTGTTGGTCTATCACTCAATGTAGCTGAATGAGAGAAACAGCGCATCAATTCTTTAGACAATATTTCTCTCCACTGTTGAATACAGTGTTGGGACCTTTAGTAGCAAATATTTTAAAATAACTTAGAACGGATCTGATGCGTGTTCATGCTTCACTAATGGGATTGCGGCTCCAGGCCTTGTCAAAGAGCGAACTGGTGGTCATTTCGAAAGGGGGGGATCAGATGGCTGGAGTGAGGCTGTGGGCTTCTGGCTTATTCCCCTCTGTATGATCCGGCCGTCTGCTGGTCATCGAGCCAGACACACTGGCCAACCTTCCTCCAGAGGATATCCATGAATTAATTAGACCATACAAAAGGCAAGTGTTACTAGTGACCACCATGTGTTTGTGTGCGTGGGCGGGCGTGTGTGTGTGTGTGTGTGTGCGTGTGTGTGTGTGCGTGTGTGTGTGTGTGTGTGTGTGTGTGTGTGTGTTGATCTCATAAAGAGGTTTCTGAGACAAAAGCTGTGGGATGGTTGGGGGAAGGGGTTACAGTTTTGGGAGGAAGAGAGGTTAACAACAGGTGGTGTGAGGAAGAGCATAAATGTTCTCCCCCCTTTAATGACAGTGTGGAACAGGGGCCACGGGGCCATCGAGAGCACAATGAAGGGCCCTTGGTCCAACTGTCGTGTCCAATCATGCTCCATTGTCGCCCTGTGTGGTTGATCGCAGCACTGCCATGCACACAGCACCCTCTAATATTTAACTCTGAGCTGTGTACTGTATTGGGATTTGCTTAGACTTATGTTCACAATTGGTTTTGTTTAAAGAATAAAAACAATGAATGTCCAATCTACATTAGATTCATGTTAAATAAAGAATAATATTATTGAAAAGTTCATTTATTCTAGTAACTCAGTTCACTGAATTAAACACAGATTCAATCTCACACAGACTGATGTTTTCACTCCTTTATTTCAGTTTTTTTATTACGCTTTTCTGCTTATAGTTACTGCAATAGGGTTGTGGTATATTGGGTATGTGAACTTTTAAAGTAGACATTTACAAGCATTTTTAGAGGAAGTCTCAAGTATTCATGTATTTTAGCTATTCATGGTCATATCCTCTGGTCATAACATGACAAATTATTGAATACTCAAACCAGGAAGGTGAAAAAGTGATACTCTGAGAACTATTCTCAGAATAGCTCTGTGACTAGGACTGGCCGATAAAACAATAACTATATATATCGTGATACAGATGTGATCGATGTCAGTAGAAAATACGTCCGGTAGAGTTTTGACAATTTTACTGAACTCCAATTCAGAACTGCATAGCATTTTGGGAGATGTAGGCATAGGAAAGGCGTTAGCTGCTCAACCTCTCATGGCTCAGTTAAGAAACAAACTTATTCCATCTTTGGTAAGCCAGCCGCAGCCTGTTGCATGCGCAGCAGCATTTTCGCATTGCCCCAACGTTCTTGGACATACTCCACTCCTCAGAGATCTGCTTGTACTCGAGGCGGAATCAGTGTGAGCTCAAATCAAATGTTCGCCAGACACTTCTGAATAAGGGTCAATTTTTACAACTGTGTTCACATACTCCGTCTTGTATGCAAAACCGAGCTGGTAGTGTTGAGAGTCAGTGAAATTGGTCACAAGGATGCACAACTTGTCTGCTGCTCTCGGTGCAGCCCTGACAGGCAGGGTGGACACTTAGCCACGTTACTTTTCCACCCTGTTGGAAAAGTGGCTAAGCGTCCAACATCAAGCTTGCTAGTATCCTTTTGGATTGTGGAAGCTGAAGGAATTTATCAGAAGAAATATAGGCAATTTGACTATGAAATCTCAATTGCCTGCCTTCAGTGTGCTGAATACACACAGTAAGCTCGAGTAGTTTCACATTTTGCCACCGTGCCCCATAACTGCTGAAAAAAAAAAAATTTGGGGTGAAATTAACAATAAAAAGGATAAAATGAGTACAACAGCTCAGGAGGAAATGTTGGATAAAAGAGTAAAGGTCATGTCAGTAGTTTGGCAGTATTCTAGATATTTAAAACAAAAAAAACTAATCAATAATTGTCTTTGTTGACTGATATGCAATGCTTATACCATGATACGTTTTCTAGCCCTAGATCTGGCACAACAGAAGTGAGAGTAGATTGAAAGAAATATGGCTGTGCTGAGATGAGAAGGCACCACATGTACCACTTCGGTACGGAGGTTACAGTAATAAACCAATCCATTAGTTCATCACCTATAACACGAACCAGGATCCATCTGGGGAGTTTCATGTCATCCATGACAGACAGCAAGCCTAAGAGGCCAACGCAATCAATAACCGGCTCATGGAAATCAATTGGAGGCAATCTGAGTATTATTACAACACGGGGGAAAACCGAAGGTGGGAGGTGCCGGGTGGAGCATCCAGCAACTGGTTCCAGTATGTTGTTAAAATGCAGGAAGGTCAGTGTACAAATGAATGTCAAGTCTTAACAATCAGAATCAGTGTGTCAAGCTGCTTGGGCTGCATATTGAATTGTAATTGGAGCAAATTATTCTTCCCAATAAGCAGCCTATGGTGATTATTATTTAAATGTCAGCTGTGTGTGGAATAGCTGTAGGCTTTTATTTCTGCAAACCAGACGGCTTGTTTGTACCACTGCTGGCTAAATGCAGGGCATCCATGCTCCAAACTTCAGTTCTAATTTAAAATCCTTCACCAGGTGATGGGAATGCATATTCCTGGCTTTTTGAATCTTATTTATATCACTGGACAGTTTCCACTTCCTGTTTGGATGAGTCATAAAGTGGTGGGACTCTGGACGCGACAGTCTGTTTTTTTTTTTTTTTAACTGCTTATGAATATTGCATATGGGGAAATTTTCAATAAAGGATAATAAAAATGAAACTAAATTTGCATGTTAGTGTCGTTTCAGCTCTTGCATAATAGCGTTAAAAAAAGAGTTCAATATATTGTTTTTTTCTTTTATTAAATCATAAAATGTTTGTTTCGTTGACGTCCCAGCGGCCGAGGGGCAAATTAGCATTGACTTGACGGACACAGTGTGTCTCCGCATATCAATAAGGAGCTTATGCTCATCCTTTCTATACTGAGAGGTGTTTGCTGTCGGCTTGTGAGCAGCGTCTTTCCAAACAGCGAGATTCACTGAGCCCGGCGTCAGCCTTGTCTTAAAAATCTACAGAGATGAGCATCTTTCATGGAGCCATGGATCTTGCCTCCTTGGAGCATTGTTAGGAGGAACTAATTACTTCTGACAGAGAACACCCCATCATACAGCCGGCAGCAGATCTTTTTTTAGTGAGTCTTTGCTCAGCAATCCACTACCACTATTGACATGCTGTCTAAAACACCCAGCGTTGTGTTTGGAGTTCTTGTTCCATGATCATTTAAGTGATTTTCTTTATCTGCGCATGCATAAAAATACACCAGCTAGAATTTTGTCTTTGTAGAGCTTTAAATGCAAATACTGATTTATAACCCATTCTGTGCAAAATAGGAAGTATAAGAATAGCTTTCAGAATCTTACTTTTTTTTAGTCTTCCTGCTGAGAGTGTTCATTACTGCGTTATGTTATGAGCAGAGGAGAAATCGTACCTGTGTGAAGGACCAAAACAACAAAACAAATGCAAAATTATTATAGAGTCTTTAGCATCTCATGTTAGTAATTAGCACATTATTATAGCTAGCGTGACTAAAATAGGAGTCTTAGTGTGTATTCCTTAGAGAACTTAGATTCTTACATGAACTCAGAAATGTCCGAATGATCATCAACGTTTTTAAATCCAGAATGGTTCATGATGGACAAACGGTAAAGCTAGTGGTGGGACTTGATTAAGATGTTTCATCTAGTTAATTCAATTAATTAATCGCAAAATGAGCAACATTTTGAACTCTAAAACACTTTTTTTCAGATAGATTATTGATTTAATAGACATATGAGTTCAACATCAAACACATTTATTGTTTTTAATCTGTTAGTTTATTCAACCATCAGATTGGTGTCATTATATCCATTCAGCTTTCAAGTGTTTCTGGAATCCCTTATCATTCATCGAATGTCTTTGAACAAATTATTCTTTAGAAATGTGAACTGTGGATGTTGACATTAGGATTGGGGATAAAGGTGCTGCTGCAACATGTTTAGCATCGAGATGCTATTTTAGAATCGAATAGCTTCACTGATAGGCCAACTCATTTTAGTGCAACTTGAACACGTTTCCCAGTTTCCCCTTCTGATTGTTTTTTGAAGCAAAGTCACCACAGAGGGCCAAGAAAAGCAACTTTTTCACCCTCCGCTGTTATTCCCTGTTGTTGCTTTTGCGCCACGTTCACAAGCACAGAAGAAGCAAAGTACAAAGGTTCTGGCTCATTATACTTCGGACGCAGAATAGTTTGTGTCCGAAATAATCTGACTGGCTGATTGACAAACAGGCAGCTCCAGGTCAGACTCTGAACATCTTTTCTCACAGTTTGTCAGCTCTCAGCTTCCCACAAATGCCTGACTGGTAACAGCTGCAAGACTTTTCCAAAGGCAGTTTCTGACTCAAAGTTGACCTTTGCAACCTTTTTTCTTTTAATATGTAGAGCATAGCATTCACCTGTGAGTATTTGGTGTGGTTGAGTTGTATTTTCCAGCTTTTTTGTGTGTGCTAAAAGAGGCATTTCAGGAGGATTTTGGCACATTTGACCTGCCTCCAAATTGTAGGTAGGAGGGTGAACAACTGTGTGAAATTATTATTGATTTGTGCTCCCATGTATTTGCACAAGATTCCTTTCTTGTAAAGATGCACTCCCACTTTTGAATTAGAAAACGTCCGCAACGGGGGCTTAAGTCATTCGTGTGGAGCTAAATGGATTTCTGCTCCAGGATCCATCTGTTTTTGAAGTTTGTTGATCGGGGTGGAAAATTGGAAATGTTGCTCTTCTCTCTCTCCCTCTCTCTATAGCTTCACTGTTTCTCTCCTTCACCGAATGCAGCTGTTTCACCCTTTAAGGTGATTCTTAAATTTCACTATTTAACACAGTCATTGATTTATTTTTTTTTTGCCTCTTCCCCCCAGCCCCCACTCCCTAAGCTAAAGCACTCCAGTGTTTTCATTTTCCCTTCAGCATATCTACAGTTTTCTGATCAGGCACACTTGACCAAAATAAAGTGAAAAGTGTTTTGGCTCCTCGCTTCACCGTCTGCCTCCAATATGATAACAAATTTGAAGGTGTTTTTTTTTTTTACACATGACCACCTGCCTTGTCGGTCATAACTTCTTGTAGCGGACAGAGACAGCTGACAGGAGGTCAGCTGACGCAGAGAAACTGGCTTGTCTCCACACAAAAGACGTTGATGTCGGAGGGACGCTTCACCTTCTTCACCTCCCCCAGCAGTGCAACACTGCAGGAAAAGTGGACGAGGTCAGAAAGTGAGCAGTGAAAGTGCTGCTAATGCATAAAAATAACAGGACTCCATGTGAGTGGGAACTTTACGGAGCCGGTGGAGGCAATTCTGTGGCATTAAACAGTGCAGTTTAAAAGGACGGCGGTGTAATTCAGAGAGAATGGTCTGGAATGGATGCGGGGGTCTCTCTGGTTTCAGACTTGTTCCGTCACAAGTCAAACCTGCAACTGTTACAAGTTTTGAAACAGGAAAAGAAGCAACACTCCTCTGACCATTTCTCTTCAAGAGATATAGCAGAACCAGACTTGGACTGCATGACTTCCAATAGAACTTACAACAAATTATCCACTTTACTAAGATGTCTATACATATACTACAGTACAGACCAAAAGTTTGGACACACCTTCTAATTCAATGGGTTTTATTTATTTTCATGACTATTTATAAGGCAAGAAATCCCACTTATTAACCTGACAGGGCAGGTTGACCTATGAAGTGAAAACCATTTCAGGTGACGACCTCTTGAAGCTCATCAAGAAAATGCAGAGTGTGTGCAAAGCAGTAATCACAGCAAAAGGTTGCTACTTTGAAGAAACTAGAATATAAGGGGTATTTTCAGTTGTTTTACACTTTTTTGTTTAGTGCATATTTCCACATGTGTTATTCATAGTTTTGATGCCTTCAGTGTGAATCTACAATGTCAATAGTCATGAAAATAAAGGAAACTCATTTAATTAAAAGGTGTGTCCAAACTTTTGGTCTGTACTGTATATACAGTAAATGTATAGTTTTAAACTTACACAGTCATACATACATTCAGCATCATGACATGCAAAAGTAATGTGGGTTTTCCCACCTCCTTTAGTAGCCTATACCAGAGATGTTCTCAAGTCAGTTTTTCCAAGTCAAGTGTCAGATCTCAAACAACTAAAATAAACATTTCTTTTAAAAAAATCATGCCATCTAGTCTGCCTGCAATTCTGCATTGCTGGAATCTTGTGCCAGTTGTCCTCCGGCTCGGCTTACCAAACAATCAACTTGTATCTTTCGAAACTCTTAAGAGCTGAATAATAGAGCTTAGTTTCTGTTTCAAAGAATGTCACATTTATAACACCTGTTCGTCTCTCTACTCATTTTTTTCTGGTTTGGAAGCTTTTCTTCTCCTAACTGCAAAACATTCAGGGATTCCTTCTGACTGAGTGTGAGATACTTTGTAAAGAAAAGTGCAAAACAGCAGAAACACTGAGTTCCCTTAAATCAAGGCTTAAAACCTTAACTCTTTAATCAAGGTTTTAAGCCCTTGATTTAGTGTTGCCCTTGATTAGAAGTAAGTGAAACATCGATCAACATATTTGATGCGTATTTGCGTGATAATTTTGATGATAGTTGACAAAATATAATATTTGTTGCTTCAAAAGTGTTGACTGTGTGACGTTTTTATGACGTAAAGCACTGTGAACTGCCGCGTTCCTGAAATTTGCTGTCCAAATAAACTTGACAAAGTATCACAGGAGGTGGACAGTTTAAACACCCGAACCTGGAGAAGTGTAAACCTTTTTGTAAACCAGATATATTTTGCAGGATGGAACTGAAATCCATGTTACAACAACAGCAATAGGTCTTTTGTTCATAGTTGATTTCTATTGAACACTAGAGTTTCTTATCCAGGCCTTTTTTTTGTGTGTGCCATGAGAGCAATTTAGCTTGCTTTCCTTTTGGCCTCAGTGATGTTGTTGTTCCCAAGCCAACAGAAATCCCCCTGGTAGTATTTCACTTGAATTGCCTTATTGTTAAAGTGGAATTCTTGGAGGTGGTCGCTGCCACCGTCCTAGTATAGCGGTCAATCATTAAAGCCCACTGGGTGGGGGGCGGGCGCCCATTGTTAAGAGACACCCCTGTCCATCTCGTCCGTTCCCCCTGAGGTCGAGTTTAAAGAGTCTTCCTGCTTTTCCAGATGGGTGAACTACAGTAGGCCCGATTTGGGTGGAGGATCGGCTGAGGGCAACAAGGGGCCGGCGAGTAGGGGGTGATAGGCCAGGGTGCTGGGGGTGAGGGCTTTATTTGTCTTACAATGGGCTTCTCAGCAATGCTAAGTGACCCTGTTACCATGCCGCTAAAGGCTGCACGACATCAGCCATTACTAGATTAAAGTAATCCTCTTTTCGGGGGCCAGACAATTGCTTTATTAGCTGACCACACACAGAAGCTTCGGCCATCTCTGTAATGGTATTGTTGTGGGGGACCCTCGGGGTCTCGGGGTGGTGCAGAGGACGGTGAAAGGCTGTTGCATGAATTACCTTTACTTCCTCGCCTTGAGCTTCTCTGCCTATGTCCCTTATAGGGGTCGGCATTTACCGTATCGTTCATATTTATCATTTATTGTGATAAAATTCTTACCACGAGGAGAATTTAAGTTGTTTTCACAATAAATTCCAATTAATGATGTTTAAAATGACCCAAAACTGAGCATATTGTCAGAATTGCTTTTTTTTTTTTTTATTCTTTAGTCCACCATTGTTTTTTCCAATAGGAATTTCAATATATTTGAAAATATGATTAAATGCAGTTAATATGTGCAGTTTAGTGTTGCAAATCACACTTCTTTATGTGACTGGTGTCCTAAAAGTTTGCTAATTCCCAAAGAGGTGTGTTTTTCAAGAGCAATATCTCTGTTTGTGGGACTAGGACGGCTGTGCCCATGTAAAAGGAATAATAAAAAGCTTTTTAACGTCACTTTTATTATTATCACAACCGCACCACAGAATATCGTGATAAAACTTTAAGTTCTCATCGCCCACCCCTAGTTCCTTATCACACGTGAGTTAACATATTGCTATATTTTCTGTCAAATTACGTGTGAAAATTCCTCCCCTTTTGTTGGAGATTTTGTTCTTTTCCAGCTTGTTTTTTACAAATAGCTGTCACTATAACACAGCTCCCCTGTTCTTTGTTTCTTAAGGCATCATTTATGTACATCTAAAATTCAAAAACACACCCTTCATTACTTACCGGTGCCTTTTTGCTGACATGTCTCTATTGTTCAAAAGGACAGGAGCTGTTTTCCTTTGCCGCCTTGTCGATCAAGCCTTATCATTTATTCATCTTTTTGAGAAATGGGAACCCACTCGAGCAGAATAAAATACTGTCAAATATGTTTAAACTTTCATGAGGAGCTTGGGTAATATGAGATTACGAGGCACGTTTTCAGTTTAGCTGTTTGCGACATATTGTCCGCGTGAAAGAAAGTCGTGTTTTTGGGAAGAGCTTCAAGAGATGCAGCGCCACATCCTCAAGAGATAAATGCTTGTTTACATTTCAGAAGGAGGGCGAAAATAAAACATACGACAGGAGACAAAACAGGCGATGTAGAATCGTCTCTTCCCTCCTCTTTCATCATCAAAGAAACATGTTTGGACCGAATCCATGAAGAAATAAAGAGGTACCATCATTAAGCTGATAGATCTGACAGAATTCACCTTGGCTGGCGCGCTTTCTAACGTATCATTCTTCCTTGGCGGTCACAGGCCTGCACTCTGTATCATCTATTCAGATTAAGAAACCGAGGGCAAAGAAATAAATCACATCTAGCGCTTTTTGATAATGCGATTTTATTGATCTATGCTCAGAAAATGTTTTTTTTTTTTTTGTTTCCCTTCACTGGTTCCAGGGGTTTAGACGTCAGGGTCAGCCACGCAGCGGTACACTCGCATCAGAAACAAATCATAATTTCTCTCAAGGACATCCTAACAGTCTGTACGTTTTGTGGCTCTAATCCTGCTGCTGTTTTGAAGGACATGTCTCCCTTTAATCCAGTCTGTCCTACGGGTTCTTAAGACTTCCTTCAAGCTGAGAGTCGCACTGTCGTCGCTCTTGCAGACTAGCAAATAGCAAAGCCCTGCAGAGTTTGATTTGCAAACTATTGGGAGTTGGGGGGTTTACGCATGCCCCACTAGGAATTACAGTATTAAAACATGTTCATAAACGATTTGCAGCAATTGGCCCCAAACCAGAAATTGGACTCTGGACTAAGTCCCAAAGCGGCCCAAGAGCTGGATTTTTTAATCTCCTTTTCTTTATCACTGCAAGTCAGTGATGTTAAGCTCTTGTCCTGCCACTTTGAGATGTTTTGCTGCTTCAGCACACCTGGCTAAAATACTAGCCTATTAGCAGAACACCGTAGAGCCTGACTGCATGATACACGTTTTCATTGACCATGTAATTGCATCTCAAAAATACATTTCCTGAATGGAAACATGCTCATTTCAAAGCAACTGCTTTTTTTTGCTAAAAAGCTAGAGCTAGGTTTTGTTTGATTTTTTTAGCTGTTATCGAAATTGGTTTATTTTGCAGATCTGCAATGGAACATGATCAACAGCCAGATGTCGCCACTGGCACAAACCACGAAGAAGAAGACATCAGGAAGTAGTTGGAGGATCATAGCGCTGTGTGTTTTTAAAAGACCTATTGCATGAACAAACTTATTCACATGTGTGATTTCTTTTGCGTTTCCTTTTCAATGAAAACCACCACATTTGCAAAATTCTGTTTTCTCACAGAATATTGACAACCTTTTTTAGACAATTATAATGGAAATGCAGCAGTAGAGAGGCAATTTCACAATTTAATTCAAGCATGTAGGACAAGGGACACATCTAAAAGTTGCCTGACTGGCCCTCAAGCAATGCAGTTTGAGACCCCTGCTGTAGGGTGATTGCACTTCCGTGATTTCATGATGCACACGCCATAGAAACTGTAGAAGCCTTTTCAAAAATCTTATCTGATTTCTCAGTCAGACATAGCAGAAGCACTGTCCAATCGGAAAAATGAGGAATGTTTTGTTTACATGCTGCTTCATTTACTTTTAATGACTTTTAGCTGACTGTCTTGGCCTTCTGTTGATGTCTGTGAGGGTCAGACGCCTCACGCTTTGACAGTGTGCAGCTCCAATTCCAAAACAGCGCAGAAAGTCAACATCATGGTTCACAACTCCTTTGTCTGTTCACTGATTGACCAGGATGAAATCGAGCTCAATGAAAGAAAGCACTGAAGGGAGATGAGAAGAGCAGATTTGTGTAGGAAGGCAATGACCAGGATAGGGAGACAAGTAAAAACTTCACCGTCTTTAAAACTTTAATCTGAGCAGCTTCAGAGTTGCAGTTTTGTAAAGTGGCTACAAATGACTGTATAACCTTGATAAACAGCGTTGTTGCCAACAGGATCATGTTTGGAGAACTGCAGAACACGGGCCATTTGTTTCATGGAGACAGTAGCTTACCATCCAGGTAGTCCAATCAGCTTCACTATTCCCGCTTTAGCATGCTTATTGTCTGTGGGCTTCATTAGAACTGGTATGGATGCACAGGCACGCATGAAGCACAAAGGACACCTGCTCAGGAACACAGGCTTACCTCTCTGCTGTCTGAGAGCCTCATGTGATGTCCCACTGAAGCATGTTGAGCAAACCCACAGTTAGACTCCAGTTTTCATCTCTACCAAGTGTTACCCCCATCCACCACCGCCCTGTGCTCACTGCACCTCATTAATCCTAACCATGCTGCTCGTTCTACCTCACTGTGTGACAGGACGGTGTGCAGGGGTCAGAGCTTATTAATGAGTGTTTAGGAACGCTTGGAAACCTTCACCTTCACAGACATGATTTCTTTCAGCTTGGTAGTTTCTCGTTCTTTTGAAGGGGACAGTTTTATGTGTCTTCCAGGCACATGATGCCATTTTACAGCACAATCAAGTAACTATGTTCATTTCAGTTATTAGAAAAATGTCATGTATGTGTTTTCTCACAGAATGTTAAATGTGACTTACAGAAATTTGACTTTGTCATTTAACGCCTTGAAATTGGGCCACTGCTTCCTTAAAAACTACTTTCTGAAGCTCCGCCCTCAGGAAGTCATCACAACAACAACGTTTTTACCAGCATTGCACTGAGAGGTAGCTCGTATAACAAGCTCAGCAGATGCCCAGTTCAACCTGGTATTTGCTAATTCCTACTGGCTAGTCTGAAGGAGCTGAGTGGGGGCGTGACGGGGGAGGGATGCTCAGTCAGGAGGAAGCTTGGAAACTTGCTCAGAGGAGGAGCTGGACTCGAAGGCGGGGCTAGGTCCACCCTGGCATTTTTCACAGCTGAATGGTTGCCATGAGGTTAAAGGATTTCTCAAATATGCATGAAAGAATCAAAGCAATGCTCCAGGTATGTTTTTGATTAGGGATTAATATTACAATATGATGTGTAGCTCAAAAATTTTGATTTTACATAATACTGCCTCTTTAAGTCAATTTAAATTTTGCGTTATTGTTTTCGGAACGTGGGAACGGCAGGATTTTATTGGCTTACTGGAAACAAATATTTTGGTTCAAAATGAGTGTGCTGGTTGTCCCGGTTAAGCCAGTAGCTTCTGAAAAAAGCTTCCTTGTGGCGATAAAAGGCCCGATTCCCTTAAATTTGACTTAATAATACTGTAATTGGACCTGATGTTTGTCTAAGGTATTGAATTTTAAAATTGACTGCATGATTCGATCACACTGGTATGTGTTAGACTGATTTGAATAGATTTGAGCTGGATTTAGATGTGCATATTAATTTATATGACCTCTTTGTCTTGTTAAGATTGTATTTATTGTGTTTGTGGTCTTGCCCTCATGCTCAACAACTCTGGGGTGAAATAGCTCATCGGTTTAATGCAATCTGCATCTGAGAGCAAGGACTTGCTTGTTGGGCCTGACTGAGGAGCTTCCTGTCGACCTTCAGAACAGCAGCCTTTTACATAATCCACTTCCCTGTGCTCAGAAATGCATCCTGGTCATATTGGATCTCTGATAAAGCTCCCAGCCAGTAAAAGCAGACTGTGGCTGGTATCATTCCATTTGAGGCTTTCTCTACAGCTTTTTGAAAAGCCCTTTTTATGTTACTGAACTTGAGAGCCATTCTTTACCTACAAAGATGCCTCTGCATCCCACAGGATGAGGTCAGGGCTCATGGATCTGGTCTGAGAAAACATGGAAAGTTATAGATTGGTTTTAATATGATCTCAAACGTCAGTATGTATGATGTCATTTCTTAGTATCATTTATTTATTTATTTTTTACGCAGTCTGGTTTGTTTTGCATTTCGTACGCTGCATATTACATTGTCTCTGTCACACCTGCTTTGCAAATAAGCTTAGATAAATATTAGTGGTGGGACTCATTTTTAACCAAGTTAATTGCTAGATCTGTAATTTGTATTCACCAAAATAGACACGCTTTATTCAAAAACCTGTTTTGCTGCTAAATTATTGAATAAATAGACCGTTGAGCTGAACAACAAAAAAAACATTTATTGTTTTTAATCTTATTCAGGTTGTTCAACCTTCCAATTGATGGTTTTCAAGTGTTTCAGGAACCCCTGATCATTCATGGAACTTCTTTGAAGAAATCCTTCTTTACAAATATGGACTGTGGACTCTGATGTTAGCATTGGGGACGTCTGTGCTGCTGCAACATGTTTAGCATTGAGATGCTTTTGTAGGCTTGAATTGCTTTGCTGATAGGCTAACTATGTTTAGCACAAACAACTTGAACACAGCAACAGTCTTTTAAATACCAGCTCATTTTTTATTTTATTTTTTTTAAATTAACCCCCATTGGAGAAGTGGCTTTGTCATCCATCACTGTTAAAAATAAAAATAAAAATAAAAATAAAAAATATATATATATATTCGTTGTGAGCTTATGCTATATAAATAAACTGAGCTGTTAATTTATAAACTTTTTATGATGCACTATTTTGACTTTGAATATCTTTGCATGTCTAAAACACCCAAACAATGTTAATTTGCATTTGTTGTGGTATAAATACACCACTGCTATGCTGTTTGCAGATATTGTAATCAGTGGACATGTTCTTTAATGACTTACCGCGTGAACAAACCTATTTTGTGCAATTTTAATTGCTTTTCTTATTTAATGGAAACACAATTGCGAAATTGTGTTTGAATAGTGACAGCGTTCTGTGCAAATTTGTAATATGCCATTCAGTAATTTCAAAGAACAGAGTAGTTAAAGTCAAACATCTCCACTGTTTTAGTTCTAGCTGAACAACACTGGCAGGAGTTTCACAACTTCATTTTTTTTTTTCAAGTCAAGGTCGACACGATGAAAGTCGAGTCGACGTCGACTAGTCAGAAATGCAGGAAAGAAGAATATTGGCTATATTCACAGCAAACACTGAGAAAAGACAGTTTAGACAGAAGTCCATTATGCACGGTGAAAAGAACAACAACAAAAAAAGAACATTATCCTGGACGTCTTCAGCAGCAGCAGTGCTGAGCTGCAGTCTTTTGTCACTGTGGACTGCAAAAAGACACTTGAGTTTGTCTTTTTGCAGAACACCGGCTGGTGCTGATGATCGGGGCTATGCTCATCCTCCACAGTTGGACCTAGGAGTCAAATTATTACGTTGATCACTTTTTGTGCATCTTGAAACATTATAAACTCAACTCATCACCTCTGATTACAGTTAAATCCGTCGCACCCCTTCCACTGCTGCAGGCGGCTCTTCCTCGATGCGCAGCAGGCGTCTCCGGTGATGAACCGACATGCTGCAGACGACGGCACAGACACACTGTCTCAGATTCTCAGAATGCAGCTTGAACTATGCTTACAGATTTTGGAAGCCAGCAGTTTTTTTATGTGAACGTAAAGTTGCCAGGCTAGAAGCTTCAACGCACAGGGTGACGCTGATCACGTGGGTGGATGAAGAAGAGCCCGTCATCATGTCAAGTGGCGTTTGCAGTACCCTTTTGGTAAATTACTGACATATTGTTTATGCAATTCAAATTATCTGACATTCCCCACCCAGTTCCCCATCTTTCACTTTCTTGGAAAAATCAGTTTTGCCACATGTTTACGACTTGCCGACATGAAACGCAACAAAGATATTGCAGAGCACAGAATCCACTAAACGTCAACTAGCTGCTGCATCCCTTACTGATTCTTCTGCTGTTATAGGCAGTAAACCCAGACAGGGCATGTTCTTCCCAAACTCCTGGGACTTTTTTTTTTTTTTTACTGGGTTGTATGGAAATCATTTCTTACGTTGTTGTCTGCATCGTTAATGGGACCAGCTGCTTTCGGATTGTGAGCCAGGTTTGTTGCCGGGTGGGAAGGTGGGGGTCCGAGGACTTGCCGGGCGGGAACGGGGCGATACGGGCTGCTAAATGGACTCAGCTGACAAGACTAAGCACAGCAGCAGCGGTGGCCTAAATGGCCCTGCCAGGGGACTAGCTAAGGGACAAAAGAAGATGGAGGGGACAGATTTGGTTGTGGGGTGGGGGGGGCAAGCTCTGGACGTTGATGAACAGGTTATGTGTGTGTGTGTTGTCAAGAAAACTGGCATAGGGTGTGAGATCTTTCCGGGTGCATGCAGAAAAGGTGCATAGAGGCCTGAGAGAAAATAAGTAATCTTGTAGTTTGATTAAAAGCTAATTAAATTGAATATGAAGGAATAGTAAAATGAATACAAGTAATCACATAGTAACCTTCTGAAATGTATTATCTGAAATGTGATCTGTAATGATTTCTGTAATGAATTAACTGTGGAAAGATTATGGTTGATGAATTATAATAAGTAAGAGATGTGATTGATTGTTAACTAAGGATCAAACTTGTGATAATGTGAAGTTGTAATCATTTGAAATTAATTCAAACAGGTTTAACAACAGATTTAATGTGTTTAATGAGCTATAATACATAATAGTGGGTTATAGAAAAAGAGAGGAATACAGTACAGTCCTGAAACAGGAAATGTCGCAAGCAGTTCTGAACAGATGGTCAGAGCGCACAGGATGGTTGGAGTGTTGAGTTTGGCTGAAGCAACGGAGAAAGGGGAAGTATGGGACTTTCCACTGTGGTCAGCAGAAATAGGTTGGGCAATGTGGGGGCTTTTTCATGATACATAGCAGATGTGAAGCAAGTCACGTAGACCAAATTTCCCCATACACACACATGGGGGAGAGATGCATAAAAAGGGGCTGAAAAGAGGAACCAGCCGTTCCCAGTCCGACGGCGCAGAAGGAGAGACAACTTGCTGAAGCAGATTGAGCCACGGACCGCACTTCAGAACCACGGGGGAGCTCGGACTTCACACCGCCAAGAAAGGACTGGGTTCCATCGCCCCATCCCTGGTACTTCATTCGATCGTCGGTCTCGTATCAGCCCAGCACTTACAAACTCTGCAACAAGACTTGGAGGAAGGACAAAGCTCCCTCAGGGATGAGGAACTGGGTTTTGCAAAAGGATTCGGACCCGTTCTGCTTTGTTTCTTTTCTAAAGAGGGTTTTTTCCACACAAGGCAAAGACCTCAACCAAGGATGCTAGAAATTCCTGTTGCCAAAGATCCACCATCGTCTGGGTATGAGTTGAATCTGCTCATTGAAATTCCATCTCAGAACTTGCGACTTTAGTCAGGGAAAAGAGGACAGGGTAGTATGATTGTACATGTAAATTTTATTACACTGTTTTTGAATTATTTACGATTGATTATTGATTTGTATGTCGCATATCCCTGCTTAAGCTTGCTTAATAAATTTATACTATAAAATTCTAAAAGAGGTTGGTGGACATTGGAATTAATAGAGTCATTTAATCTTCGTTCAGTTCTTTTAATTAAGGTAAAACTAATGTACATGATTCCAGTAAATAGGAGGCTTCATAATTTCCTTTGGTGAGAATAAATAATGACCCTGGGACTTACATCTAAGTCACTAAACATAATCTAGCCGGTTCCAAGTGCAAGTTATGATTAGAAAGTGGGCTACCGTTAACAGAAGTGGTTATTGGAATTATGCAGCTGTGAGGGCTACTCAGCTGATTGTTTCTTAACTGTAAAGGGTCATAACTTCTGGATTGAAGGTAGTTAGAGCTAGACGAATCACTTTCGCCACCAGTTTAAATAGATTATCTCTTATAGAGTACTTTTAGGGTAATACCCAGGTCTCAGAGATTTTCCGGACCTGTTAGACAGAGAACTGGTCAGTAGGCAGCCCTGGGTAGTAGTGAGGAGTGGGCGGGGCTGACTATTGCAGGATAACCTTCATGGCGCCCAACGTGGGGCGGCGCACAACTGAGTAGGCGGGCCCCAAAGATACCAAGTCGGTGAAAACAGATGTGAGACTCTGAATAGCTCACTTGGGTTACTAACTCTTGGGGAAAAGAGTTAGTGGTGACTGATAAGGCCATCAGTCACAACCCTCGCAGTAACTGTATAGCATACAGGTGAGGGAAAGCTTCTACTGAGGATAGAATGACCAGATCCAGACAGTGAAGCCAGTAGCCAACACAGCCTGGACCCATCCCTACTCGAAAGCGCAAAGAGAGGCTTTGGGGGATAGGCGACTCGAAGACAAAGACAACTATGAGCGAAGAAGAAGGAGGGGAACTGGATCCCCTGCAAAAGCCAGCAATGGGACAAGGGGCAAGCGACACCAGCCGGGACTGGAGGAGTCATCAATCCCGTCTTTCCCAATCCACTATAACACGACTTCCTACAAAGTTAATATTACTCGGTGATGGATTGGAATCCTGGACTGAAATAAATAAGAAGATGTTCTTTGGATCTCACTACGCCACCGGTAAAGACATGGCTCAGGAATTAATGGAGATCCTAGTGAGGAATCACATATACTACTGCACCCAGCTCAACCATGGCCACCGCCTGGGGGTCGTCAGATGCCCGGTGAAGGTTGCTAAGAAGGCGGAGGTTGGGGAGTGGCTGGAATGGTTCGCTAGACTCCTTGAAGGATGGACAGATGGTAAGCTGCGGACTGTCTACAGCCCCTCCGAAAAGTATGACAGCATAGTAAAAACAGCTACACTGGCAGCGGGCATCGACGGAATCCTGGTGAACCCTCTCGTTAGAGGAGTGCGCCAATATAAAGAGTATACTGAGGTCATGCAGAGACTTTCAACCTACAAAGAAGGCAAGGAAAAGGAGCAAGCCCTCGAAGAGGCAGAGTCGGAGGTGGCTGAGGCCCCATCCCGACTGCCCAGCAGAACCACGACACCGACTCGCCAGCAGAAGCAACCTCCGAGGGATCTGATAGACCTGACGGGCGGCAGCGACGACAACGGCGGCGGTGACAGCAGCGACGACAACGATGGAGGTCCCTCAGCTCCACCGGGTCCATCGCGGAACGAGGACATCCCACCTGCACCGGCCAATGAGGAAGACCCCGAGGGACCACTCGTCGGCGGTTTCACCGAGGAGCAACTGGAGCAAGAGGCCAGGGACTGGTCCCCTCGACAAAGTCAGGGGCCCGGGTTTCATCCCCGAGTCCACAGCACGGAGAGGAGGCATCTACTACCACCTTCGAAGACCCCAGCGGCCAGCAGTTCCGACGAGGACGAGGAGGAATCGGACGAGGAGCAGCGGGGCCCCGGTCGCCCTAAGAAGAAGACTCAGAAATCGGACACCTGGAGGATGGCCCGAGAATTAGCCGAACTACCACCGGGGGCCAGCAACGTTAGGCTGCAGACCGGCCTCCGGGTTTATCAGGTTATTGGAAGAATATGGGATCTTGAAGGTGACGGACTGATTGTGTTCACCAATGACAAATACAAGATCCACAATCGAAAGTTCAGACACAGCCTTGAGGACCAAGCAGGGCAAAATTACAAAATGGATTCAAAATTGCTAGAAGCCACCTGTAGCCCAAAAACAAGGGGAGAAGTAGTCTTGATGAACGGCTATAGTCTCCCTTATGGGGCTGTAATCCTAGTCCCGATTGACGTCTACCGAAAAGGAGAGAGTTTGGAGGAATATCGGAAGAAGATGTGGCATGGACTCGAGCGGGGCCTGACGGCGGCCAGCAACGAATGCATGAGAAGAGTGATAGTGAGTGTACAGGGACTGAGATCGCCAGATCTGCCAAGGGACACCGCCAGATCAATAGCGGAGAACGGAGTGGTGAATATAGCCAAGACCAACAGTCATTTCTTTGTGTTCAAAGAAGTGGTGGTGGTGGTTGACCCCCGTCTGCATCGACTCCGCACTGAGCAAGGGGTGAAATTGGCAGCTGAGATGGAGGAGCAATGTCGCATTAGCCATCCATCGCAAGAAATCAAGAAATATCCCTTAAAAATTCCCCAAAGTGAGGTTTTAAACACCACCCAGATAGGAAAAGCCAGGGCCGTGCAGCCACCCAGGATAAAGATAAAGGAGACACCTGTTGAACCAGGGTTCTCCGCAGCAAAGTACGTTAAGGAGTTCTCGTTTGAAGAGAGCCGCAGTGAACTGAAAAAACCCAATGCGGGAAAAGTCAAGAATGAGCAGCCGACGGTCCCGGAAGAAGAAGGACCGATGAAACCAGCCAAGATTCGACCGCTGAACTCCCCCAGGAGAGAACCTCTTCGACAACAGCAGTATGAGGACATCAGTGACTCGGAGGACGAAGAGGAGCAACCGGAGATCGAACATCCTGGAGAAGAAGAAGAGGAGAGCGATCACGGCAGCGTCTTCTCCGACCCAAAGCAACTACCGGCCGAGCACAGGACACTCCGAACAGGACAGCACCGGGGTAAGAAGAAAGAAATAGAAACCTTCGACATCGAAGGATCTTCTGAGAGACTGGCAAGAGATGTGACCTGGGGTCCCGTGCAGGCTAAGGACGGACGGCGTACGTATGTACCAGAGGTCGGCCAAACCGAGTACCAGATCCCGGCAGGATGGGCCAGCAGATTGGGAGACCGGGTGCAGCTCGAGGTGGAAGCGACAATCGGAGAATGGGCTAACATCCTGATGACGCCATCCTGCTCCACTCTGACAGCACACTATTCCCTGACTACCAACTTCAGGAATGCATACATTGGAATTATGTATGATGTGATGCTGCGACGACTGAAGAAAGCTGCCTTCAAATACTCCAGGGAGGCTCGACAGAAGCTGGACGAAGTGTCGGCTGATGAAGAGGAACCTCAGGCGACGTCTTCGGAGCCAGGACCACAGATCCCGGTGAGACCACCAGGGGCGTTGGCTCAGCTACCTGCCGCTAATACGGGACAGGACGCTTACGCCGAGCTGAAGAATCTAAGGCTGGTGATTAGGAGTAAAAACGCAGACGAGAACAATGAGGAGTATCTAAAAGATGTTTGGCCAACTGTGTTGTCTACCACCAACCACGAGGGAGCCAAAAAGTTGTGGCTGACCAGCGTGACCTCGGACCCGATGGTTGGAACAGATTCAGCACAGAGCAACTATGAAAGGCTGGTGTTGGAAGACATGGATGACGAAGAGTCCCAGGTGAAGAGAGCTAGAGGACGGCTGGACAAGGGAAGCCGGTTGGAACCGCTGTGGCACACACTTAAGCAGACCGTTTCCCCTGCGAGATATGTGAAAGTACTGCGTGAGGTGACAAAAGGACGCAGGGGAGAGATCGTGTTCGTGAAGTTGCCAGTGAGAAGTACGACGGTCGCTCAGATGGATGTAGCAGTGCAGGGATTCGACCTGGAACAACAGTACTACGAGGACAAAAGGAAGAAGGAGGCTAGCCAACCGGCAAAGCCACCTGGAAGGGTTAACATCAGACAACCATCCAACTTCCAGGGTAGACCGTTCCAGCCAGGAGCACCGCCATCCAACTTCCAGAGCAGACCGTTTCAACAAGGAGCACCGCCATCCAACTTCCGGAACCGGCCGTTCCAGCAGAAACCACCAGGACCACAAGGGAAACCGACCAGCCCTCCGGCTACATCAAACCAGCCAGGAAAAGGTCAGTTCCTGACGGATGAGGAGTATAGGAAATTGAGCCCAGAAGAGAGGACGGCCCTCCGTGAGTCCCGTAAAGCCGGGGCCGGAGGGTCACCAAAGTAATGGCGTCCAGGTCGCGGGTCGTTTTAGAAAATGCCTACTGGGAAGGGGACGAAATCTATGCTAAAGTGGAAGGAGTGCCCTACCTAGTGGACACCGGAGCGGAGGTGTCGATGACCCGCAAAGACCTAAAAACAGCAGGACACCTGAAGGTTCAGTTTGCCAATGGAAAAATAGAAGAAATGCCATATGGGACCTGGAAAGGAGTAGTATGGGTGAAAGGTCCCTACAATCTCCTCACAGTAAAAGACTTAGACGAACTCAGTAAAAAGAAAAGCACACATCGCAGACTGGAGCGAAGACTGACAAGCTTGAAAGCAAGATTGGTGAAAGTCGGCCCAACACAAACAGGATCAGAGAAGCAAGACTGGTACAAACCGGTCGACATACCAACGGTGACAGAACAGAAACTTGAAGAGAGTGACTTCTCCCCGGCTGGGAAAGAGAAGCTACGTGAAATCATCGCTACAGCACAGGTAGCACGGTTCAAAAATGATTGTGGAGATTTGGGCCCAAAGTTTGTTCATCACATCGAAGGTGGGGTTCATCCACCTGTTCGGCAGTACCCGTTGAACCCAGGAGCAGTCGAGGAGATGGACAAGATCGTGAAGGAGCTGGGCGCCCTAGAGATCATCAGAGAGGAGCTCAACCCGATCACCAACAGCCCCATCCAGGCGGTGAAGAAACCTGAATCGGCTGGAGGGGGTTGGAGGCCAGTTATCAACTTCAAGGCCCTGAATCGGAGAACAATAGCAAACCGAGCCAGTTTGATCAATCCACAAGGAGCGTTGAAAACTCTTCGAGTCAAAAAGTTCAAGTCCTGCATCGATCTAGCCAATGGATTTTTCTCTCTACGCCTTGCCAGACAGTCGCAAGGTAAAACTGCATTCACCCACAAAGGCAAGAGCTATGTGTGGCAAAGGTTGCCCCAGGGATACAAGAACTCCCCAAATGTGTTCCAGTCAGCAGTGATGGAAGTATTGGGGGACGTAGGTGCTACTGTGTACATTGATGATGTTTTTATTGCTGATGACACCGAAGAAGAACACCTAGAGAGGCTACGAAAGGTGATTGAAAATCTCACCAAGGCAGGTTTGAAGCTAAACCTCAAGAAATGTCAATTTGGACAGTTCCAAGTGAACTATCTGGGTTTCCAAGTCACGTCGGACTTGGGACTCTCGGATGGGTACAGAGAAAAGCTGACGAACATTCAACCACCACAGTCAGAAAATGATTTGCAGAAAATATTGGGACTGTGCAACTATGTCAGAGACCATGTACCCAACTATCAGAAATATGCCAAACCTTTGTACCACTGCCTGAGGAAAAGTGAGGGCGACGAGAAAGACGGAAAAAGACCCTGGGTTTGGACAGCAGCAAATCAACAGAACCTAGAGGAACTGAGAAGGGCCATTCAAGCAGCTGTGAGATTGGAACCAAGGAGTTTGTCAGAAAGACTGGTGGCAGAGATCAGCTGCGAGAATGACGATGCCATGATCAAAGTGAGTAACGAAAATGGAGGCTTAGTTACCCTGTGGAGTTACACCCTAACTTCTGTTGAAAAGAAATACCCGCAGGAAGAGAAAGAGCTAGCGGTGTTAGCCCGCTATTGGGGTGTGCTGAAAGATTTAGCACAAGGACAACCAGTCAAAGTCATTACACAAAGCCAAGTTCACAAGTACCTAAGAAAAGGAACTGTGGAAAGTACTAAAGCAACCAATACTCGGTGGGGAAGATGGGAGGACATCTTGCTGGACCCGGAGCTTGAAATTGGGCCAGCACAACCTACCAGTAAGAAAAAACCACAAGAAACACTTGAGAAGCCAGGACAACCGGAATGGACAATCTACACCGATGGATCCAGAAAGGGGTCCGACCAGTCGGCATACTGGGGATTTATTCTGAAGCAGGACGGCAAAGAGAAATGCCGCCAGAAAGGAAAGGCCCCCGGTAGTGCTCAAGCCGGAGAAGTGACGGCAGTACTGGAAGGATTGCTGGAGCTGGTGAAAAGGAAAATCAAAAGTGCCAGGTTAGTAACCGACAGTTACTACTGTGCTCAGGCCCTTAGAGAGGACTTGGCCATTTGGGAAGAGAATGGTTTCGAGACAGCAAAGGGCAAGCCAGTGGCACACAAAGACTTGTGGAAAAAGATTGCTGAGCTAAAACTGCAGTTGGAAATAGATGTCGAGCATCAAAGAGCACACACGCATGAGGGAGCTCATTGGCGTGGGAATGATGAAGTGGACTGTTATGTCCAACAAAGGAAGATCGTCTTTGTCGGTACCGAGAAGTGGGACAGAACTCCCAAAGGACGGGAGGTCCCAGAAGAATACGTGGTCGAGGTCGTGCGGAGCGTGCATGAGGCCCTTGGACATGCAGGCGTGCGACCTACCCGTAAGGAACTGGAGGAGCAAGACCTTTGGATCCCAGTGAAACAAGTCCAACGCGTGCTAAGGGACTGTGAAGTGTGTGGTCAATACAACGCAGGTCGCCGAGGGCAGCGGATGGATGGGTTGTCCATCAAAAGCACGGTCCCCTGGGGCTCAGTCTGCATGGATGTTGCAGGACCCATGGGGATAACAGGAAGGAGAGGTGAGAAGTACCTCTTAGTGCTGGTGGATTCTATGTCGGGGTTTGTAACTACAAAAGCAGCCAGGAAAGCAAACGGCAATAGCGTTGTCGGCATGCTGGAACAAGTATGCAGTGCCCTGGGAATCCCGAAAGAGCTGCGCACGGACAATGGGACTCATTTCCGTAATTCACAGGTTGACCAGTGGTGTCAGAAGTATGGAGTAATGCGAGTTTACTCGCCACCCTACACCCCACAAGCTAACGGAGTGGTGGAACGAGCCATAGGGTTAGTGAAAAGCTGGATAGCTAAAAATGCTAACACCAACAGTTGGAGCACCCAAGCGGTGGAAATAGGGCAGGCCCTGAACGACAGAAGCAGAGCCGAAAGACCCGCCCCTGCGATGGAACTCAACCAACGGCCGTTCACCACGAAGGAAGTGGGGCGGGGCTCCAGCGACAAAAAGGAGAAGCTGACGCCCAGAGTGCCATTCCGAGAGGGACAGCGCGTGTGGGTCAAAGCAAGAGAACAACCTGTACATGCAGCAGTAAAACCCAAGTTTGAGACAACTGACATCGTCAAGAGAGTACTGGATAGGAACACAGTATTGCTGGAAAGAAAAGGGATCCAAGGAGTCGAGCAGCTCAAGCCGGTTCCTGACTAAAGCGAAACAGAAGCCGGTGAAATGGCCAGTGAATCATGTACCATTCCACCCTATCTCGGACTGGCCACCGTGAAAGGGGTGGTTGTAATTAGAAGAACACCTTCAGGGATTTGGGCAGGACGAGCCCTGAAGAAATTGGATTGGGCCAAAAGTGGAGTCCTGTCGGAAGACAGAGAGATGCTGGTTTGGAGGAAAGCTAAAAGCGGCTGCCCGGTTTGTTTAGCCGACCACCATCTTCCCATTATCTGGGAAGGACCGGGCCGTGAGAAGCCAAGACACCAGGAGGCTACCGCAGAGATGCTACAACACCTTCGCGTCTCCCCAGTCACGGTATTGAACAACACAGTCTGTGGGAACTGCCGAGTGGGTTACCTGCCCCGGCTTAAGTTGGAAACCCAATGGGGGTGGCTCCAGGAAAAACCAAGAACTTGTTATTGCACGTGGGACGGAGATGAGCTACACCACTGCCCTGTGTGCGAGGAACAGCTGAAGAGTGGAGAGGTAACACTGACAGGCGAAGCTGAAGGATGGCAAGTGACAAGATTTTACAGCTCGCTGCGATATTACAGAACCTATGGGCAAGTGCAGCCGAACTATGGGAGCTCCATACCGATAATATTACCAGGACCTTCCGCCCCTCCGAACACTCCAGAGGAACTGGACCCATGGGTGTGGAAGAGGGAAGAAGGGCCCCATGATGTCCTGTGGGATTCTGTTCAGGCCGCCTGGCCATATGACGCTGCTAGAGCATCCCTGTCGTGTCCACCATTGAATGCCAACCACTCTCCTGTGGTCTTCCGGGTACATCGGCCTCATGCATACCAACCATCAGCTGAGGAGCTAAGTGCACTCCCAGATGACGCCCGAGAGCAAGCCGTTAACGGTGGGTGGACAGGCCCCTGGGAACTAACCACCTGGGCACATCTAATTTTGGAGGTCATCAATGACTGCACGATACCCATAGTGGATCTGCCGGATGTACCAAGAGAAGATGGGGTGCGCAGCTCGGATATGTATTACTACACCACAGAGGTGGAAGGATGGGGCAGCAATGCGGTGAGACCAAAAGAGAAGTCTTGCCTGTACTGGGTGACAGCGGAATCCCAGTTTCGGGATGGAGTTTTGCAACACCCGGGAGGCGTGGCTCACAGGGCGAGTACGCCCTCTGATCCTAGCACCTCCTGTCATGTCCAGCTGTCAGTGCGCATGATCACCGTCCCCTATAAAGGGATCTACTCAGTCGGAGCAGCCATCAAAGTGGTACCAGACGAGCAGACTCACGCCACCGTGTCCAGTACGGAGCCGGAGCCTCCCAAGAAGAAATCCAAAACTCACGCCTGGCAGAAGCTCGCCTCAGCATTTCCATGGAGAAAGACAAACCAAGACTGATGGACGCACCGGAAGGAGGAAAACGAGTCGTCGAGTCTGCAGGTCAGCGAAAAACCAAAAAACGAAAGGGGAGACAGTGTTTTGTGACTAGATTGTTCAAAGTGGGGGTTGGAGTCTCATCGGGACTATCAGACAGAGGCCCGTTTTTAAAACTCCCTACCACCTCCATTCTACTAGATATGCCAAGAGAAGATTTCACTGTTTCCAATCCGCTCACCGAGGCCTATTTTCTCAAGTTTCTTATATATCTCCGACCCACCAATTTCCAAAACGTAAAAGAGGTGGGGGAAAGTGAAGAATACACGACGCCCCCTGCCATGAAGCCACATTTATTTATCCCTACCGCACCGCCCGCTTGGAAAGGAAGAGGATCCGACAACACGGTTAATGTTGCATCAATCTCCCCTATGTGCCCAAGATCTCTACCATGGACTTTTAATACAGTGTATTTCAGGTTACAGGGGATCGAGCTACGGATTAGGTGGGGTCCCCATTATCTTGAACCACTGCAAGGACTGTATTGTGAAATTTCACTCAATGACATGGTCATTTGGACCACTTCACGAAGTATGGCGAGAACTATAGTAAAGAGGGAAATAAATCCAGAATGTTATATATTTAATAACACCAGGCTTCCTTTGAAATTGGAAATAGACAGGGTCTACCCCAATCCACCACACCAGAGGATTTTTACTCCGTCAACCTGGGGGTACCGCACTAGACTAACTCTGCATGGACAATCATTGTACACCTATATCTCAGTACCTGCCCCAATAGGGTACAAACACGAATCCTGGCAAGACCAGGCGCTGAAAAATGGAACCGCCCCAGGCCCATTCCCTAGGCCGGACTACTGGAGGGTGTTCCACTGGAAGTGGGTGTGGAGGGGGTTGGAGCCTGATTTACCCTACCCCTCTCCCATATATACAGCCCTGCAGCAGAGAAGGGCCACCAGACGGGTTGGAAAGAACCCTGCCAACCAAGGCCACCTCAACTCTTTGAGAAAAATCTGTACAGCGCCTGATACAGCGGATCCCAGAGAAGCACTAATCTGGCCAGGATGGATGCTATCGGCATGAGGCGCCGACCTACAGACCCGGAGTTGCTGGATGTTACATCGGAATCAGACAGCTCTACTGACACTGACGACGACTCGGAAACCTCTAACGAACCTTTGCTACGGAAAACGACTACGATAACAGGAAAATCCCTATGCCTGAAAGGGCTGCTAACGCTTCTTGCCCTGCTGTTTGCTGCTGCTGTTCTTGCTACTATCTTCTACTTCATCGGAGTTGGACCGTGGTATCTTACGCATACAAGAGTCACCTACGGACATTCTAAGTACGCTAACTTCAATTGTTGGAATACAAGCACCACGGCTATTTTTGTGCCATGGGACAACGAAACTTCTGTCCAGAATCGAACCAGCCTATTCAGCAAGGACAACGGGAAAAAGTACGTGGAACGCCGAGCCTTCAAATTGAACGACTCCACACTGGACGACCTTCTGAATCGCACCTGGGAGATCTACAACTATGACTTCCTCGAGACTGGAGTGCTCTGCTGGATACGGGTTCTGCACAACAAAGAACGACGGACCGTCAGATGCAACTGGATTCACCCGGACCGAGGTATGCCAGAATGGCATTGCAACATGGCTTGTCGATCGCTGCTATTGATGCCAAGCCAAGGGTACTGGGACACCGAAGTAGTTTACCCAGCCCCACCCAGGTCCTCAGGCTGTCGAGCCTGGCTCCCACGAGGGGAGTTTTGGGGGGACTATCACCTGAACTGCAGAGAGGATGACATCATCCCAACAGCACCAACGGGCAACTGGACCTTCCGAAATGCCTCCCGAGGTAATCTTCCAGTCAATACAACGATGCCGCCTACATCAGCCAATTTGACCAACATGACGGCTTTCCTGATCAGGCTAGGACCTAGACGGTTTATGTATGATGAGGAGCAAAAGCACTGTTATAGACACCACTTCAGTTGGTTAAATCCTTGCCTCTGGAATAAGTTTGTGCAATGTGCAGGACAGAATTATATAGTTACAGCCATAGAAGAATACTGGGCAGATTTGTGGCACTCTATACGCACAGTCCGCACAGAAGTTGAAACCTGGCTGAACAACTCATTCCCATGGACATACATAGCCAAAGACCAGACGTTCTTTATGGGAGACTTTCCGGAGGGAACGGTTCGCTCTCATACTGGGTTGGAGGAGCTACACATTGCCAATTTGCGTACACAACCCCTTCCAACTCCTGATGACCTTCTGAGCGCTCCTAAAACGGACTTTGCAAAAATTGACAAATGTGTCGCCAAAAGAATTTTTGAGAGCCTTAATGACACCTGTTGGAGGAAAACCCACTCATCGCCACGTTGTGACCTCTGGCAAACGGGGAACGCTCTTCACTCCACCTGGAGGTACAACTGCCCTGATCCTGAAAAAGCACCTACTGCCAAATGGGCTTTGCGAGCCTGGTACGAGGATTACACTCGAAATTGGGACTACGAGTGGTGGGGACTCCAACAAGATGAGTTTGAAGCTTGGGTAACACCATGCCTCACGGAATCAACAAACTACTGGGTCAAGTACCAGTACATCGCCACGGTTTATTCGAAAGACCGCATGATTTGGCCTGGAGTTTTTTGGAGACCTGACAGTTATGTCAACCCGAGACCTTGGCGCATGACCTGTAGAAACACAACAAGACGGGTCCTCGAATGCACAATCAGTTTGGCCAGAAGACCCTGCCAAACCGTCCGAGGTTGGGAAAGCTACTGCCAGGAACATTATGCAGATGAGTATGACACTCACTCTTCTGAGGTTACTTGGCGGAAAATCAATGGCACATGGCGGAGGGCCATAGTGAGCGGACGGACATGCACCGACGCAATCCTAGGATATCATCTCCAGAAGCGCAAGAGCATTCTTGGACTACCCGTTCCGTTCATTCCAAATCCCCTTATAGCCATCGCCGAAGGACATGCTTTTCGGAAAAGTCTGTGTGAAGGGAACATAGACTCAGGGTTTGACTGGGTAGGACCCAACCTGTTGTATTCCAATCTCACCTGCTCCACCACTATGGAGCATTGGCAGCAATGTGGAGAAGGCTCTAATAGACATGACTGTTTCTGGTATGAGACTATGGGAGCAACTTTGGTGGCCGTCGCCACCGAGGTTGTGGAAGAAATTGCTCATGTGGTAGAAGAAGGCCTCAACATTGTTGAACAGTGGCTGCTAGACGCTTTGAGCGTGCTATGGCCATATCTCTTAGGACTCCTGGGCGTCGCCGTAGCAATACTCATCGGCAAAATCGTCTTGGAGGCGTGGCTGAAAGCACTTTGTCGTTGCAAAAAGAGGAACTACCAGCCCCTCCCCCCTAAGGAGGAGCCTACTTCTGCATAAGAGAGAGCTGCCGTGTGCCTGCGAGCCATTCAACCTTCATCGCAGCTGCCGACAGGATCTGATCCAGAGCGACCATCATCTCACATCATGGAAAACAACTCTTCGACCAACTCATCAAATCCCAACTCACTTTTTGCACCGATTCAAGTGAGTACCATTGAGCACTTAGGGATTACCCTGGCCTGGGTAGTCTTCTGCCACACCGGTCCTTGGCCCAAGGGACATCCTATGAGGATCTTCGTCGCGCTACAAGGATATGCCAAGCTTATCCTCCGTCCAATCATTCTCCACAGATGGGGGTTGGCTTCGTCCCTCTTTGCCTGTTACTTGATGGGCCGTACTCGCATCAATTGGCGCAGGGGCGTTGTGGTCTGCCTGTGGCTCATCACCGATACCGCAGCCCTGATACTGGAATTGGTCCTGGGGGGCGCACAAGCTACACGAAC
Source organism: Xiphophorus maculatus (assembly GCF_002775205.1). Classification (NCBI taxonomy): domain Eukaryota; kingdom Metazoa; phylum Chordata; class Actinopteri; order Cyprinodontiformes; family Poeciliidae; genus Xiphophorus; species Xiphophorus maculatus. The sequence continues at coordinate 16,211,593 of NC_036453.1, read as the reverse complement.
CGCCCCATTTAAGATTCTCACAGCCATTCTAGAAGGGCTTTTCGCAGTATCTATCCTCATCTACTTAGCGCGCCAGGCCTTGGCTATCAAGGGTCGAGGGCGGCGAATTTGGATGCAAAAGTGGGTAATTCTGGCTCTTTGGGCAACGGTTTGGGGGATCCTGGTGGTCCTCTACTGGCTTCATGAGACCTCGGACCTCGCCATTGTTGTCTGGCTGATGACCTACGCGGCAATATTCCATGATTCAGCTCATGTCTATGATCGAGGTGAACCAGCACCAGATCATGACATTTCGGCTCCTGTGATTAATTCACCTTGGCTCGCAAAACAAGCCGGCACACGGGCTTAAATCAGCATCCTCTCCCAGCTTTTGCTTTTGCATTTTCGTCGTTGTAAGTAAATGTAGTTAATCAATAACCACTGATCATGAAGTTACCTGGGTTACTGTTTCTCCTCAGGCATCAACCTGCTGTGTGGGGTGTGGAGTCACTGCAGAATCTTATGGATTCATTTGGGTGGCATCGTCCGCCCGCTGGTGTCACAAATGCGTGAGCAGCCATTTTAATGATGTTACGGCAATTCTCTGCGCCACAGGGCTGGAGGATTTGCCCTACATAGCGGATTCCACATCTAGATCCCTGGAACGGGTGCACAAAATCGTGTGGACCTCTGCATTTGGCCTAGCCGATGACGACTTCCCAGCATCTCCATTGTATACGGGACTACGGCTGCCCGTAATTCATAAGTTGTGGGAACACCAACTTACTCGGCAATGCCTCCCAACTTTACATCTGTTGGATGGCCGAGTTGTGGCGGTGGGCGACTATCTTCCGCCTACACGTCCCGTGTCTCCGGATTTGTTTATCGACGTCGGATGCCAAGCCAGCAGTGCGACTAACGAGAGAGGTACCCAAACTGAGAACCTCAGTTCATCTCCCCAAGCATGCCAGACTGAGGACATCCTTTCCCCTTCATCTCCATCACCAAGTGATATGGATTTCCAGGATCTGCTGGCAGAGTTGGACGGCTACTGCAACAATCCATCAACGCTGCCAGACTTCGGCATGGACTTGCCTTCGCCTCTGCCGCCTCCGCTGGAACGTTCCACCCTTTCCGTCTCAGGTGACTCTACACTTGACAACGATTTGGGCGCAGAACGCTGGCTTTCTCCGCCATCCAATCTGTCGGAGTATGCGGTTGTGGATTCCTGGACACCTTCATTGTCTCCGGTTACCTGCTATGAGCGGGACATCCTCACTATCACTTGTGATGATGGACTTGATCTCTTTTGACTTTGGACTCTGCGTTTTCTGCGAAGCACCGTCCGATCTCATGGAGGGGGTGTCAAGAAAACTGGCATAGGGTGTGAGATCTTTCCGGGTGCATGCAGAAAAGGTGCATAGAGGCCTGAGAGAAAATAAGTAATCTTGTAGTTTGATTAAAAGCTAATTAAATTGAATATGAAGGAATAGTAAAATGAATACAAGTAATCACATAGTAACCTTCTGAAATGTATTATCTGAAATGTGATCTGTAATGATTTCTGTAATGAATTAACTGTGGAAAGATTATGGTTGATGAATTATAATAAGTAAGAGATGTGATTGATTGTTAACTAAGGATCAAACTTGTGATAATGTGAAGTTGTAATCATTTGAAATTAATTCAAACAGGTTTAACAACAGATTTAATGTGTTTAATGAGCTATAATACATAATAGTGGGTTATAGAAAAAGAGAGGAATACAGTACAGTCCTGAAACAGGAAATGTCGCAAGCAGTTCTGAACAGATGGTCAGAGCGCACAGGATGGTTGGAGTGTTGAGTTTGGCTGAAGCAACGGAGAAAGGGGAAGTATGGGACTTTCCACTGTGGTCAGCAGAAATAGGTTGGGCAATGTGGGGGCTTTTTCATGATACATAGCAGATGTGAAGCAAGTCACGTAGACCAAATTTCCCCATACACACACATGGGGGAGAGATGCATAAAAAGGGGCTGAAAAGAGGAACCAGCCGTTCCCAGTCCGACGGCGCAGAAGGAGAGACAACTTGCTGAAGCAGATTGAGCCACGGACCGCACTTCAGAACCACGGGGGAGCTCGGACTTCACACCGCCAAGAAAGGACTGGGTTCCATCGCCCCATCCCTGGTACTTCATTCGATCGTCGGTCTCGTATCAGCCCAGCACTTACAAACTCTGCAACAAGACTTGGAGGAAGGACAAAGCTCCCTCAGGGATGAGGAACTGGGTTTTGCAAAAGGATTCGGACCCGTTCTGCTTTGTTTCTTTTCTAAAGAGGGTTTTTTCCACACAAGGCAAAGACCTCAACCAAGGATGCTAGAAATTCCTGTTGCCAAAGATCCACCATCGTCTGGGTATGAGTTGAATCTGCTCATTGAAATTCCATCTCAGAACTTGCGACTTTAGTCAGGGAAAAGAGGACAGGGTAGTATGATTGTACATGTAAATTTTATTACACTGTTTTTGAATTATTTACGATTGATTATTGATTTGTATGTCGCATATCCCTGCTTAAGCTTGCTTAATAAATTTATACTATAAAATTCTAAAAGAGGTTGGTGGACATTGGAATTAATAGAGTCATTTAATCTTCGTTCAGTTCTTTTAATTAAGGTAAAACTAATGTACATGATTCCAGTAAATAGGAGGCTTCATAATTTCCTTTGGTGAGAATAAATAATGACCCTGGGACTTACATCTAAGTCACTAAACATAATCTAGCCGGTTCCAAGTGCAAGTTATGATTAGAAAGTGGGCTACCGTTAACAGAAGTGGTTATTGGAATTATGCAGCTGTGAGGGCTACTCAGCTGATTGTTTCTTAACTGTAAAGGGTCATAACTTCTGGATTGAAGGTAGTTAGAGCTAGACGAATCACTTTCGCCACCAGTTTAAATAGATTATCTCTTATAGAGTACTTTTAGGGTAATACCCAGGTCTCAGAGATTTTCCGGACCTGTTAGACAGAGAACTGGTCAGTAGGCAGCCCTGGGTAGTAGTGAGGAGTGGGCGGGGCTGACTATTGCAGGATAACCTTCAGTGTGTGTGTCTGTGCAGTTGTAGGGAAGTGAGCAATGCTTGGACAGAGAAGGTCACCCTACTGGGCTTGTGAATGGGGTAATTAAAATGTCCTCTCACTGTGATTTGCTTTCATTTACTGTTATCTTTGATTCACTTTTATGATTGGTCATATAATCATTTCCAGAGAGCCAGACCATCTCCTGACATTTAGCATGGCTGTAAAATACTTTGTGGGGGAATCAATAGGTTAAAATAAATATGGAAGAAAGGCTTTCTCCTGAGTGTGTGTGCGTGTAGGCGTGTGTGTGCTGATGCACTGCGGGGGGATTACAGTCAGCCTGTATGTTGCACAGAGAGGCTCATATTGAATGCAGACTGTGTTTTGCTGTATTTGCCACCACAGCTGCCACACAGCACATCCACCAGAGTGTCTGTGTTTGCATTGGGGGGGCTGGTGCTTAGCGGCGGCACGGACATCTGTCTCCAACTGTGAGACCCCCCTCCCCACACCTCACTTCCACACGCCGCACACACTTCCACAGAGCCTCCCATCACCGCCGAGAACACACACACACTCCCGCCCCACACGCCAATATCCTGTGTGGGCTGTTGTTGGGGTGTAAGGGCTGATAGGGATCAGAGGGGGGTCCTCTCTGGATAATGAGAGTGGCTGATGGAAGGTGGCTTCTGATGAGGGCCCCTGTAGGGCCGGTGGGCCTGGGCAGATATTGCTGTGGGGAGACCGCTCCACTTTTAGAGGGAACGCAGTAGATGGGGCTGGTTGTGTCTCCGCAGGCTTGAAAAGAGGCTGAGAAAGATGTTTGGACTTCTGCTAAAAGAGCAAAAAAAAAACATCAGAGTGCTTCTGGGTGTGTGTTCACACCAAAGCAGATTGCTTCATGTCAGGACAAGATGTCTGATGACAGAATGACAGATGCCCAGCTCAATCCCCCTCAGCGACGCCTGAACCGCTTTACATCCGTCTCCCCCTCCTCTTACCTCCATAAGCTCTGCAGACCAAGGGACCATCGCTCCCTCTCTGCAGTCACTTTGTATTCTTAGCAGAATCCACATATACTTACAATGCTTTGGTTCATTTAATTTATAAAAGCATTCACTGATCAAGATGTCTTTGGAGAGTTTCACTTAATAGGGTCTCTGCAAATTTCAACAGTATTTCCTACTGAGGAGCAGCTAAAACCCTGATCTTTTTCCATTAGTCAATGCCCTCTTAGGCCCAAAACACACTGCTTGCGTCCAGCGTTTCACCCTCTGAGCAGATTTTTTTACCTGACACAGGCTCCGACTCAATGGTCCGTCAATGTACCACCAGACTCCAGAGAATTTAAGCAGTAGAATGTAGCGCCAGCTTAAACACAAGCAGCTATAGACAGAAAGCTGCAGCTGCTCCAACAAGATCGTTGTCCCACGTTTTTTTCTTTTCTTTCTGTACTTCTGACCTGCTGCCATAGATAACTACACCAGACTCGTCACAATAACAAATTTTGCGGGGCGATGTTTTGGCCCAAATTATTGCGATAAACATTAATGTTGACAATTTGAGACCGTTTTCAAGTTATACAGTGGTGATGGCATAATAATGCAAGTACAGCTTCTCAAAGACCAATAAGCTTTAATGTCTAATGAACATTTAATACTGGAAATGGAAGACATTTTAAACATCCAAAAGAAACAAAGAGAACACCCAAAACAACAAATAAAATGGCCACTGAAATCTGTGTAAACAAAATTGCCCTTCACAAAAGGAGATCCATGCATCCGCCTGGAGCTTTTTGTTGTCCAGACTTTGGTAGAAACAGAGAAAAACAATCAAGGAAATGAAAATTATTCAGCTTGTTTTAACACAGTATTTATCGTTATAATAAACTGATTTATTGCTTTTTGTGACAGGCTTTTGCAAGTAAAGTAATTTACTTTGCCCGTATGGCTCACTTCCTGTCTTACGTGTGATATTCTTGTCAAATTATTTTGTAGCTCCAAACAAAATAAACCCCACTTCTTTCTTGGTCGGACATTCAGAACGTGTTCTAACCGCTGCATACACTAACCGACCTGATCTTAGGACTTTCCGTCGGATCAGATGCCAAAGTAGATGTGTTTTGGGTTTTATGGCTAACAGTCATCAGTGTGGAAGCCATCACTGAGTAAAACGGACTCTGTTATTTTGAGTATCACGGAGGTGTTTAAAGTTGGAGTCAGAAGAAGCACAGAGGGTGTGAAGGAGCTCCTGAAGAGAACACAGCATTTCCTACCGAGGCTGTCAGCTTGTACATTGTCAGTTTGAGATATGCACAAAAAGAATACGAAAAAAGATACAAAGTTAATATCTGTGTGGCAGAGGAGATATATATACTTGAGTCTAATTCTTGTTAATTGGGTTTCGTTCACAGACGCCTCTGTCTCATAACCAGGATGACATTTTTTTAAACTCTGGGTTGTGTTTAAGAACATCGTAGTTTTCTTTCGAATAGATTTGTGGAAGCAGTTACATTTTTATCGGATGACAAAAGTATTTTGTTGCTCTTCTTAAAGAGAAATCAGAAGTCAGCAGCTCTCTGCTGGTCCTCATCTTATACCTTGTGGGTTCTACTTGGAGCCTGCGCTTTGATTAAAGAACACAGTTCTGCCCCACTGGTGCAGATTACTCTGGCTTTGTTGAAGGGGTTTAAAGAAAAGGTCAAAGTGCACCCACTTAATATGGGCCCCAAAGGGCCTCATGGGTAATTGTGAGTATCTAATAAACTTTTCGAATCCTTTTTCTTGCTCAGATCTGGGGGAACGCTGGGGGCCAGAGTGAAAACGATCGGACTCCCCTGGAGCCACGATTTCAGAATATTGTGTGACAGGTCATGACAGCAGTCCTTTAACCTCACCGCATGCTAATTTAAACCTGGGGGCATGGGGGGGTTCCCTCAGCTGTCCCATTTCCACCCTCACGCCGCGTGATGGGACACGATCCTGGACAATTTAGTTCGATTCTGCTTAATCTATGTGAATTGTGACTGAGCAAAATGTCAGTAATAGGTATGAAAAAGGTCAGGGGTGTGGTTCTGCATATCATTCTGAGATTGTAGGGGGCCAGCGGGATTCAGTGTGCCCCAAATGCTCTGTGCCAAGTAATTGGCCGTCACTGTATGGGTCTGACTAACGCCACAATCAGCCATTTTATCCCTCATAGACACAAAGGTACAAAATGCACAATGGCAGAGTGGTTCAGAGGCCAACAAAGACTTGGAAGGACAAACATTTTAACAGGGCAGCACAAGCAGTCTGTTTGATTATGGGAGCATTATTTTCTCTCTCAACTATTAATATGTCCTTCTTTCATGACCTTGATTCCAAACAGAATATGTTTTACCCCATCACACACAAGCCAACACACAATACCTCCAACAAAGCGATATAATCTTGAATACAGAAAAAATAGTTCTTCTAGCTTTTTAAGGAATGTATGTACTGTACCTTAAATAGCTAGATGTGTTAGAGAACAATATGTCCTCGGATGAATGAATGAATGAATGAATGAATGAATGAATGAATGAATGAATGATCCTGGGCGCACTGGGCCTATCGGTCGTTAGCCTCCTCTGGTTACATTACAGCAACATGTTTGCATCCTGAAACCTGAGCACGTACGCATTGTTCACATTTTATGACCCATCAGCTTTCATAGCAGTTTGGGTCCTGTTAGCATTTACCTCCTGTAAAATAATTCACACAAATACTCAGCCTAATGACCAGACTCTGATTAGCGCTAGAAATAAACTGTTATGTGTTTATGTGACTTGAATCTAGGATGTTACTTTAACTTTCATTTCAGTGAAGTTATTTCACTTCAGATCAGATTTCAGATCTCCAGCTTTGTGAAACGTTGACCTGGCGATGTTGTTGGAATCCAGATGTGTTTCCTAGACTCCTCGTTGATTAATGGCCATTTTAATTTATATTTTCACCACTTTCTGAGAGAGCAGTTGCTGTAAAAGAAGTCTGTACCATTTACATTTTAGATGCACGGTTGGCATCAGTTTCTCCATGGAGAATGTTCTTAACTTAACTTTGAAATTTCCAAAAAGCCACCAACCATAAAATCTGAAACAATAACATTTACATTAGTTGTGTTCTGTTGAGCATTTCTATTATCTCTGAAAAAAATCTTGCTCTTCATTGCTTTCTCACTCCAGCGTCCGTACTAAAGAATGTTAGTAGCAAGGCCTGCTATTGGTTATTTTTGTGTATAAATGTGTGCTGAAAAATATCAGATTTAGAGTTTCTGACAGACCCAACACCCTTCAGAACTGAAAATGTTTCGGCTATCAGACAATTTCTCTGTTTACCTTGCATATAAAGCAAATCACTCATCTTTGTTCATACAGAAAATGCATAGTCTTTCTTTATATATTTGTCAGTAAATAAAATTGCTGAACTTCAAAGTAATCTTTACAGCTACTTCTTTTGTAGTGTAATTCCAAGTTGCAGATGAAATACTGCACATAACCCATAAATTTTTTTTTCAGGAGTTAAGGAATCGGGGGTTTTTTTGTTTGTGTTTTTTTTTTTTTTTTTTTTTTTTGTCCTTGAGTCAGTTTGGAAAGAGAAAAAGTAAGCAAGAACTGCTGGACACATTTATACTAGATAAAGGAGTTTTTCCTTTGACATGCACACTTGCGAATTTCTTTTCATGAAACTTTCAACAGACTTCTGCCAGACAGACAACGGGAGCCGTTACACTTGAAGTCAGAGAGCCCTGTGGCTGATCGGGATACTTTTTTTTCATAAAGCAGATTTCAGGAAATGGAATCAAAATTATTGCCTGCAACAAAACATGAGATTTTTTTTTTTCCTAGAATCTGCTAATAATGTCTGCTTAAGGAAACCTTTCCCTTTGTCAGTCATTAACAGCCTAATCAAACTCTTTGCAGCATCGATGGCAGTAGGTATGTAATATAATTCGTACAGATTAGATAATAAAGATTTCATTTATGTCCACTTTCTGGTACCAATGTATGCCAAAATTTTAAAAAAAATATTATCCATTGTTCAAATTAAAGTTCTTTAATGATATCCTAAGGTGAAAGTAAAAAGTACTCTAGTTGGATGCGCTTTTGGACACTTTTATTAATAATGGGACCATGTTGTTCTTACTGCTGAATTTGTTTTTATATATTTATTTGTGGAATGTCAGCTCCACAGCTTTAAACACAGTAAGATAGGACATTAAGCATTAGGCAGGCTTCGTACTAATCTTTCATGGCATTAAATGTGCAAAGGACATTGCAAAGAACATGTTGTCTGAGCCTAAAAGATAAGAAATAATTCAACTACAATATGAGCAGTTACTGGAAACTTTAACTTATAAAGTTCTTCTTCTGCAAAGCAAATCTATCAGGTTTTACAGACAGACCTTTTATGTAACAGGAATAAATTGCTTTAATTCTGTTACTTGTAGCTGTCAGACTTGCATGCAGTGCATTAAAGAGTACTTTCCCAGCGATCTGATGCACTTGACAGCTTATTTAGCTGGAATATGGAGAAGACTGTGAGCAGCTGTCGGTATAAATAAAGCTGCTAATTTATGATGTAGCTTAAAGCTTTTAAGGTAAACAAGCCAGTAATATCTAGGTCAGCCTCAAGATTCACCAACAATGAGGAGATCCATGGGTAAAATTCATTATTTGTCACTTTGTTTTAAAAATTAAAATAATTTTATAATAATCATCATGACATAGCTGACTTACTGGGTGATGTTTTTTAAAGGAGAGACTCTGAATGTGAACATATCGTTACTGAAAAGCTGGTTATGACAAGAAAAAATACATTGATGGATTTTGGTTCAAATACAAACTAATGCTGCGTATATTAGTTGAGATGAAAAGATGGATGCCTTCTGCAATGACAGTAAAGTCAAAATATAGACAAGACCTACGGTGTACAAACATTCTCAAAAATGTTTAGTGGTGCAGTAACATCTTGTGCTGCAGTCTCTTACAAACAAAAATACTTTAAAAGTCTCATGAAGAGTAAGCTATGTAGTGTTGGCGTGTAGCTTTGTTTAATCAAGCTATCATGGTTGATTAAACATGCTTAATAGCTGCTGGATCTGTGTTTGTTACTCTTATTTTGAAGTAAGGAACATCTGCAATCTGAGTCCCCTTAAAATATGAAGAGCAAGACACACAATGTTGACTAAAGACATATTTAAAAAAGCAACTCTGTGGTCTAAAAATAATGTTCACATTTCATAAACATGTACCCTGAAAGCATACAAGCTGAAATTCTGTATTCTAAGTAAATTACAGTGGCTGATGAAACTGATTTACTCAATTTGCTTGTTTAGATTATGACGGTGTGTGTGTGTGTGTGTGTGTGTGTGTGTGTGTGTGTGTGGGTGGGTGTGGGTGTGTGTGTGTGTGTGTGTGTGTGTGTGCGTGTGTGTGTGTGTGTGTGTGTGTGTGTGTGTGTGTGTGTGTGTGTGTGTGTGTGTGTGTGTGTGTGGGTGCGTGTCTGTGCGAGTGTGTTTGGGTCAGACTGAATAATTCAGGGCATTGTGTGCCTCTGCTACCGGAGCCTTCATTATTGATGTGCTGGGATCCCACACACTCATGATATGAAGGCAATGAAGACCTCAGGGATACATGCACACCATGTTTCAATTCAGTCCTGTCAAGTACTGTCTGAACAACAATGGCTCATCATGATTTGTGCTTTTCAGCTTCTTGACAGGAGTGCTAGTGAGCGAAGACGTAACAGACTCCTGTATATATTGTGTATGTTGAAAAGCCTGATCAACATAAATATGCAGGATTTTAGTGAGACCCCCCACGTCACAACGGACAAACGACCTGTGCGATAGCAGTGTCATCGGCATAGAAGCTCGTTCTAACTGTGCATCTGAACCTCTTTTTCTGCCTCCAGTTCTGAGAGATGACTTCCGTCAGACACCCAGTGATGTGGTGGTTGCCGCAGGCGAGCCCGCTGTCATGGAGTGCATCCCACCCAGAGGCCATCCTGAACCCACCATCTCCTGGAAGAGAAACAACATCCGAGTCAACGATCGCGATGAAAGGATCACTGTAAGCAGCTACACTCCAACAAACCCAAAAACACTTAATAATGTTATTTTATGAGGCTGACAACAGCATCTGGGATGATAAACACATCTTACATATCATGACCTAATTAAAAAATGATCAAGTCTGGCCCAGGTCCAATAAATGAGTGAATACAAACTAATACCTAATTTATTCAGCAACATTTTTATGCCGATTTTCCTCTTCCGACAATCTTATGGACTCCATGATTGTGAGGATGGCACTTAAGATAATCTTAAGAGATCCTTCCTTTTGTGATGTGTTCAGAGTGATCCGGTCCTCCTGGAAGGACGTCAGGACTGCTCCGATCTAAAATCGGGTCTATTCAACTCGTTTTATTGTTTTGGACCAACATCTCAACATTGTGTGGTGTTCCCCAAGGACAAAGAAGTACCCAGCCTGTTGATTGTGAGGAATAGCCAATCAGACAGGGAGGGAAGTTTTAAATAAAGAAGACAGAACAAATGCCATGGTGCTCCTGAAAGTCTGGTGGACGTTGTAGATGTCTTTGTGTTTTATTTTATTTTTATGTGTATGTGTGTGTTTTGAATATAGTCCACAAAATATCGGTCATGTTTATTTACTCTGAACTCCCGTTTGGCATCAAGAGGTTTTGCGAGATTTCTTAGCTGACATCTGCATGTTGGTGCAACGCCTGGATTGACACCACACACTGTACAGCCAAACCTGTTTTAGCAATAATATTTTATCGTCCTGTGTAGGGTCTCCCAGGTTTTGAAAATCTGCTGACAATTATAAAATCCTACCGTGTGAATCAGACATTAGTCATAATGTAATTATTCTTATGTAAGATGGCTGTGTTGAAACCAAGACTAGCTCATCATTCAACAGCAAGAGGAGCGTTGGCCTCTTCAAATTGATATTTGCAGGCAGAAATTTCTTTAGGTCTCATTGTGATGAGACCTTAGGAAAGACCTTTGACCTCCAGTCAAAGTCCAGATTCAATTTTGGACTTTTGGCAACACTTGGAGATGTTTTTACCTCCTGCTGTAAATGTACACCTGGGCTCAAGTTAATCCTCATGTTGCATGGACTGGCTGTTTGACGACATCTTTCACTGTAGAATGTTTTATTATACAGAGAAGTTCATAGATGACCAGTCGACTGCAAAACAATCCCTAGTCTTAAGTCTTCTACCACCACGGTTGAAAGCTGTTGTTTGGCCCATGTCTGTTGTATACATAAAACCCTAACGGGGTTGTCCCTAGGAACAAACACTTGAGCTCTCAGGGTCAGTACTGAAACAATTTTAGATGCCCATCAAACATCAACACATCATACATTTGGAATCTTGTGCATAAGCACAACCCACCATAAAAACAAAGTATTTCCATGGTGATCATCTTAGAGCTACAATCATTGTCGAATCCTGGAAGCCTTAGCAGGGCGAGCCATCTGTCACATCACACACTGAATGTGACTGAGTGGCTTCGCTCTTGACCAACATGTCTCAATATCCTGTTTCCACGTTTTCTCCATTCGTCTTCTCTTCCACCCTTCCTCCCAAAACTTCTCCCTTCATCCTCTTCTTACCTCCGCATGTATTTCCTTCCATTCTCCTCTTCCACCACATCAATCCTTCACTCCTGTCACTTTCAGATCCGAGGAGGAAAGCTGATGATTTCAAACACCAGAAAGAGTGACGCTGGCATGTATGTGTGCGTGGGAACAAACATGGTTGGTGAGAAAGACAGCGATCCAGCAGAACTCGTCGTATTTGGTGAGTTATTTTCAAATTGATCGTATCACAGCACTCTGAATTCAGTTCCTTTTTTTTCCACATTAGTTTGTTGAAGATCTTCTCTTGGAGTCCCTGCGGAGGTTTTGTTTTATACCTCCTTCCTTTCCTTGCCAGCTGTTGGAGTAGAACATCGATCTTTCCCTCCCAGTTGCCCTTTTGACCCCTCTTCTTTTCCTCCTGTCTGACTTTCGGCTCAGTGGGACTGCAGCATTCTTACAATGTGTATCGATTGTGGAGAACACATAACCAGCCATTGTCCTTCTTATACACTTTATTGCAACAGTAACACTCTAGTGTTTTCCAGGCTGTCACAATTTGTTTCACAGCAATCGTGATCTTTATGAGAGCTTGCAGGGCGTACATGTCTCATTAGGTGTATTTAATATAAACCTAATGTATTCAAGAGTCTAACTCAGATCATAGACTTAGATGTGTTGTTTCCCTTAAGAGTCAAATGTTGATGCATTCAAAATAATCAGAGGAGGATGGTACAATTTTAAAAAATATAGCTAATAGCGATTTGTTTTTGATTCTTGATTCATATTTAAGAAATCCATTTGATCTGGGACATATGTAATATAGACCACGCATGTAAAGTAATTGTTTATGTCTGTTGCTGCACAACACATTGAACACATCATGATAATCCATGTGTTCACTGAAATCATAATGGCGAAAAAACATACATTATTTGGTAAGCTATCATATTTAGAGCAACATAGAAACTCCCCCACTCAGGAATTGTACAAGTCTAGCATCGCTAGCGTCAGGAATAGGGGCAGCTAACATGTCTGCAGACTCCACACGTCCTGGACACAAACTTTTTAAACTACTCCCTTCATGTCGGTGCCACCGAGCGCTTTTGCATGAACCAGCAGCCACAAATTCAAACTTATCTTCCTCTTCTGTAAGAAAAAAAAACACTGGATGTTTACAAGCTAGAAAAAAAATCTTTTTTTGTTGTTTTTTTATATATGTTTATTTTGAATGTCATCATTGACAGTAAAGCCAAACTGAGATCAAATACATTCTCGGTGTGCACAAACTTGAAGAGTAAAACTGATTAAAACCTGATCAGGTTGTATATTGACTTCCCAGACTCTTCTTCCACTGAACTCTGCTCACACAGCATTGGTTATTATGGGCTGTGCAGTGGATTGTGATAAATAATTCCATCTGTGTACAAAATGTCAGCAGGGAACTGTTTGTATGAACCTGCTTGTTTCCCACCACAATTCCCACTTTAGTTCTTATCCTCTTACATATCCCACGTCTGAGTCCAACCAGGCATGCAGGGGTTTAAATGCCTGCTGGCTTCACTTCTGGTCTCTACAAATACTCCAGATGTGTTTTTATTTTCAGATATTAAACTTTCTTTTCCATATAAAATCTCTGGTAAATTGCATGAATCCTTTTTCTTTACATGTATAGTCACTGCAGGGTCACAGGAGAGCTGTTGCTTCTCCTCGCCAGTCAATGGGCCACAAACAGCGTACGCCCTGGATACGAAGCAATCTATTACAGTCTGCTGAGAACAACAACCTTTAATTTATAATGACATTCACACGTTTTGCTCTGGAGCCAATGACTAATCACAGGAACCATTTTAGATATTTTGTTACCTCGAGAATATTTAAGATTCTCTCATTCAAATGACTCAATAATAGTAATAAAAAAAAAATTAAAAATCATACTAACTTACTACCTAGTCAGCAGAGACTATATTCCTGCTAAAACCAAACACTGACCCTGCAGAATAAGTTTTCATTGAAGCGTTTGGGTTTATTACCACCAAATCCAGGTGGAGCAGATCTAAGTAGCAGTGTGATTTCAGAGAGGCCCGTCTTCACCAAACAACCAGTGAACCAGGTGGTGTTGGCTGACGATACGGTGGAGTTCTTCTGCGAGGTACATGGAGATCCCACTCCGACTGTCCGCTGGCGGAGGGAAGAGGGAGAGTTGCCCCGGGGCAGGTACAAAGAAAAACAACACTAGCACTTCAAAAATTCATCTCACATTCAGATATTATGTATGAACGCATGAAGGGAAGCTCACGCTTGCAAACAACTTCTGCGGGTTCCCACTTTTTCTCAGATTTCTTGGGCAGAGTCATCCCGGTGTTGATGTGTTTGCAGGTTTGAGATCCGCAGCGACAACAGTCTCCGTCTGAGCCAGGTGCGAGCTGAGGACGAGGGCACCTACACCTGTGTGTCAGAGAACAGCGTGGGCAAAGCGGAGGCCTCTGGAACCCTCCACGTACACGGTAAAGACACATGTTCATACTGCTGGATTTCTTTGGCATGTACAAAAACCATACCAACTTAGAACATAACAGAAAGTTCTAAATGAAAGTTTACATTCAGTCATTGTGGGCTTGAATGTCCTAATAATGTGGGGCTTTTAAAAACCTATGTACATGGCTCTTTTTCCCAGGTAAGAAGTTTTCAGCTTCTATGGTTTCTATAATATAGAGCTGAGAGCACAAGTTTGAACGTGAATGTGGATTTTAGCTATTTGTCTCTGTGTTGCCCCATGCTTGGCAGGTGGCTTTTGTTCATTTGAAGGTCGCACCTTTACACACGCTTTTTGTTATTGTGACCAAATAGCTCAATCAGTTGGAAGTGATTGCTCCTTCTTCATTATTCTACTGACTTTGTATAATGTACACAAGTACATTTCCATTCAGCCTGAATGGACTTCATAGCAATAATAAAACCAGCTTTACTTTTGAAAGTGAGATGGGTATTCCACCAGTTCCTAGTTTATGGTACTTCTCTTTCATAAAAAATCATTGCAGTTGCTAGTTGGAAAATCCTCTCAAGCAGCTGGCCAATCGGATATTGGATTGGAATTAAACTCTGATTGTTTCTTCAACTGTTTTGATCATTATGTCTGTTAATTTAAAAACATGTTCAAAGTTAAGTTAATAGCAAGTTGCCAGTGAAAACATTCTACATTATTTCACTGGTTACGCATTATTAAGTTCAACTGAAAGAGAGATAAAGAGAAAAAAATGGATTTTAAGGTTCTTTCAAGCCTCGACTCGACATCCCTGTGGAGAAACAACTAAGATCAAAAAGCAGCAAAATTGCCTGAGAATAAAGGCGGTCCCTTGAAGAGAAGCGAGCGGATGAGGAATCTGTCATTTGTTATGATAAAAGGGAATATTTAGTGTTTTTTTACTCGGTGCAGACACCAGCCTCTACCCACAGAACGGACTGATAGACATGTCAATACACTCCATTATGATAACTTCAAGAATGCTTTGACAATCAGAGCAGTGCAGAAACACACACTGGTGCAGAAGTGAACATTTAACTAGCAGAAGTTTGTCTCCGAGTGAAGGAGGGATTCCCAGCAGCTGCTTTTAGGCAAATGGAAATTGATTGTGGGTTGATTGTTATAGCTGGGAGCATTGAGTATAATAGGAAAAACTCTCTCACACAGACAGAATGTAAACGAACACACACAGAGTGAAAACACCGATCAGAATGTCTCCTCTTATCTTCACCTGTGTCTTCATTTGGATCATCACTCCTCCTGCTACCTGTCCCACTGTTTCTTTCTTTTAGGATTAGCTGTTTAACTTTATGAGAGTCATTATTTTAAGTTAGGTCACCTCAATATTCTTTTCGACTTTAACTCAACAAATTTGCTTGTATTTAAAGCTCTCAATGCATTTGAACATCCAGCATGAATGGTTCTGTAATCCCAGCTGCATGCTCTTGAAGCACACATCGCCCATTATCTATCTGGATCACTTAGCGTATAATAGGGGAGTAACGATATATCTGCACCAATTTCCTTACGTTTGGGAGATTGGAGATCATCAATTGGTTCATACCTACATGAAAAATCAATATTATCCATTGATCTTGTCTGCAGTAGTATGACAAAAAAAAAGGTTTCGGCCAAAGTTGGATTCGGCAAGTCAGGCTTTTTAAAGACCAGTGATTACAATACAAGTTGTAATTGGTTTACGATGCAGCATATAGATCCACATCTAGAAGGTTTAATGACAGGTAGCATCTGATATGTCACACAAATGATGGGACACAGAAACTTTGCTGTGCTATGTTTAGCCTTCCTGTTATCTGCTGTAGTTCTCACTCTCTCTTGCAAAAACAAATCAAATCTATCATAGAAACCTATTTGTTCTACTTTTGTAGAAAAGTTTCTTTCAAACTGTTTGAATTATGTCTCCGTTTACTTATGCTAAAAATAACTAACTTTTAATCTTCTTCCCTCAGAAGCAACTTCCTCACTGAAGAGGGTTGCAGTTAATGGAACCTGGTAGTACTTAGATATCGGTGTGTTTACTGATTGGAAAATATATTGAATTTTTGAGTTTCTAACGAGCTGGGCTCGAGTCAGGAGCCATCAGTGTGAAAGTTCTCGACGCGTCTCTCATTTCATTCAATGTTCCGAGTCATTACCAGCTCATCATCTCATTTGTCTCATTTTTCTTCTCTCCCCTCCCCTCCTCCGCCCCATCGTCTCCTCTAACATCACTCCATCGCAGTTGGCCACTCATGTAAGTATTCCATTTCATTCCATCGCTTGTATATTTGCGTGTGTTTGTGCGTGAGCGATCCTCTCAGGTTGCCATGTTTCAGACAGCAGCCACGAACGCAGAGGCTCGTCTGCCTAAAAGCATAAAATGATAATCAATTAGCAGTGAAGCACTTCTATGATCAGGAAGGAAGGCTTTTTATTTCCACCACTCTCGTGCTGCGTCATCTAACGATTGAACCTTGGGAAGGAAGAAGCAGGGCTTCCATTAATACCAGGGATCTTTAATTTAGAATCCAAACCTTCAGCCTTTGTCCAACGAATTAAAAGGAGGCGATGCGGCTGCAGTTTAATTCCGATTAATCCAACATACCCGAAGAATTCAATTTGCTCTCTGGATTGAAATGCATCTACACGGAAGAGATAAATGTGTGCTAATGCCAGTTGTGTCTGTAAACGAGATGTCCGTCGGGGACACAGGAGCAGGATTCTGTACCGTAGCCTCTAGTTTTAACTCTCAAATGTTCTGGTGTGTGGAGCTTCCTGTTTGCACTCCTTGAAGACAAACATGTAATTGAGGTCAGGAGCTTAAACTGAGGCAGAGGCTTTCAGTCGGCTGCTGTTCAGACTAAATAAACAGTGGAGTCGTGCTGTTTTTCAGGAAAGGTTTATATAGCGGTTCTTAGTGGTGGCGGTTATTCTTTCTACCCAACATTAATGTTTCTTTAAAGGGGAAAAAAATAACATTTAATCTGAAACCCATTTTGCCTGTCAGAAGAGATCAGGTGAAATAAAGATTTTCCGCTATTAACACATTTAAAGACTTGAGTAAGTAATGCTGGAGTGATGCAATTAAGTGTGAACCTTGTGTGGAAAATCTCATCGAACTGAACTAGAAGTCACGGTAGAAGGTTGAGAGTAACAGTCTGTGGGCATGATGTTCGATGGTCGATCCTCGTTGTCATGTGTCGAACATATTTTTTTAAATTGTGGCCAAAAAGTTCAAGATTTGATCAGAACATAACGTTCTCCCGTAAGCCTACTACTTATATTACTGGGTTTTTTTTTGTTTGATTTATTTTTGTGACACATTTTGCCATGGTAACAAGTGGAGGTTAATGTTTAAAAGGTTTTGGGAGATTTTAGGCTGGCCAGATATATGGAGAATACAGGAGGATGGTGTAACAACCACAGCAACCATGTTTTATCGTTTACCATTTTATCTTCTCTCAGCTTTTGAAAGGTCAGTGTTGTCCCATATTGCCACCACTTGTTGATTTGTAATCTTCACTGCACCATAACTAATATTAATTATTGTATGCTGTCTGATATCTGACTGAGAAGATTTTCTCCAACTTCTCTGCCAATTTGGCTTCAAGGCGCAGATTACAGCCAAATGCTAAAATTTTAGGATTTAGTTTCCTCCCCTCGTCTTCTATCTGACAGATATGCTCATTTTCAAGTTGAACTCTACAACATATACGTTGCATTGAAGGTGGAAAACCTTCTCAGCTTGATGGTGCAGAAGACGCTGCTCCTTCAGGATCGTAAACAACGCACTGACTGTGAACACTCGCATGTCCAGACAACACGGACATGCGTGTGATCATGTGGATCACGGATAAACCGTGATCCACATGAATCCTCTAATCCTACACTTGATTGAAACTGTGTGCTTCCAGAAAAATCCTAATGCTCACAGAGCGAGAAAGAAAACTAGATGGATTCCATTGTATCCTTAGGTTTGAACTTGCATATGTTTATATTTGATCGGTTCATCTTTCAAAGTTCTTACTCATTTAAATTTGAAAATGAGATTTTATTGGCAAACGAGATCGCATAGCGAACAAAATATATCTTTGCACTAATTTTGAAGACCAGCGAGGCTTTGAAATGTTCTTATTCTGAGTGTTTTTCTTCTCTTTTCCCCCTCAGTATTACCCCAAGGTGCTGCGACTATAGAAAATAATCAAAGTCCTGCTTCTGTAGCTTTTTCTTGGGCTATTTAAAGCATCATCATTCTTAAAGTTCCTTTATTGATGTTGGATAAAGAAGTCGGAGCTCAGGGCAAAAAAAAAAGGCTACCTTCCAATTAAATGTAAGCTCTGATGAATTATAGCCTGACTGCAATGCATAACTCCATGGAAATAACCACGTACTCAGTCTTCATTTGGGAGTGAAAACAGTCTGAGGGAAGAAATAATGTTTAAATGTAAGAGCAGGGGTGTGTTATGAGGAAGTAAGGGTTGTCGTAGTGTTGGGGAGTGTTTGTTGGAGGCAACATGTGTGAATCAGCGTCTGGGACTCTGACAGCTGCCTGTCGCATCTAAGCCCCCGAAGGAGCTCCTGCTGGAAATGTGTGGGGGCGTGCGTGGGGGTGCGTGTGTGTGTGTTTAGCCATGTGTCCCGTGTGTCTGCAAATGATATGTGAGACATGCATGCAAAGGAGAAAGGGGGGCCGGGAGAGATGGGGCTAACATCCTTTGCTTGTGATCACTTTGTCTGTCTTTGCTGTGTGATTGAACAACACGGCGAGTTCATGCAGCAGCAGTGGAACAAACTCCCACTCTGATCTCTGAGCGGCGCTCGGTGGGTGGCGAACAGCTGAGCCCAAGCGCTTCCCTGCCTCAGTTTGTTTACAACGGGCTTGTGTTGATCAAACCGGTAGCTGAGCTGAAGGTTCAGCTGGTCCCGACTTCTACTTCGTTCTGCAAAAGCTTATAAAATTACTGTGATATTTCAGGATCTGTTGTGTGGCTCAGATTAGGGAAGATTAGATTCCCAGTGATTGTAGATTTTAGGATTAATAATATCTAACCAGTTAACAACTTACAGTGAGCAGCCTGCTGACAGGACCATCTGGTCAGTCTTTATTCTTGCTTCGCTCTGGGTTTCCAGACAGGACAGTCCTTCAATTCACTGGTAACTGTATTCTTATTTCAGTCTCAAAAAGTAAAAATAATATGAAAACCTTTTGACTTCCAGAGATTTTTAAAATATTGCTTATAATATTTTCCATTTAAGTAGGATTCTATGAAGATATAGTTAACCCCTTAAGGCTAAAGTATGTAACTTTTATGAAAAGTTTTTACATGTTTGTCAAAACTAACGTGATGTTATGACAGAGTAATATTAGATATATGATCTGTGAAAAAATTTATCTCTTCTGCGTTCTCCGTATGGATCTGCGGTCATACAGAAATAAACCATTAGGTCAGAAACAACCAATTAGGAGTCAGGATTAGATTCTTAGTGCTGCAATCATTCTTGTGTATGTGCTGCTCACACCTTCTCTCTTGCTCTATGTGGTTCCGCACAACAGAGACTGCCACAAATGCCAAGGCTAGTTACCATGGTCACTGATGACTATAGGTAAACAGTTTTCCTGGAGAAATGGAGAAGTAAGTTGTTTCTTTGCCATTAGCACATTTAGCAGCGCATACGCGAGGATGATCACAGCAATGTGAGGATTACTGTCTTAATAGACACACTTTGGTCTTCCACTGACACAGCTAAAACTGGTTGTGCATTTCTGCATAACTTTCACCAAAAAAATTGTTAGGTAAGGTGAACACACATAAGCACCTACAGGGTACCTACATATTGTATTTCTGCTGTTGCTGGATCCTCAAAGGTGCGTTCAGACCAGGCCTCTTTAGTCCAGCTCTAGTTCATTTTCCTAGAAAGTCCGGTTCATTTGGGGAGGTGTGAATGTGTAATCAAACAAAAAAGCGAACTCTGGTCCGGCCTCTCTGTTCAGCTGGAGCGAACTTTGGTGCAGTTTCAAAGCACATGTGAACACCAAGCGGATCGGAGACCGCCCCAAAACCAGGAAGTGAACTATAGTGCATGGCATTTTGGGTAGATATAATCTAAACAAATGCTTGGGACCTTCACTAGCAGGAGAAATGGCTCGTTGTATTTTGCCAAACATAAAGGAGAAATCTTACAACCGCTAAAATATGATACCATTCAATTTTTGTTAACATTTTGTGAAGGACAAAGTTGCACTACAGAGGTTTTCATGTCATGTCCTTCAGCGGTTCTTGGTGCAGACCAACACACTCGAGGAGGGGAACAGGTTTTTGAAAAAGGTTTGACTCATCTGACATCTTGCAGTGTGAAAGCGAGCTACACCAGCTGAAAATATAATAAATGTTCCAGTTTTGGTCACCAATAGAACCAAGTCTACACCCTAAGTCTGCCTCTGCTCTGAGGACTAGGTTACCTTTGGATGGAACATGTAGACTTTCTTTTTTTGCAGAAACAGCAGGGAGCAGCTCCAACGTCATGATCAGTCAACTCACCCTGTAGCTGTTTAGCATCGAAAAAGCTTCTCAGTTCAACATGAAGCTGATGTCTCTTGTTCCTCAAATCTAGTCCTAACCAAGTATTTAAACTTGAACATTTGATAACAGGTTTTTGTTTGTTTGTTTTTTTTTGCCAGAAAAAAAACAACATAATTACAGCAGCAGACCACCGACTATTTTCGGAATTGTTCTCAATTTAGACTGAAATTTGGTGCCTATCTGACTGAAACACAGACATTTCAAAGTAACCAAGAGATTCCCGCTCCAACCAGATTTTCCTCCTTTAAACTGACAGTTCTTGTCTGGAATGCTGTGGAAATCCGACATGCAACCCATGTCTATTTTTGCCTCACTCTTGGCGTGTCAGCCCCTCCATATGCTCGACAAGTCTGGCAACGGGGCTTTTCTAAAACATCCCTACTCAATCAGACGCTTTTCTTTGTCTTCCCTTTAGCATTTAACACTCGGCAATTGACATCCCCGACTTGCCGTCGCTTGGCTCACACGGAGCTGATATTTCATGTGTTATTTTGCATAACAGTAATTTGCCGTTCATGATAGGAGCCTGTTAAAGAGGAGTCACTGGTGCACCAAAGAGCCTGCAGGGCTGACTCTTAAATAACTCCACAAGTGACACGCAGACATTGTTTGCTGATTCCTGTCATGTATATTTCAGTGACTCTGTTGCGATCTATATTCCCCCCCCCCCCCCCCCCCCCCTTTTTCAGTCCCAAGTGCTGATGCTAATGTTCCTCACTGCCCTAAATCTGAGGCTCAGTGTCGTGCCGAGTGCACCCATTATTGCTAATTATTTATTGCAGCCTCAGGCGACGCGCCAGCTTGCCTCCTCCAATCAAACATTGTCATTCTGCAGACAGGCACTATGTGGTGCAACCAATGCAGCGTGTTAATACTGCACCGTCTTTAAATGTTTGAAAAAGTTTAGTTTTGTGAGAAGGAAATGCTTATTTTTATTTTATTTTATTATTTTTTTTTTTTGTGTGGGTTGTCTTTCCCTAAAATGGCCTTCAAAGCACAGTGCTTTAATGTTGGGCATGTTCTTCTATTGCTTCTTGATACACATGTATGTATAGGGGTGCGTGTGTGTAGTAGCCTGGAGATGATTTACATAAGGAATGGATTTTACTCTGCATTTCTTTAATATTTCAGGGCTTTGCATCAGGCTGTACAGGAAGCTAGCGAGGGAGCGAAGGCGAGATCACTTTCTCATGTCCACATGAAGCACACGGGGGGTGAATGTTTGGACGTTGACCTTTAGGACCAACAGGGAGCTGCCTTTTTGACCCCAGGACATGACCCTCACCAGCTCAGCCAAGCAACGCCCCCCCTGCTGAGCTGGGATTTATGCCCCTGTTGACACATGGGTCCCCTCCTGTAGCCTCCAGGTTGGGTCCTAAAATGTGTGTCTGGGGTGTGCCTGAGAGCAATCAAGGAGAATAAGCAATTCGGTGATAGAAAATCTTACTTTACATCAATCTGCCTTTTTATTGTTCTTATGAAAAACTAGCTTTTGACTATTTTGTTGGTCCAAACTGTGACCGCCCCCCCCATCTCTCTGAAAAGTGCAGATGGGAAATGAAAGACCGGCCATATTGGACTTACCTCACATCAGTCCGATTTTGCACATAGTTTGAACACATTGAAGGAACAATCAAAGGCAAAAGCCCAACTTTTGTGAGTCAGTGATGTGTTCTGCTCATGTGTTTGGTTTTCTCCTCTTTGAACATCAGTCATTGGACTGGAGCGTTTGAAGAAAACAGCGTCTCATGTTTGCTTTATCTGCAACGTTTGGGACTCGAGTTTCGGTTTAACAATTAAGAGTTTTTCTGTTTTTTTTTCCAAATTAGAAACTAGCAGAAGGAACGTGTTTGTTCTCTCCCCTGACTGCGACTGCACATTCTACTGCTGAATGGCTCTCCTCCTTCCTGTCGTCCCGTCCTTCTGTGCGCTTCCATGCTAATCGAGGGTGAGAATGAAAGAGAAGCAGGAGATCAGGTGGGAAGATGAGAAATCAATTAGGACTGTTGGAGGGCATCATTATGCATTCACACCCCCTCTGCGGAGGAAGGCCTGTCACTTTGCTACAGAATCAATACAAATCAAAGAGGTGTGTGTGTGGGTGTGTGTCTTTGTGCATATGAGCGCACACACCTTTACATGCAGCGGCAGAAAGAAAGTGAGAAAGCCTGCCATTTATCTGGAGCCCCCTTTCTCCTCCTGCCTGACACCAGTTCAAAGACATCTGATTAGCCTCATCACAGAGGTGACCCACAAACCTGGATTCAGACGCCCGGATGGCTCAGCTCGTCTTTTCACTTTTCCGCAACAGAGGCTAAATCGTGGCTCGTAGTCGGAGCCGTGAATATGTACAGCGGTGTGCCTCGCCGCTGACTGGAGCCGAGCCAGCCAAGGTTAAGTGGGGGCCTTCGTATCGTTCCCTGTTGGTGGACAATATCCAGCTGGTCATTTCAGCATTTCAGGTCATGCATAGCATCAAATAGACTTTACAGCACAAACAGTACAAATTCAGATTGAAATACATAGCAATGTGTGAGTTAACGAGTTTGGTTCATCACAATGCAGTCTTGTCTTTAAATCTGTCTGTGATTAAATCGTACAGACAGATTCAATCACATTCGGTCTGATTTAATCATATCTGTAATACAGCGCAGTCTATACTGTACAAAACAACAGGTTTAGGGGTAAACCTTTAACCAGACTGTTAAAAGTTTTCAAAACATCCCGACTGATTTTGTTGAGTCTTTGTCCTTGCTGAAGTTCTCTTCCATTGAAGAGAAAAGCAGTCGGTCTCTGAAATAACTGTGCTAATTACTTTTCAAGAAAACTGCAATGGATTTAGTAGCAATAAGGCAGAATAACTGTGGCATTTCAACCGCATGCAAAAATCTATAGTTTATGTCTGAGCTTTTTAAAATTTTGATTTCATTTAACTTGCTTGCATCGTCCAGGATGACTTGAATCAGTCAGTTTAATTTTTTAAATTTTGAATCTCTTCATGAACTGTAGCAGAAGAACAACATCAAGCTAGTCCCTGACAGTCCAGCTTTGAGTGCAGCCTCCTGAAAGTGGAAACAAAGCATGGTTTTGAGTTCTGGGTGACAGTTTTGTTCCACTTGTGTTGACTCTGACAGTCTGTGCTCCTCCTGTGTCTAGCACTATATTTGTGTTTTAAAGACAAGAAGGAGTCTGACAGAGTTGTCAGTTAGTTGTCCTCAGCTCATTCACTCAGCCTCACTGCTGGGATATAATACGACATGCAGATTGTTGATATGACACCATGGGAAGATTTCCACTTTTAAATTTGCCCTTTTGTCTGCGTTTCTTTCGTGCAGTTCCTCCTCAGATCGTCGTCCGGCCACGGGACCAGATCACAGCTCCGGGTCGGACCGTAACCTTCCTCTGTGGCACCAAGGGAAACCCTCCGCCTGCAGTCTTCTGGCAAAAAGAAGGCAGCCAGGTGAGAACATGCCTGTCAGAAGTGTGGCGGTAAACACTAAAACACCTTCTGTTCTGAATAAAACTGCCCTCTGAGGCATTTGGCAGGATCTCTCTGGCACAATGAGTCTGACTGGAGCTGCATGGAGACTGAGTCTGAGCAGCAGAGAGGCGGGCGACCGTTAACGGAGCTCAGATCGGTGATTGTAGACACGGGCCACATTACAGGAAAGTAGCTTCTATGTTAAATGGATTTCATGCTGATTGCCGTCCTTGCACAGCCTGACCTGTAAATGCAGTTAGTCAACCTTGAGAAGTCAAGCATCAGGTATTCAGAGACACTCAGGATACAAATGAAACTGTTATGAATGCAGATGATCTGGATCATGAAACACGTCGCAGCAGAAGCCGGAGCCCATCAATTCTGCCTCGTCGTTTTTCTTCTTTCATTGGAGGCAATAATGAGACATGTTTTGTCTCGTTATCTTTGGTTTTACTTCCTGATGTTCTCCAGACATATTTTCTGCACTTCAGAACTGTGTCATAGTTGTAAAACCAACTGGCTTGTAATGTTGCCCTGTGTTGTCAACATTCTGGCATTAGATAAACTTATATCCACGGTACTTTTACACCAAAGCGGACTTAGTGCTAGATCAGGGCTGATGCAGGTTCTATAAAAACACAACAAACAACCAGCAGTGAATTGAGGAACAACTCTGGAGACGGCTTGTTTTTACGCTGTTTTAAGAACGATTTTTATTCAGGGCGTGACAACCCTCAGCGGAAGACTAAAGCTAGAAAAAAACTGAACTTTTAATCCATCAAGGGCTGCATGCTGGCAGAGTTGGTTATCCTGCAGCAGCAATGTCCTGTTTTCAAATCCCAGACAAGGATATAGACATCTTGGATGGATATTAATATTATATGTATATAGTTTTAACAGATTAAAAACAGTCATTGAGCTCATATGTCTACTTTTGCCAGTGATCTGGAATTAATGAGGACATTTGAACAGAAAACGTTGCTTATTTTGTTGACATACATCTTTTAGCGTTCTTCATGTTGCCAGACAGGTTCTATTTAAGTGAGTTCTTGGTTCTGAAGGTCTGGCAGTGTTGACTTTTTCCAGATACAAGTAGAGTGTTTTGGGCACCTTTTTTTCCTTAGTAAATATTACCATCATCTGAAAGCTGCACTTTTCTTGTCCTGAACTTACATTTGTCTGACATTAAAATTATTTGATGATTTCAAGCATTCAAGTGGGACTAAAACAAAGAAAAGCGGATAAAAAAAATATCAGTGAGGTGGACGTGCATTTAGTTAAACTCCTTTTGTAGGAGGTTTTTTCAGAAACCCACACCTCCCGACACACTTCGGTTCTTCTCTGCCTCTCGTCGTCTGCAGCTACCTGCTGCAGATTAGAGCCACTCTAACTCACACACAGCATACACACTTCACCTTCTCATCATCCGCCCGGTGCATTATTCACCAAAGCGTGAGTCTGCACAGGCCTGCATGTCTTCAGTAGCATGCGTGTGTGTTTGAATGGGTGAGAGTGTGATAAGCATTACAGCCTGTTGGAGTGCTCAGAGACGATGAGAGCGAGAGTGCGTGGGTGCCCGCAGCGTGGCTTCCAGGTATAGATTATAGGGGAGGGCGGACGAGATTGGAGGAGGCCTGAAAAATGTGTGTGGGAGAGAAGGTGTGGAGGACAGAGATAAAGAGGAGAAAGCAGGAGGAGGAAAGAACGAGGAGGAGAGAGAGAGTATGTGGGAAGCATGTTGGGAATGAGGTTGGAGAGGGTTTCGGAGTCTGGAGTGGCGTTGACACGTCGCGTTGAAACGACCTGCGGCGGGTCAGCCTGCTCACCTCAGACGCTACTGACCAGGATAAATAATGTTTTACTGTGACCCACACTGAGTGCAGCACACCTGGAAAACATCTGGTTGGATAGAAAATTATACTTATCTATGTGTATAATGTGCATTGTTAAAGCAATTTTCAGTTTCATTTCAGTCTTCCACTTTCAATCGATTGAACTGAATTTAATTCAAGAAAAGTTTGGTTGTTCTAGAAGAACTTTTTTTTCTATTTTTTAGCTTTCCAGCCTTTAGCTTACATCACATTTTGCAGAAATGTTGAAAATGTGTCTGTCAGGGTAGAGTACCAAAAACATCCTCACTATTTTATCATGGCACAGTAAAGATACTCAGGAGTAACTGGTGTAAATACAAGACATGCTTTTCCATTACAAATGACATATTCCAACGCTGTTGAAAAAGCACAATTTGACTCTTATGATGTCTCCATTAAATAAGAAACACAATTGAAATCATGTGTGGACATGTTTGTTCACACGATAAGTCATTAAAAAACATCCTGCCGCATCATCCTCCTACCACTTCCTGTTGTTTTCTTTGTCTTTTTCACCAGTAGTAACATCCGGTTGTGGATCACATGACCCGTGTGCTGCAAAACAAAGGTTTCCACTGTAGTTTTGAAAATTACACTTATTTTAATATGGCCAAAAAACCACTTCATCCTAACACAAAAACTTTTAATCATAAAACAAGTTTTATGATGTGGCAAATTTATTTTCTTAATTCCA
The DNA here is from genome assembly GCF_002775205.1 of Xiphophorus maculatus. Classification (NCBI taxonomy): domain Eukaryota; kingdom Metazoa; phylum Chordata; class Actinopteri; order Cyprinodontiformes; family Poeciliidae; genus Xiphophorus; species Xiphophorus maculatus. Next base: position 16,184,775 of record NC_036453.1, on the reverse strand, counting down.
ATTTGTCAGTTTTTAGGTCAATGGAAATGTAGCTGGTGACATTTCTAAAACTGGATATTTCCTCGGTTGTCTGACAGAAACTGGTATTTCAGTCTGGTCCAAAGGGTCTTTTAGTCATAGAGACGGTACGAGAAAAAATAGTTGTGGTTTCGAAAGCATAGGTTTGCAGAATTCTGCTATACTTGTCAACCAGTAGCCGGGCCATGCTACATGTGCAGCGTAGTGGGTGTGTGTGTGTGTGTGTTGTGCATTGGGATAAAACTAACTGTACAGACAGCTAAAAGGAAAGCCAGATTGACATTTTCCTGTGTAAATATGATTTTAAGATGAGGCTTTTTAGCCTTATAGCCCTTCCAATAGAACGAGAGGAGAAACACTGTTAATATTTGAATGCCAGACCAGAATTCATGGTCTGACATGACACCATTCTGTTAGTCGATAGGCACCAATCAGAGATTCTATTTGTAAATGCCGACCGTTTGACACAAGGACACCGCCGCTTGTTTTTCTGCTCTAGATCCTGCTGTTCCCCATCCAGGAGCCTTCTCAGTCAAGTCGTTTCTCTGTGTCTCTGAGCGGCGAGCTCACCATCGCTGACGTGCAAGTGGCAGATTCTGGCTACTACATCTGCCAGGCCATCAGCGTGGCCGGCAGCATCCTGACTAAAGCCCTGCTGGAGGTGGAAAGTGGTGAGTCTAAGCACAGAGTGACTCGTGTTGACCAGGAGCGACGTTAAGATTCGAAAGTTTGCATGAAATTTAGGTCTTATGTTTGGACTTAGACTTAGACTTGTACTTTATTGATCCCTTGGGAAGACTCCCTCAGGAAATTGAAGTTACCAGCAGCTCCCAGGCAAAAAACAAAGATAACACACAGTAAGCAAAAGTGCAAAAGAATACAAAATACAAATTAAATATTAGGGTACACACCAAATGTGAGTAACCAAAACCTTAAATTATGCAAAAGGACTTGTCCCTTTTCTGCTCATGTTTTTTTCTGCACTTTCACAGCAGGCTTTGTGTTCTGCTTTTTTAAAAATTCACAGTTTACACATGCTACGACATTAAAATTAGCTTCCTGTGTACTACACAAGAATTCTGAAAAACACTCTCATATCCATCTCCACTGAAAATATCCTCCTTCTCCAATCTCTTCTCTAATCTGATGTAATCAAAGGGGACAACTGCTGATAGTTTTATGCAAATAACTCAACTGCAACATATGCTTCCTTCTCTGCATCACTCCCAATCAGCTGGGATTTTGTTCAGCTCCATCTGCAGTAACCCCCTCCTCCATCCCCCACCAACCCCTCTGTTGACTTTTCACATTTTCAGTTTAACTCCAGTTAGCTGATGATATCGGATCTGAAATCAGCATAGAATGCTAATGATGTTATGGTCCATGTCTTTAGGCAAATGTTAAATGCAGTGTGAAGTAGGTGCTCTAATTTTGCACAGTGACTGCGTGTCAATGGCTATGAAAGCATGACTTACCTCCATGCAAAACACATTAGACACAGTCTTTAACTCGCCCTGCAACATTTGGGGAATTTATGCTACTGAGCCAGTCTAGTGTGGCTCTGCTTTTTCATTCCACTTCTGCTTCAGTTTTTATGTTTGACAAAAAGGATTTTAGGTGGAAACTGCAGTCAGGTGAACGAGTCCAGCTTTTTATCCCAGAACTTATTCAAGCGTCCAACCAGCTTCCTCTTTAGGAAATCTATTTACAACCTTCATATGTAGTAGCTGCTGTTTTACAATAGAAAGGCATGTGTATCACCTACAGTACAACTGTCCAAAAAAAAAAGGTATACTATATTCTTAAGCTATAGGTGGGACTCTGGAAGACAAATATATATAAACAACTATGAACTGTTTTTTGTTTATTTTGCAGGTACAGTTTGATTTTAAATCCACTGGCATCCCTCTGAAAAGTAGAATGACTGCAAAATGTTTCGTTCTGTACCTCTCCTTTGTATCGTATCATTGAAAACACAATGACAAACTAAACATAGAGTACCAAACAGTAGGAGGCATATTTTTTTAAAGACTGATCATAATTTATAGATTTAAGAAATTGATTTTTACATTACATTCAGCAGAGGTTAAATACAGTAGGGATTGAAATCCACTGAAATCCGAATTTCAAAGTTCCACAGATGTACTCATAACAGGGGTCTGTTGCTCTCATAGGAGGTAAAGTAACACCATCCTGCCTGATTAACAAAAGAAAAACTATGTCATTGATTTGCATTTTAAAAATGGAGCAAAACACCAGAGAGGTTGGACCTGAGAGCTTTCGAGAGGAGAAGTTCTTCAGTTTGAACATTTTAAGTGTCACTTGGCAGGACACACATGCACAAGTGGAAGCCAAAGAGGAAAGGTTTGATTTTAGTTTTTGGACAGTAATGAATGGAGAGGCACTGATAAAAACTGATTTCAGATCTCTTTTTCTGTAAGGTTTTCAGCAAAGCCAGATTCAAATTTCAGCCAATTCTAATTTCTGTTTCAGGATTTCATTTTAATAATATTTGAGTACAGCACTGAAAATTTGTTTTGCCAGCCTTCAAGCTGTGAGTGATCATGACTAATTTATAGTAGAAGACCATTGCAGTCTATTAAACAGGATTTGCTATTTTAAAATAAGGATGAAATGATGGTGGAGTTGGTGGTTTTACCTGGCTCACCTTGTATTGTTGTGAGTAGCATTACAAACGTAGCAGTTTGTGTCAATAATTTTAAGTTCTTATATTCTTATAAGAATATAAGAGAAAGGCTGACAACAATTTCCAAATTCAACATGTTGCTTGATAGAGTCTAAAAGGATAGAAAAAGGAAACTTCACTGTTTTCAATTCAGCCATCTTTCTTTTTGTTAAAGGTTTTGCTTTCTCTCACTCTCCTGCAGCCCAATTAAGAAATAAAATCCTCCTTTTAGCTTCTTACTGCTCTTTAAGGGCATTAAAAAATCTTAATGCAAAGTTAAATATTAATACAAAAGTTCCGGCCGGAACCTTTGTATTTGTCCGTTTTGTGTACGCCAGTAAATCTGACGCACAAGTGACATCGACAAACAACCTGGATGGACGACAAAGCTGCTTCTCTTGGCCGACTTTGAGTAAATTTATGCTTCAAAGAACAATCTGATTGGACGCTGGAAAAGACTATTGTTGTGTTCAAGTTATGCTAAAAGAAGCTAGCCTATCAGCAAAGTTATTCAAGTCTAAAATAGCATCTTGATGCTAAACATGCTACAACTGCACAGACGTCCCTAATGCTAATGTCAGCGTCCACAGTCGACATTTCCGAAGACAAATTTTCATGATTGATCAGGGATTTCTGAAACACTTGAAAGCTGAATGGGTATAATAGCACTTTGCACCAATCTGATGGTTGGACAACATAAGTAACATATAAATAACAATAAATATTTGTTGTTCAGCTCTTATGTCTAATTGTTCAATAATTTAGCAGCAAATAGGGTTCCTGATTTGAAGTATTGCTTATGTTTGCAGTTAACTCAAAGTTCCACAGTTGTACTTATAACATATTCATTGTTCTGTATTGCGCAGTCGAGTCCCACCTAATATCTCACTGATACTGAAAATAGCTAACTTTGAGTCTAACCCTGCCTTTTCTAAAAGTAATGTGATCTGTGTAACTTTGTCTATCAGAACCTTGCATTCGCTCATCAGAAAAAGGTTGACTTTTTTCTTTTTTTTGACCAACCAGTTGCCGATCTGGGCAGATCAATCTTAAAATCGATCGATTCTGCTCACCGGGAGATTTTTCGGTGCATTCAAAGAACTGGAAAAGAGAGTTGAGAGATATTGTCCATTCAAACTCTAGAATATGTGATAACCAAACTGGAAAAGATGCTAGCGAGGGGAGAACACGATGCCAACCAACAATTTAAATAGATGCTAATAATCCAATAAGGAAAACTAGATATTAGCATTTTATGTCTAACTCCTAAATCGTTCTGCTGTTTCCTGTCCCTTCAGCACCCTCAGACAGGGTCCCTCCCATCATCCGACAGGGGCCAGGCAATCACACTCTAGCTCCCGGTTCAACCGCTCAGCTGCACTGCCACGTCATGGGCAACCCCATCCCCAGCATTCAATGGGAGAAGGATGGCCAGAGGATTCTGGGAAACGACGGACGAGTCAGCCTGATGGAAAATGGCACCTTTCAAATCACCCGCCTCCAGGTGAGACAGTAACACTCCCACTTATTCGCCCAGTTCCAACTTTTATCTTATCCCGTTACGCCCCAAACCTAATAACCCGTGTCCACGGTCTGCATAATGTACTTAATACACTTTATACATGAACATATTTTATCTGGTGGAACCGGAGACTGTGACTTATACAGCCTTGTGGTTGGTTCACATGGGGTGTGTTTAAAAGTAGAGTGGAGGTAGAAAAAGGCGGCGTGCAATCACCATGATAATGAGCGTTGCAAGGCCATTAACGGTCATTAACACCATCTGACTCCATGCTAATTAAATCCATTCTGACCAGAATTCCCTCCTGGGTGCAACGCAGCACCTGAGGTCACTGCAGCCTTGACGAGCTCGGAAGAGGCTCGTGCATTAATTGATTGTGGGTTCTCAATGAGTAACGATCTCTGAGACTTGTAATTAAATCCTCAATGCATCAGTGCAAGTGAGGAGTGACTGAGTGAGTTGGGGAGAGACGGAGGCACAGGAGCAGGCAGGAGGCCGACTGAAAGGAGAGGACCGAAGCAGAAACAGCTGGGAGTTTGAAGCTTTCTTTTTTAACCTCACTCGTCACGTAGAGAGAAGAGGTACTGGAAGTGCTCCGTTTCCAAAATCCTTTCGGAATGACGCTCGGCTGTAGAATTTGAGTCAATGTGATCAGGAAGGAAAAAAAGGAAAAGCTTTAGTTTCAGATAAAAGAACAAAATGTCTACTTTTGAGTCCACTCCAGACACTGATCCTGTTATTTGAGTCCAAACAGAAAGTCAAGTTCAGCAGTCATATTGACTGTGTCCAGTGTCGGTCAGCTGGATTTCTCATTAATCATGTTGACCTAGAGGATATACAACCTACACAAGCAAACATGAAATATGTCAAAGGCAGAACGATCGAGCAAAGTTTGTCTAGAACCAAATATTTACTCCAGAGGGCCCCGAACCTGTTACACAAGCAGACAACATTCATTCTTTTATATTTTATTCGCCCCAGTGAATTTCATATTTTGATGCTCAACTATTGCCATTCACAATGTTGCAGAGTCCTTTGCTAAACTATTCATTCCTCCTGAACATTTTCTGTTTTTCTCACATTTTAACAACATGCACTAATGTGTTCTATTGAGATTTTGTATGATAGACACACAAAGCATAATTATGATATGGAAAATTACAAAGCGGACTAAACAGGGCTGGTGTGAGCACACTCCAAGTCTGATGGCCGATAACAACAAACAAATTTAAGCACGCCTGTTTTTTGTACATATTAGATATCTGCGCATTAGCTGGAATTCAATATGAACGTACCTTATTTGGACCAAATATGCCTATGATGCCTGTAGGAACAGTCAAAAGAGAGCGACAGAAGCCTATGATACAAACCTAAAGACAACCATGAAATCAACCGAACATTTACCCCTTCAATAGTGGGTATAAATAAGTTGATTGAATCGTGGCCCCTGCAGTGGGACAGATGGTACGTTTGCTCCTTGTACCCTGGCAAAGACTAGATGCCATTACCCTGGGACTTCTGCCAGACACACACTTCTGCTCTCCCTCACACTGGTGCCAAGGTAGACTGGGTGTTTGTGTGTGTTGGGGCGCATGTGTATGTGTTGTTATTAAATGGTTAATGCTGGCATGGGGTACAGGATGGGGATAGGTAATGCAAGGTGTGGAAGACAAACAAAGCCTGGGGAGAACCAGAAGCTCTACATTGGGGACAAGTAAACAGATTAAGACGGGGAGTGATTGGGTTATAGTAGGAAATCGTGTTCACAAGTTGTCTTTAAATCCCACTTCACATATGATACTGACCGTAATCAGGTTTTCCTTCTGCACCCAACAAAAGATGAGCTGACATCATGACCAGGCCTCTGTGAGCCGCAGAACAGAGAGCTAGCAGCCGGACAGTGAAGGTAGAAGACCTAAAAGCCCCCAAAAATGTGAACAAAATCATAAGTAGAAACATTTTCGCATGCTCAGTTCTCAAGTGTGGGCCTGTTCAGCTCTCCTCCCTCCTTTTCTGTCTTCCTGTTGCTTCTTCCCATTTTCCTACAATCTGTTTCATTGAGCTCCTGTGGCTGCCAGCCTTCATCCACAGTCAGGTGTCTTGGCAGCTTGCCCCACCAGCCCACCACCGATCAAACGCTACCATCTGGGGATCTGCTTTTTCCCATTTCAGGGAACAGAGCACCATCAGCTGCCTCCCAGGTCAACTCAAGATCAGCTCCTCCAGAGGAGGAAAAGGAAGAGGAGGAAGAGCGAGGGATCTGCCATGTAGAGGGGGTGTGGGAGTGGGAATAACCTGTCCCCCGTTCTGCAGGACAGCCTGACAAGCCACTTAGACCTGAGTAATTCCTCTGTCACTGTTACTGATGAGCTGGCCCACAGATCCAGGAGAAGAGAGGGCTGTGATCACTGACTCATTAGTCATGATGGGCTGTGCTGGGCACATATTCTGCATAATGTATAAGGTTTGCAGTGGGAGGAAAATGGCCTGCGAGTCCGTTAGTGAAAGCTGATGGTGTTTGTGGGTCTGCTTTGTAGGATGATGAACAAACGGGACTGTAACAGCTAATAGCAAAACCCAACGAGGCCGCCTTCCCATTTAAACACAAAGCACTCTGGACAGCTGGGAAACATCTGCAGGGCCAACAACCCACTACTTAATAATACATTCAACACACCTCCTCCCTCCACATGAGCTGGTGTGTTATGGTGGGAGATCTCTATATCAAGGCCATGCTTTAACTCCGATGTCTCACTGAACCATGTCAGAAATGTGGTCCATAACTAGAAAATACACTAATTGCTCGTTGCTTGTTTATCGAATGCAACGTCTTGCTTGAAAATCCAGGCCAGACTCTTTCTGTGTCAAGTGTTTGTGTTCTCCTTGTGAATGTGTGGTTTCCCCCTTGGTCCTCCAGTGTCCTCCATCAGCCCAAAAACATTCACATTAAGTTTATTACCTCTATGATGTTGATGTATCTTGTAAGTCCTGCCTGTGTCTGGTTTATGACCATCCTGGTATCCATAGACCAGGATGTCCAGAAACACTTCCAGCTGTTTCTCGTTTACCGCTGGGTCAGGCCCCAACCCCTACAGCTCTGAACAGGGAAACAGCAGGAAATGGATGGATTTTCTTCCTAAAGCAACAACAGTGCCTTTCTAAAGTAGTTTGTTGTATGCACTGTTTTCCATTCACATTTATTTGCCCAATTTGTTAAATTCGACCTGTAACACTTCTTCCTATCGTGCCATATATGTCAGTGTACCACAAAAGTGTTAAATCTATCTAAGCACCTCTTTGTTTAGCTATCTGTCTGTCTATCCATCGTGCCTTTCCAGGCACCTTGCAGTCATACTGACTGCTCAATGTTTTGTTTTTACACTAAAGCCACATTCATAATTTTTAATCTAAATCAGAAAATCAGTTCAGTTGAGCTGGAAACCGATAAGCTAGAAATACTCCAATCATTTAGCATGCTGAGGTGGATGAATCTTCATCAGTACAGACAAAGTGTCTGCACACTATAGTACAAAACTAGTCTGCAAGTTTTCTGGTATTGTCGCACAAATAACCCGATACTATTGAAACAGCATCTGTAGAAAGTCCATATCACTAGTGGATATGGGTGGTGTTTTAGAGTTGTGACACGTCTTTAGAGTCCCGGCTTAGTTGGTCAACAAATTCTGTACGGTAAAACATGAATAGCAATTTATTAGCGTGAGGGATATTACTTGCTTCTTTATTCACATCCTGTTGATACTCCAGTAAATTTAGTTTACCTTATCTTATTTCTTATGGGCTTTTTCATCCAAATGATAGTGAAACTCGTTCAAAAATCTCTTCGGTGACGCTATATTGGATTGGATTGTGTGGAGTTTGGGTTTTTGTTATCTCCTCTCTCTGTTATTTCTTCAGAACATTCGCCAGTTTGCCGTTATTTGGCTGGATCTTAAATTCCAAGCTGGAGATAAATAGTTGATATGGGGGGATAAATGAACAAGACCCCTGAAGCAACACAATGACGCTTCAGAAAGCCGGTCAGACATTGTGTGTCATTGCTTACCTCTCTGTCCCACTAAGAGTTTCCCTGCGTTGCAAGCAATTTCACAGACCGTCTAGCTTTTGGCTTGCCCCCCAAAAATTTAATAGCTAACATTCACACATACACACACACACACACCCATAGACCCTGCACATTTATCACACACCTCTTAATTACGTCTACCCTGTCCAGAATACTAAGTAGCTGTTGAGCAGAAAAAGACTGGAGCCTCAGAAATCTCAAGACCTCTCCCTGGTCATTAAAATTCAGTCCTTTGATCCTTCCTGCAGCTCTCCGCCTCTGGTGTGAAGGAATCAGACGAGGAACATAAAAGCCACAAGCTTGACTTCAGCTTTGACTTCAAATAGGGCCGCTGAGAATATTTCAATTACGGCAACATTGAAATAACCACAATTGACAAAATCTCCAAAGTTGAATCAATTAATTGAAACAGCTTGTTTATTTAGGTACCCCCCCTGGAAAATATTCAAATATGGTTAGAAGTAATTGATTATAAGGAGAAGTGTTTGTTTTATTTGTTTGTTTAAAAAAAATGTAAAAAAAAAACAAAACCTTTCAAGTCTTTTACAGATAAAATTTTTAAAAAACATTTGAGCATTCAGATTTTTTTCCCCCACAGAGTTAATATAACAGTTTGTAAGTTTTACTCGCAAGATATCTTCACTTTAATCATCTACTGTCTAAAAAGTAATAATACCTGTTTTGGTTTTTGTCTTAGGTGCAGTTTATTTGAATTTTATGTGAAAGGGTCTGATTTCAAATCTACTACTCACTAAATCCACTTCTCCCTTTTCAGATTAAGAAAAGAACAGTGTTTTGGTGTTTCAGTGATGTTGTATTTGTTATTGTTATATATGCATATGTTGTTTGTTGCTATGGTTTCTCAGTTTTGTTTTGTTTTTCTCTTTCTGCAGGTGTAGAAGCAGATTTCCAGGGTGTTTTCTTGTATTCTTTTTATTTTTCTTTCTCTCCTCTATTCTTATTTTTCTTTCCCTTTAAACCGTTCCCCGTCTTTTCTTTTCTCCTTTCTGTTCCATCTCCATGTTCATCATTACATTTGAAATAAACCCAGTTATTTGTTATAAAGTCTCATATATATCATCGCTGTGTGTTTTTGTGCTTATTTTTGATTCAAAATAGGTGATCCAACCTTTGTGTTTCACACCTGCACAACTGAGCTAATTCTATCAAATGAAACCAGAACTGAAAAATGGTAGTGACTCTTGATGTCCCATTTCAAGTGTACTTATTAAACGTGTTGGGATTAATGGGAGCCAGACGGCTTTGGAAAACAATATTAAAAAGGCTTTTTTTTTTTTTTTTTAACCGAGCTGTGAAAGGGATCCAGAGGTGAAGTTATTATCAGCTCTCTGTTGTGTTGGCTTTTCATCCCAGCCAACTTCCTGCTGCTCAGTATTCTGATCACAAACATTCTGGTTTGAGAGATATGACATTTAGTCCCAATCACTTGTAATGGATGCATTAACACACCATCGCACTCTCACACACACAAGCGCACCAAACTAATGATGCACAATTTGGTGGTTGCCAGGAAACGGATTCTGGAGTTTACACCTGCCTGGCTTCCAGCTCCAGCGGAGAGACGAGTTGGAGTGGCGTGCTCACAGTCAAAGGTAAATTGTCTCTGTGTGATTTAATTACATGCAAATGACAGCTCCCCCGAGGCAGTATCCAAACACAGAAATATTGTACCACTGTAAATGGGAAGAAAAAGAAAAAGTTGGAATGATAATAAAAATGCACACAAAATGATTTTTTTTTTCATATGTACTTTGAATTTTGGTTTAATGAAACCAGGATAAATTCAAGACAACTTCTTCTGTGGTTGTACACTTCCTGTCCAAAAAAATAATTCACCACCTGAGTTTAACTGAGCAAATAGGTGTGAGCTTCCTATATTGTGGATATTTAATATAGGACATCTGGCAACAAGATATCTCTCATCTTGTTGCCAACTAGTTAACAAGTTATTCAATCCCAGCATAGTGATGAAACATCATTCCAAGTCATTTAAAGACGTTTTTTCCTAATATTTTCTGACAAACAGGACATCCATTGCCCATTTTTTGCTTTTCGGAGATGCAGGCCCAGATCACTGCACATGTTCCATTGTATATTGCATCTTATATCGTTGCTGTCCCGGCATCTCATTAACAAAGTGAGCAATACTAAAGGAAAAATTGCATAAACACAACCATCATCGTTACAATTTGAAACTTTACAATCTACTTTTTTTTTTCCCCCTATTCCTTATCTTGCATTAAAATTGCAACTGAATTTCATGTAACAATAACTGTTCGATGCCAAATACGTGGCCCGACTTGCACGGTTCTTTGAGAATTGCACCTTTTTATCCTGCTTTTAACTTCAACAGCTTTACAAAAACACTCATTCGTTGTCCTGTTTAAATGACACTAGAGTGCATAGAAAAGCCTTTGCCTGGAAACACCAGTTTGACACAAATTTTCCTTTACAAAGACTATGTGAATCAGTCAAATGTGCAAACTTTTTCACCGATCTTTGAGATCCGATTCCTCCAGTGGAATTTCAAACAGGCCAATCAGCGAACAGAAGGAGAAGTCGTGAATTGTGTAGATTTTCCGCGCTGTTGTAGAAATGTGGTCCGCCTGTAGTTTTAGTAATAGCAGCAGAGGAAGTGAACGAAGCGGTGTGGCCTGTGTTGTCCACCTCCAAATACTGAATTAATATTAACAGCTGCCTCCTTCAGCTTGGCACTTCTCTCTCCACAGAGGAGGATTGTTGTTATTAGCGCAGGTCATTTCTGGTCAGCTTCATAACATCAAACTGCTGCGTTGCATATGTCATGGCCAAACTTTAGTGACTGGGTAAAATTTCAATCAATAACCGAGGGTCCAGATCCTGTGGACGAAACGAAGCGTACAACCGGGAGCCTGTTTTTACTAGACTAGTGTAATATTCCAATTTTAAATGTCATGTTTTCATTAGCTGTACATGGAAAAATCATCATAATTAACAAGAATGGGGACTTTCAACCACTCATCTGAGTGTAGTTATTCTGTCTAATGTTTTCCTTAGTGGTGAAGTTTCTAAAATAAATGAGCGGTTAAGTAATATTCTAATTTAATGAATGGATTTTTATATATAAATCTAACAATATATTCTATTGAATCTTCCACTGTCTCTGGTTCTGGATTGTCTGAATTTAAAAGAAAAAAATTCTCCATAATGAAAACTCCTTCTGAAGAGGCAAACGTTCAGTGATTTGGTCAGCTGTAGCATGTGTGCTGTTGGTTTAAGAAAACAAAATGTTGAATCGAGCAAATGTCTGGTTAAGTAAATCATTAACCCATGCAGCCTTGGGGACATTTTCCAGCAGTCTGTGTGTAAATGTGCAGCAATGTGAAGAATAACGCTGATAGGATTCTAATGTAACCAGGCTGGAAACATGCTAAGGCTACGCTGGTGAGGCAGTTAGCAGCTCTGGTTTCAGCTCAGAGAACATAGTCAGCTGGCTTTCTATGTAACCCTTTAGGACATGGAATATTTCTGGTTGATAAAACTTCACAACTGGCACAGGAAGAGAGAGAAACAACATAATAATATTCTGTAACGCTTAAGGTTAAGCTGAAGTTTCTTGTTAGGCAATTGCTGCTGAATGTTGGACTTGTTGTAAAAGCTGCAAGAGCTTCCTGGAGCCACATAATGTAAATGTCCCGGAGACGGTTGCTCTGACGGCGTACACCATGACCTTTTTCTTCGCCGCGCAGAGAGCGCCGACACGTTGGTCGCTCAGGCCACCGAGCCCTTCCAGCTGCCGGGCCCGCCCCACAAGCCCATCGTCACAGATGTGTCCAAGAACAGCGTCTCTCTGACCTGGCAACCCAACGCTCACGAGGGCGGAGCTGCTGTCACCTCCTACATCATTGAGGCCTTCAGGTGAGTTTTTTTGTGCATTTCCTGTTCAATTCAGAAAGCTGCTTCTGGTCTTTGGGTTCCAGTACTTCCAGAGACATTAATCAAGTCGAAATTGAAAAGAAAAGGGTTTTTTTTCTGACGGATGCTTAAACTTCTTTACATCAATAGCTAATGGTAAAGGAATAAGAGAATGTCATCTTTTTCTACCTAGTCCAAGGAACTTAATACCAGAGGAGTGATTCTTTGACTTGAAGAAAGGCTGTATTAAAAACTTTAGCTCATTCACATGAGAATATGTACACTAATAATCTTCAGCCACAAAGCAATGACTAAGCCAATCAGTCAAAAGACAGTTTCCTCAATTAAAAATGTTGATGTCAGGTTATCCTGTTACACCAGTCAATGGGTTAATTTGATCTTTTGAAGCGCTGAGTACTCAGGATCACCTGAGATGTTGTCCACCCTGGATAAATTACAACTATATTAAACTCAGAGGGATGGGGGGAGCGCAGGCGGGGGGCGACTACCACACAGGGAGACGCTTCAAGAGAAAATAAATCCTTCCAACTCGATGCAGAGGGAACTCTGGCTGAGATTAATCGGATGCAGATGTCCTCTGTGGTAGGGAATGATGCAAACTGATTCTTTAGAAAACCTATTGAAGGAAGCAATGGGGTTTCTTTGCAGAAAATTTTCATTCCCTCAGGTGCCGAGGTGAGCTGCTTAAATTTTGATCTTCGAGATTATATTTTATGCTTCTTTTCTTTTTCTCCTGTTGAGACTCTATTTCTACTCCGACCTCGTGTGAGTTTTACAAAGTCTAGTTGAAAGGGCCTCCTGCGGGTGTAACGTGTTCTCATGAGTCATTTTTCTGCTTGGTGTTCAGTAGTTGTTAGACTTCACCTCAAAGCCTAGTTGGAATAAATTCACAGGGTACAGGAGAAAGGAAGCATGATGTGTAATCCATTGGGGGAGGGCCACATAATCCAGAACAGGCCCTCATTTCCCGTTTACATCCTTACATTACTACAAGCAACGGCCCAGTACTCACTGACACAGGAAGTTGCATCAGGTCAAATTTGGGTCACACGTATTGTTTTTCTGAGAAGAGAGATCCAAAAAGGCCCCGTAACCGCCCTGAAATATTTTGATTAGTTATTGTTGTTACTGTAAAGAGAACACCACTCCTGAACGCAATATGAAGGGCTGCGCATTTTGTACTTCTACGTCACAACTACCAACGTTAGCCAGGAGAGGATGGGGGTTGAAAATGAGCCTAGAAGCTCTGTTTGGAGACACAACGGAAGAATTTTAAAACAAAAGAACTTGGTTTGCATTATAAAAACGCTACATTTTTCAACAATAAACATAAACTGCTATGCGTGTATTTTTGATTTGCCTCTTAAGAGGGGGCGGGGGAGATAGTCCACCTGTTCTGATTGGCCGGACAAATAGAGCATTAATCATTGAAGCAACCTAAAGGACCATGGTAATTATGGGGAGCAGCAGGAATCCACAACTCAGGTGGTTTAATCCGTTGGCAAGAAAAGATTCATTGCTGAAGGGAAGCCATGAAATGTTGAGGCCCGTAGAGAACTCAGCAAACACGTAGAAGAAGCTTAAGATGTGATCAGATTAGAGCAAAGATGGTTGGAGCTGATGGGAAAGGATGGAGCTAGATACAGACCTGGGCCAGACCTGGAAGAACACTCGATGGTACATGAACAACAATGGAATGGTTCTGATCAAAGCATATTGATGAGTGACAATGGCCCAGTCAAAGTCCAGACCCAATCTCCATTAAGGATGTGTGGCAAGACTTGAGTACTCCTGTTCACACACTCCCTCCATCCTGAATTGAAAATAATACAGTTCAGTTTTATTTTCCTTCCACTTCACAACGTGGTACTGTTTTGTTTTGCTCTGTCACATAAAAAACCCTCTGTTTTTATGTATATTACATTTAGTACTTAAATGCTAGTGGCCGTTATTCTGTACTTCATGGATTTTATTGCCCCAGGGAATCAAGTAATGTGTCCTTCATAAAGTAAGCACTTCTAACGCCCATCTAATCCCCACACAGTCAATCAGCAGGCAGCACATGGCAGACTGTAGCAGACATGGTGAAGATGGAAACACACACCATCACAGGCCTTCTTCCCAACACCGTCTACCTGTTCATCGTCCGAGCGGTCAACGCCTACGGCCTGAGTGACCCCAGCCCCATCTCTGAGCCGGTCAGGACGCAGGACGTGAGTCCCACGGGTCAAGGGGTGGACCACCGGCAGGTGCAGAGAGAGCTGGGAGAGGTGGCTGTCCAGCTGCAGGACCCCGTCATGCTCACTACGACCTCCATCCGAGTGTCCTGGATGGTGAGTGACTCATGCCGTTCCCTTCTTCTTCGCTTCCATTCTTTGTTTCCCTTGGCTGACCCAGGTGTGGTTGGTGTTTAGGTGGACCGCCAGTCTCCATATGTCCAGGGCTACCGCCTGTTCTACCGCCCCAGCGGGGGAACCTGGCTCCTCCAAGACATCAACTCACCCTCAGAGCGCAGCACCGTCCTCACGGGCATGCTCAAAGGAACTGAGTATGAGATAAAGATCCGTCCGTACTTCGACGAATTCCAGGGCAAAGACAGCCGAACGCTGCTGATCCGAACTCGAGAAGAAGGTAATCTGTTGCTTTCACCAATCAGTGCAGTGGACTCTGTGAGGCTGCAGGGCTTTAAGGGTCTCTGTGTTTCAGATCTCCGTGTTATCTTATTCTGCAGTTTAAGTTTGTTTATATTGATCCGTAGTTTCATTAAATTCTTCCCCAATTCACTGACTCATGCAGCCCGGGGCTTTTTATTGGTTGGTGCAAAATTCAGCAGACTCTGGATTGACCTGCCTGAGTCCTAAGTTTGCCAAAACAAACTTGGAGCTTGATGTATTTCTCTACATGACTTTACAAGTAGTCCATTCTTTTTGATTAAACGATAAAACATCCGCCTCCTCTCACAGTCCCCAGTGCGCCGCCCAGAGGAGTTACAGTGGCAACAGTGAAGCTCAGCAACAGTTCCAGCATCAGCGTCACCTGGGAGCCTCCACCCAGCAACATGCAGAACGGCATCATCCAGGAGTACCGGGTAAACACGTCCCACCCGAGTCCACTCTGAACAAGTTCCAGAGTAAAATCTCCTCCATTTTGGAAAAAGTCAGGGAAAAAGGCTTCTTTAAATCAGTCAGCAGCTGTTTCAGTATGAGCATGAAAAGCAGTGTGTCCCAACAGGTTTGGTGCGTGGGCAGCGGCGGTGATAACCAGACACGCTACTTCGTCAACCGGACAGTGGACGGGACCACGCAGTCCACAGTGCTGAAGGGCCTCATTCCCGGCGTGCTCTACCAGGTGGAGGTGGCGGCGGTGACGGGCGCTGGCGTTGGCACTCGCAGTCATCCGGTGTCTGTTCTCATCAGTGAGTTTCTTCAACACTTCCCGCAGGAGGAAATTTAGCTTAAGGAGGGACTGCAAAGGAAGACAATTTTGTGTTTTATGGCTTGCGCCTAGTTCACATGGCAAGACCGTTATTCCGTTTTTTATCCTGATTTCCCCCTTCCAAAAATCTTAAGAGCTCCATGATTATCGGGATCGCTCCTAAGAGTGTTCAGAGTGATCTGGTCCACTCGGAAGGAAATCGGGACCGCTCCAATCTAAATTCGGGGATATTCAACATGTTGGATTGTCCTGACAAACAAGAACATGGCCTGTTGAATGAGGCATGTAACCAATCAGAAAGCGAGGTGACGAAAACCTGGTGAGAAATCCAAGATACATAGCAACTGCCCTTGTGGACCAGAAAGTCTGGTGGACATTGTAAACGTCTTTGCATTGTTTGTCTCTGTTGAACATTGTCCAAACAAATTATTGCCACTGCTTCTTTCCAGTCGGCCACGTCTGTTTACTCTGAACTCTTGTCTGGTTTGAAGAGGTTTTGCAAGACCATTTCATTTTAAGCACTTTTTTTTTTCCACAGACAGTGCTTGAATCAGATGAATGAGTGATTTTAGCTGGTTATGTGATCATATGTTAGTGATGTACCAAAAACTTGGTCTGTCCCTTAAAGTGAGACCATAAGAAATGTAAGGTCAAACAATTTCAGCCCGTTTAAATCCTCCTGCCTGGTTCATAAGGCTTTTATTGACCTGCTATTTAAAGCTCCAGTTCATACATTATGTTATTCAGCCATTGTCATATCTGTGTTTGTTCCCACAGAGCTGCCAGCTGAAGAGCCGACTGCGTCAGGCGGCGGCAGCGGTGGGAGCGGCGAAGAGGGCAGCGTGAGCCTGGCCGAGCAGATCACTGACGTGGTCAAGCAGCCGGCGTTCATCGCGGGCATCGGCGGCGCCTGCTGGGTCATCCTCATGGGCTTCAGCCTGTGGATCTACTGCCGCCGCAAGAAGAGGAAGGAGCTGAGCCACTACACGGCGTCCTTCGCCTACACACCGGCAGGTCAGGATGGCCGGGGACGTGTGGGAGTCTGCTGCCTGTCTGTCTGATGTCTGAGCGGGCGCTTTATGAAAGAAGCCACAGGAAGTACCTGTGGAAGAGGATTTCATATTGCTGCCACAGGCACAGGAAATGGAATTAGGTTTTGAGGAGTCAGAGTGATATTTATCTGAGGTAAAAAGTGGACTTTGTGATAATCTGGGTGGATTTTACAGATAGGTTATGGAAAATAAAAGAAAACAATGGATCAATAATACTTCTTTTTCTAGATTTTATTTCTGTTTTATAGAAGCAGTATCGTCCCATCCCTCATTCTTTCCTTCCTTATGTCATTCTGCCCTTTCAGTCATTCCTTCCTTTTTTTTCCTCTTTCCATCCTTCGTCTCTGTCTCTCTTCCTTCCTTCAATTCTTCCTTTCTAGTCAACATAGAGGAGAATGTGTGGAATATTCTATGTTGTGTTCTGAGGAGTGTGTGGTGCATCGGTCACCCCGCTCCCCCTAAACCTTATTTTCTCTCTGTCTTGTTGCAGTGGGGTTCCCTCATGCTGAGGCATCAGGACTCACTGGAAGGTAACTCAGATTGTTTCTTCTTAAAGAATCTCATTTGATCAGCTCTCCTCATGCCTGACAACTTTCTTTCAGAATAGTTTGCTCTCTGTTAGCCTGTTCATCCTGCTGCTAGTGAACCCATAATGTCTCTGCAGGCCTGGCGTGTTGGGGGGCAACATGGGCAACTACCCGTGGCTGGCAGACTCCTGGCCCACCACCAACCTGGTCCACAGCAGCAAGGAGGCCGTCAACTGCTGCACGGCCAATCACGACCCAGCTGAGAGATACTACAACGGTAGGGGAGCCGTCATCTAGTGCTTAAAGGGAAGCAACCAACCTTTGCTGAGAACAAACTCCGCCCTCATACAGAAGCTGGGATCTCCAACTATCTGAATCAGACGGAGAAGTACAGCATGGGGGGTTCCACGGAGGGTCCCATCTACAGCACCATCGATGCCACCAGCGAGGACCTGCACAGCTTCACCTACGGCCAGAACGTCTCCACCACCCCTTACGCCACCACCTCCATCATGCCCTTCTCCAGTCAGCCACAGGGGGCAGCGTTTAGCGGGGAGCAGCAGGACGAAGGGCACTGGATCACGCAGCCCGGCCCGTCCCAGCCTGCTCAGTACGCACAGCCGGATCGCTGCGCTGGTAAGACGAGAGCAGGCTTAAGTTTGATTTTGTCTTAGTGTTCTGGAGGAAATATAAATGTAAAGGAAAAACCCAAATAAAATGCATTTCCTCTACGAAAGGAAAATACAATTACCGATGTACTACTGGAAATATGTTCTTGTATGTTCTAACATATTACTTTCCCAATACATTTTTAATTTATTACATGTTGTAAATACACTGAATACATGTAAATACATTTGTGATTAAGCAATTTTTGAAATAATTGTTAACTAATTGAGGAATCTGTTAACTGGAGTATACAACCTCAAAAAATGCCATTTGCTGAAAGAGCAGCATTTAAGCTATAAAAATAGATATACAAAAAAATACCAAAATATATAAAATATGTACATTTTGCATTTATAGTCTATTCATTTTATTGCATTTTCAGCAATAACATGTTTATTTTCTTATTGAAAAAATGGAATAAAATTACTTGCTTATTTGTATATCTTTGTATATCTTTATTTTATTTAAAAAGTCTTTAGTGGTGAAATGAAAAATCTGCAGAATGTGGCAAATTTTATTTTACAAAGAATAATCGTTTGAATAATCGATTACTAAAGTCATCATTAGTTGCAGCCCTGATGTGAACTAAAATAACTACCTATATTTACATCCTGGAGGTGGGTTGCTATAGGAATATCTGCCCATTTTCTCGGAGCTCTGTTTTAAAAAGGTTTTCTTTTCTGTTGTTGATGTGAAGGTAAGCCCAAGCAGAAGGCGATGGGGAAGGCGGTGAAGACCCCGTCTCTGACGTGGATGGAGGCTTTGCCCCCGCCTCCACCAGTTGGCGAGCTGGACCAATGTGAGCAAGACGGCCAGCTCCACCATGACGACATGGACATGGGGTGAGGCAGACTTCTGATTTTCTCAGACAAACAGGTTACCAATTACCCAGCTGGACCATCGCTTAGATTCAGCCTCAGCTCTGCCAGGCACACGGAGTATTGAACCCAGCATTGTTTTTTTGCCTCTGGCCTTAACAACCCGATTATCTCGGCCAGTTGCCCAAGTCATTTAGCTGTTTTTCTCCTTAGCACTGGCTGTCTTTAACCTCAAAGCAAAGCATCTTTCTTATCACTCGCTGAGCAGCAGTGCCACCCTAGACGAAGCTTAGCCCCCTGCAGTTTTGCCAATGGCTAAGTCGAGTCGAGCCTGAAAGAACATCATTAATCTTTAAGTAGCCTCATGGCTTGCTGAATTTGAAGGAACCATAGAGCAAACAAGCGGCTCTGTATTAATGTATTCCAACAACACATGAACCGAGGAGCCGGCCGGAGCTGCAACATGCTGTACGAAGCGTTTGTTTTACTCGTAGGTCGGACGAGGAGTGGTGTCCGCCCCTTCCTGAGAGGACGTACCTGATGGAAGGCTGTGAGGACGGCCCCGCTCCCCCTCAGAGGAACATCACGTCCTCGCCAGCCACCTCCTACAGCCACCAGTCCACCGCTACCCTGACTCCTTCGCCCCACGAGGAAGCCAGAGCCCCCGCTGACCAGCAGCTGGCACGGTACGCGAACCAGACTTAATGTTTCAGAGAAAAGTCATAATGTGTTTTTTAAATGGGAGCACCCCCACACAAAGCTCAATTCTTTTTCTTTTGTTTTACCTTTATATCAAGTTATGAGTATTCCACCATCAAAAACATAACATGGAGAGTTGCTTCGACTCATGCACGTTTGAAGAATATTTGAATCTCCCATGGCAACCATTCAGAGGTGCCTAAGCGCTAACCCATGCAGTATTTACCTTAAACTCCACCTTGGAGCTGAAGTCCCCAGATGTTTTCGATGGCTACAGCATTTTCATAACAACTGAAGGAAATGAGGTCACTTGCCTGTGCTATAAAATGTCACCATGTGCCTGGAAAATACACAATATATCCCATTTAATAAAGTACACCAACGCATCATAGCAACACATTAATTGCATTTAGTTGCCCACTCGTCTCAAAGTTCCTGAGTAGTCTAAATTTAGGGGTTTTTTTCCCATTATGCTGAACATTATTGTCTTAAAAGTTTGGTTACTTTTGATTACCTGAATGTTAAAACTCAACATTAATAGAGAGAATCAAAACTGCACGCTTGGTGTTCCACAATGTTGAGCAGTACACTAACTTGATGTTAGATCAGTTTGCACCAATGCATTACTGAGATGAAACTCATCTCAGCGTCTGATTCACAAAGCAAGTATCAATAATTCTAAGCCAGAGCAAACATGCTCCTTAGCTGCAGCAGCTGTGAGCAGTTGGATGTTTTTATTTTTGTTTTTTTACTTGAAGTTTGTCACAGTTTTCTTCACCTCAAAATTTAAACCATGACTTTCTGCCACAAATCGAATGGGTGCCAAGAGGACAGAAAAGGAAGCAAGCAAGATATATATTTGAAAACTGCAAACAGTGCGAAAAGAACCAATTTTGTAAGAGAGGTCTTTTATTGGATCTGGTGCATAGACAATTTTGTCTGAATATCCTATAATAACATTTTTGATTTAAATATTTTAGGGGGTGACAGAAACTACTTTCAACAATATTTTGGTACTTGTTATAACTGGTGTATGCCTTCTCTGGCATCCAGGCCCTTTTTAGGTAAATTCAGCAGGTCAAGCAGGTAAATACATGTTTGATGCTTTCTCTGCCTTGAATAGGGGCAACTTTTAACAAACTAAAAGAAAAGACAGTTTTATTTCTCATAGCCACGCTGTTGCTAGATGCGCTACAAGATTATGTTGTTTGCTTGTGTCTGCTTGGATTTCAGTGAGAATTTTCTGAACAAAAATCTAGCTGAGTTTATACCGGGGGATTTCGTGTAGTGTTGACTATTCTGTTCAGGGGAAAGTTGCCAAACTCATAACAAAACAGTGGAAGCGCTGATAAAGAAGTGGATTTGTGTTGGGAAAATAGAAACAAACGTTGAGTCTTCAGTGTTGGTGTTTTCGCATTATCTCGGGTTTTTGAAGTAAAATATAAACAAAGTAAAGAAAAAACCGAAGCGGAAAGCCTTTCCGTAAGTGTTAGAGTAGGGGAAACTGTAAACAAAAAATTAAGCGCGCTTTACGAAAGACAAATATTTAATCGTAGATGGTGTAAAGGCAGTAAAGTTATTTCAAGTTTGATGTATACAGTATTAGTCAACATCAGGGTTGCCAAAATAATCAATATTTCAATGCAATCGATACAAGAAAATGGATAAATTGATATGCCTAATTTGAGACGTTTCTTCCAGAAGCTAACATCTTGAGACCTTGAGAATCTTAGTAGTTTTAACATCAAATATACTTTAATATGCATTGATACGCATTGACAACTACTTTAGCGCTGACACAAAAGCTAACGTCCATGGTCTTCCTTATCTTTGCACTGGGGGAACAGCCAATCAGTGCCAAGGAAAGTGAATATTGCTGAGCTGCTTTGCAAGTGCCAGCCAATAGCAGGTCAAGTGTCTATACTGTTTTTCCAAGACACTTTGAAGATACATTTTTACATTTCTTCAACTATTGTGTTAGTATTAATGCTATGTAGGACAAGGTTATAGTCATTATGGGAGAAATTAGACAATAAATAATTCTACTATCCACATTCTTTTATTACAAACCCCACTTCCTAACAGCTCAGCCAGTGACATGTTGCCCTTCCTTCCCATAGCAGAAGGTTACCCTGCGGTCCAGTTCCAGTTCCCCAGGCACCAAGCCCACCACTCACCCAGTCCAACCCCAGCCTCTGCGGCCAACAGCTTCTCGGCTCAACAGAGGCTGGCACGCTGCAGTTCCAAAGTCCCGCCCACTGCTGCCTTCACGGCCAGGCGCCGGCAGTGAATGAAGACGGCGCAACTACGCCTGGTAAAGCCGCCACCGTGTTCACGTACTACAGGCCCATAACTCTGCTATCGATGCGCAAACATTCAGCAGCTTCTGTCTGCGACTTCCATAAAACGCGTGGATTGTCTGAACGTCGTCTTTCTGCCACAGTGCACAGCCGCTCCTCTCCAGCAGAAACCTGCACTCCTCCCAACCAAAGGTCCAGAGTGAAGAAAAAGGCGCCCAAGACCTCAGCGTACAGAAGAGATATTCAAGGAGGTGAAAAACATTCAGAAACCCGCTGTTCTCTATTCACACGCTCTCACATTCAGGAAGTGTTTGTAAAGGAAATGCTGTATTACTGAGAACCACAGTAGAGTGCAGGGCCGGAGGTCGGAGCTCCTACTTATACATTTCACACGTGTAAAGTCTATGTGTTGATCTCTGTGTAATACGCAAACATTTCTGGCGTTTGCGTATCTCACAGCTCAGAAACAATGCGAGAACCGGCAGAGGACTGAGTGGCCATATTCTGAACAGTAAACATGCGGTTGGCTCCCTGCGAGTCACAATCAGAGCTCTTTGTTTTAACAAGCAGAATGTTTTTGCTCCTTTAAATTCACTCATTTTCTAAATGAGAACCGAGCCGTAAGCGTTCTGCCATGTTCTCGCTCCCTAAATGTGAGGCAATTAAATGAACTGTGGCCAAGTATTCTTTTGAAAGCAAATACAGCTGTTATATAACAGACACTATAATTAGCCTAGCAGCCTTTGTAAACTAGAAGGAAATTATTTATTACGGCTTAAGTGCTTTCATTTTTTGTTTTTATTCCTTATTTTATATTCCTCATTTTGTGTTGTTCAGACCTGCCCCCACCTCCGGAGCCCCCCCCAGAGGAGAACAGGCTTCAGGGCCCCCAGGGGTGTGTGGAGACCAGCAGCTTGGCAAACAGCGCCCTGTCCTCCCTGGAGAGGAGCGAATACAGCAGCAACAGCCACCAGCGGAAAGGCTCGGGACAAAAACATGCAGACAGTAAGAAGAAGTGTTTGCAGCTCGTCACGTCATGTACGGTTAGAGGGACCCACTTCCAAACAAAACCGGCCTCCAGTGGTCCCAGTTGGTGAACAAGGTCCATAGCAGATAGCGCTGCGTCATGCTCTGCTACTGCACTGCAGTGTTTCTCCTCCACATGGGAGTAAAGTGAGACCAGCTTTGTTGTGTCATTCTTTCTGAATGACTCTTCAGCAGTTATATCGCAAGATGTTGGCTGTAAATAATAACGGAAAAAACATGTTCAGTGATCCATAAATTGCTGCTACAGTATTAGTATTGAGTATCTGAAATATGTAGGTGTTCAGTCATTGGCTAGGTTGGGCTAGCTGGTAAAGTAGTAGCTAGTCAGATATCATTATGCTTAAAATGTGCTGCTAAAACACAGAGGTGGGCACTGCTAGCTAAAAAGTTAGCTCTGCTAATCATTAAACTCTAATCATAAACATTAGCTATGCTAGCTCTAAAGAGCGACACCTATAAACTATTTAGTGGACGCTAAAGCGCTAAAGCACCAACTTCAACCATGTTGATACTCCAAATGTGTCAATGACACAAAATGTGTTCCAACATAATAAGTTCTCCTCAACAGGAGGAAATGTATTGTGTGGTTTTGTTGTATGGTTGTGTTCTTCTGTACACACCTTTCACGTCACAGGTGAAGAACGCAAAGGAAGGAAACGGAGCTGCTGCATAAACCGTTTTCACCCATTTCAAAATAAGTGTATGAATATAAATATCAAACTACTTGACGAATTCATAACAGTCAATAACCAAAACTTTAACACAGATGTCAAACTTTATTCATCCGAAAGCTTACAAAACAGCCAAGAATTCTTCCGGAAAGATGAACTCAGGGGAAGCTAAGCATGCTAAAATGTTAGCAAAAGGCGCCAGATGAAAAACTAGCTCTGCTGTTAGCGCTTTAGCCGAACTGTGCTCACCACTGCTGAAACAGTTAAACGACATCAGAATAAATTACATTTTCTGCTTTTTCTTATATAAGCATCTTTCACTAGAAGCCTTCATTCTGTTTCTGTGTCTTCTCTTTGTTTTGCCCCCCCAGATGAGGAAGTGGTGGCGTACAGCGGTAAGAGCGGCCACCTCTCCAGGAGTCAGATGTCCGGTAACTGCTCGACCACGGGGAGCTCCTCTTCCAGAGGCTCCACCGGCTCTCGGGGGCTCGGCTCAGCCAGGAAACACAACGAGGTAGAAAACAGTTTGGTCTTTGAGCTTCGCCGCATCGGATCTCTGCTCGACTTGTAAACAACACAAACGTAAACACGCGCAGAAATAAAAACTGTTCCCGCCACAGTTCAGTGTCACGCTCGGGTTCGCAGATCTAGCATTACTTTCTACTCACTAAGCTTTACAGTAGGAAACGATTAAGTGTTCACGCCCACCACTCCATTTGGAGTGCTCTTCAGAGGGCACACTTCTCCGTGGGAGCGCTCCTTCAAATGCACCCCCTGCAGGCTCTCCGGTGACGAGACGGTGTCTTTTATGGCAGAGGAAGCTGCGCCAGTGGAATGGAAAGCTCCGCAGGGACTCTGAGATGCACACTTACAATATCTGACATGACAGTAGGTAGACAGTGAAAGCTGGTCTGACTACAGCTTGATCCACAATATTACAAGACTGAATCAGCTCTGAAATTCAATTTCTACGTCTTCAGTCAAGAATAGGACCAAAGAAAAGTAAAAACTCCTGTTATTTTTTATTATTTTACCCAATGCATTAGGCAGAAATTCAAATTTAAAAAATTAACATTTACTATTTTTTCTTTTTTTTGTTGCCATTTTAAATACAAAAAAGATGCATCCTAGAATTTGTAACATATCTATAGTTTCATTTTTCTAGCAGTCCCTTTTCCTCGCTGCATCATTGTACTTCATTTGTTCTTTTTAAAGCTGTAACCCGAGGTGTCACAGTACGGTTTTGTGTGGGAAAAAAAACTTGACCTCTGACATTGTAGTTTGTCAGGGGTCAGGTGAACAGACTAAACTGACCTATAAAAGTGGCAACCATGACCACACATACAGAGCTATCCTGTATCCTATTCTACCCATCTACAGAGCAGCAGGGACCACCCAACCCGACCCCCCAGATGACCCTCTCTGGGCTTGAAAGCCTGTCCCTGCCCCGCTGCAAAGTTTGAGATGTTTGCGCAGGAAGCCTGGATAAGGCTCCTTCTTCCTCATGAGAAGGTCTCTGACTGCTTTCTTATGCCCTTTGACCCTTAAGGTCAGTCTAGGACCAACACACCCAGGGTAGATGGAACATTTTCCATTAAAATGTTCAAAGGAATAATGTGGTATTTTCACCAGTTCCTGACTTTCGGATGGAGAACTCGCATTTCTTCCCCGTTTCACAGAACCCGTTTTTTAACATCATAAATGCCGTTAATTATTTCAAAGCACATGTTGCGAAGAAAATTCACGGAAAGAGTCAGATAATCTTAAAAAATTCGAGAAAGACGTATTTTCCACTAAAATATACTCCAGAATACAGTGATGGAAACTCTTTGTTTAAAAAAAAAAAAAAATTGCTTTTAGACTTTTTGACAGATTACTTTAGGAATTATACTAACATTAGCATGCTAACTAAAATTAGCTGACTCTAGCTTTTATCATAAGAGACGAATAAACGCTTAACAAAATTAATCACGACAGGCTTTTTCACAGTTTTTAAAATATGAATTTTGACTTTTCTGAGACAGACCTTGTTGAGACAGAGTTCAACAAACTATATTGTTGTAGACTTCTGTAACAGAAAATGTAGCTGCTTGTTAGCAACAAAGAAAAGGACATTTTTAGAATACCGCATCAGCATTTAGACGTCCGGTGGGTTCAGATTGGGATGGTGCCGGTCTGTTAGGTCTCCAAGTTGTTGCCTCTCGCACATTTTTTCTCTATCTCTTTGTCACAGTACAAATTTCCAAATAAAAACATTAGCTTTGTATCCAGACATAGGAACAAATGTTTTTTCTAAAGAGTCACAAGCCTGAAACCTGGTACTAATCATCCATTCTGACATTTAAATTTTGAATTTAAATGGCAGAATTAGACGCCCCTCTGATAACTGTTTATGTTAATTCTGTGAAGTACCAATTTTAAGATGCTTCTTTTTTAATAAAAATAAAAGAACAAAAAAACAAATTCTTAGCAATACACTTTAATGTATATTTATTTAAAGCGAATGACCTTTTAAGATAGACAGGAAGAAACCACTAAGACTTCTAAATTTACTTGAAACATAGATTTTTTTTTTCTTCATTTAAATGTTAGGGAGCATTTTTAAAAGATCCCCACCAAATCTTTGCATGAGGTGAAAGAAAACAGAAATGATGAGCCCGTTCCCTGGCTCTTAAGTGCCTCTGTGGAGCACTCAGCAGCGTACCTGGTAGCTGTCGCCTTTCAGAGTCCGAGTCAGATTGGTTCACCAGCTGTGAGAGCTTACTCTGGCTAAAAACCCTGTCAATGGTAATGCATTCTAAAAAAATGGATTTATATACTGGATTATGAGCAATTTAGTGACAATTCAACACTTCATGGGCTGAATTGGATGAGTCTGCAATCCAAATAAAGCTTTGGGGTTTTCCAGGTTGTGAGCCTCCTTTATAAGTAACAAAAAGTCCAATCAACGTTGTGACTCCCTGTTAAATATTCCATTTTACACTCCAGTAATTCTGCTTTTAAATTTAAATTAGCTCTATTTTTTAAATGTAAAATCTTTTTAAAAATATGTTCCTAAGTTTTAATTCAAACATTTTAAAAGTAATTTAACTGTCAATGGGGCCTGATTACAAAATTATTAAAAAATTAAAAATAGGAGTAGATTTCAATTACTTTGTGCAGGGAATATTATACATTTTTGCTACTCGATTCTTTATAGGAAGCCACTTGTTGCAAAAAAATAAAACAAAAAAAAATTACAGTGAAAGTGACAAGTGGACTGAAAATAATTTCAAACTGTGAAATTTTTCTTTACCATTATCAATCAAAGCCTTCTTGTAGCCAACTGAACGGCAGTGTGAGTCAAAACAATGCTAGGACATAAAGTTTTATTTTTGATAATATTAATGGCTTTTTCGGTATTTTCTAGCTAATCAAGATGAAGTGATGAAGCTTTACATTGCCCGTAAAAATAACAATAATTAAAAAAAACATTTTATTTTTGATTACTTCTAGGAAATGAGATAAGAAGCTCTGTGAAGCTGTCAGGATACCTGCGATGCCTCCATCAGCCCCCCCCCCATCTTTCCACCACCGACACACCGGACTAAAGACGAGGAGACCAGTTCTCATCGAGCTACACTTATTGCTGTGAAATAAGTAAAAAAACGGACTTTTGGTATTACTATAATTATTTATGAGTTTGAGTTCACTCATTTTCCTTACTTTGTAAATACCTGTCTGTAATGTTCTTTTGTGAGCTCTGGATACAGGGAGAGAGACGTATATTGTATTTATGATGATCAAACAAAACAAAAAGAAAAATCAAAGAATTAAAAAAAAAAAGTCTGTTCTTATGAAAAACGTCTTCTTGAATGTGCCAACTTTTTTTTGTCAATATGTAAACTTTTAGGGAAAAGCATTAACTACTGTTGCACTCTTGTTGTCATGGCAAAACAACAGAAAATAAGAAGCACAAAATGTGTTTGCTGGTCGAGGAGAGAAGTTGGAAAAGCCAAAAACAACCCGGAGGGACGCCTGTTGCCCCGAGCGCCTCCCTGTCGGGATCCCTGCATCTTAGGTGTCCGTTATGAATGTCATACTTCCCTATGATTCCTTTGGTTTTTCTGCAGCACTGTGCTGGCTGACTGACAGGCTTTATGAAAGTTTGATTGTACCCCCTCTTGTACGACCGCCAACTCAACCCTTCCCCTTTTTACATCCGAGAGACCGTTTGCTGCAGTTCTGAAAATAAATTTTCTTATTCTCCTTCTGAAACAAAAAAATTGTCTGTGGGCTGACTTTTTGTACTCTTGTTGTTTTGTAAATGTACAATAAAAATACATTTGCTGATCAAGATTTGGGCCCACGTTCTTCTTTTTAGCTGTACATACCATGAATCCGGGAAGGAAACCACAATATCATCAAGAAGAGACGTTCAGCAGCAACAAAAAAGACTTAGGAGGTCCAGAGGGTCCAGCAATCCCAGGACTGTCTCCTACTGAGGACAGACCACTGGGTGGGTGTGAGGACATCTGCACTGTGAAGTGAAGACATCTGGACAACACTTGGAGAACCAAACAGGGTCACCTCTGTCTAAGAACATCATCAAAGAAGGAATGAAATTCAGCAGGAAGCATGGATGGACAGTACAAGCAATGCTATTCTCTCAGATGCATCCTCCATCCAGCTGTCTGATTGTTTTCTTACCCAATAATCATTTTCCATCAGTGCCCCATCTAGGATTTCTCCCATTGAGCTCAATTTCTCTGGTTGAATTTCCTCCAGACCAATCAGCGAACAGCCGGAGGAGTTGTGAACGATAACGTCAACTTTCCGTGCCGTTTTACAATTGTAGTACAATTTTTGTTAAGCTTCATAGCGTCGAAGTGGCTCATTGCATACATCACGGCCAAACATTAGCAATTGGGTAAAATCAGATCCATCCTGTCATTTAAGACTTCAACAGAGTCCATGCCACCAGTAAGCAATCAGTTCTCAATAGCCGAGGGTCCACACCCTCTGGACGGAGCAAAGCGTAGAACGACGGGGTGGTTTTTACCAGGCTAGCTATTTGAGACAGTTAGAAAAACATTGTAATGTAGCAGAAAAAGCATAAACTACCATATGTGCTAACAATGAAGCATTCTCACTTGCTTCTGATCTACGGGAGTGGGCTTCCGCTCATTTCTGCCCCAAAACACCGTGGCACCAAAATGTACACCAAATCCTCAACCCAAACAATCCAGGCAGTTTAGTGTGAATAAAAAAAATCTAAAAGAAAGATAAAACATTTATTTTGGTGAGAAAACATGGCCATGCCCGTATGTCCACGTTTTCTGACCCTTTTTTTTTCTTTGGACTTCCTCTAGATACCCTGGCGACTGTGTCGTCGAGGACTAAAATATCTGAGTCAGTGGTGGCAGTCAGGTGGGAAGCCGAAGACATTTTATAAATAAACAGCTATTGTTCATGGACTTGGGATGATTCAGTGTTTTTTTTTTCTTTTTCTCTTCTCCCCCTCACTTCCTGAGCTGCTTATTCTCCACAGCAGCAGGGACGCTGCTCACTCGACTTCCTCATCAAGTCACAGTTAAAATGACCAGCTGGACCCTTGAGTTGCTGCCAGACTGTCAATCTTGTTTGTGGTAATTTAGTCCTCTGAGATTAATGTTCCAACTAATTTCCTAGCTTCATTGTGTCTCTTTGTGTCCTTGGACAACCAGCCAGTCGAACTCACAATTTGAGTCTACAGGTTTAAGACCTTCCAGCCATCCAACTGCTGAAATTGGCCTGCATTCAGTTTGTTGAATTGAAGTTGAGCTTGGTGGAAAGATTTGTTCCTTTAGCTAGCAACCAAACCCTGGTACGCCTCAAAACATCTGTCTCATCCTTCAGGTGAACTGGTGGACCACAACACCGGACCAGAGGGACGGGCTGTGACTGGATTAGTAACGGGCAAAGAGCTTCACTTCTTCAGGTGAGAGAGCAGGAAGATGGAGGAAGGTAACTGGTGTGGGCTAGAGGTTTTAAAAGTTAGCTAGTTATGCTGCTGCAGGTTAAAGATGGACTCAAAATCCACACTCAAACCAAGCTCCCAGTTTCTAGATTTACGTTAAATTCATTAAGAAAAATCCGGTCAGCGACCTAAAAGACTTAAAATTTTGACACAGTTAATCTATTTATTTATTAATTTATTTTACATACAAAGGTGGAAAACCTTAGTATTTGCATGCTCCTGGAATAAACCCAACGCACAAGCAACATGTGTAAACAGCGACGAACGACAAAGCTGCTTCTCTCAGCCAACCGGGGGTTAAATTTCGCTTCAAACAAAATCATGTAGTGGGACGCTGGAAAAAACTGTTGGTCTGTTCAAGTTGTCCTAAAAGGAGGTAGCTTATCAGCGAAGCTATTCAAGCCTAAACATTATGGAGCTAAAACTGTCTCATAATTCACAAATGCACAGACTAAGATTCACAAATGGACAAGAGATTAAAGGATTTCTCAAACATGATTGAAAGACTCCAGGCAACGCTCCAGGTGTGTTTTTGACGAGGCAAAAGCTTTATAACATGATTTCAAGCTCAAAAAAGTACATTTTACATAATACCGCCCCTTTAGCTAATGTCAGTCCAGCTGAACTACAGAAAGTAGACCGACCTGATCACTGAGAGAGGAAGGCCGAATGATGCTGCCTGTTCTGCTGCTCACTGCTAAGCAGCAGCTTAAAGCTGCTTCATCAGCTCCATTTACAAACTAAGTGCTTTACAGCTTCCAGCAGCAGCAAGATCTATGGGACGAATCTAAAAAGACAACAAACTGTGTTACTGCTTGCTCATTATACACACACACACCCTCAATCTGACTCTACGCTGCATTGCATGTGGATGAGAGCTCCACACACTGAGGAGCATGAAATTGGTGGAACGTTCTGCTCTGAGAGGATACCGCGTACTCCCTTCACCTCCAACGAGGCATGGATTACCCCCGTGGGGTGTCTGTGATGCTCGCTGTGCCTCAACATGCTCACGTTCAATAGCGAGCGCACACACTCACGCCACACACCCCAACAACTACTGGTCTGGTTGTTTGGTTAGAGCTCTGTGATCGAGTGATCAACAGGCAGTGTCTTGTAAAACCCCTTCACAGTGTCGCTGTTAGGCTGAACCTGAGCCGATGAGGGATAAATGTCTGAAAAGTGCGGCGCGCATTTGCTTTGTCAGTCCCTCTGAGTCTGTGTTTCGTGGATACAACAGCCAGTGTGTATAATAATTACAGAGCGCCGCTGTAATTTGACAAAATCAAGAACTTTAACAATGCATTACAAGAATGTTGTTGTAGTTTTATGTGATAGACCAACATAGATTAGCACATAATTGTAAAAATCTAAAAAAATGTGGCATGCATTTGTATTCAGCCCACCTGAGTCAGTGCTTCATTGAATCACCTTTTACTGGCAGCTTCTCTACCAGCTTCTATAGACTTACATTCCTGCCCAAAATAGTTAAGCTCAGTCACATTGGATGGGGGGATTCTGCGAAAATATGTTAAAATGGTTTTTCACAAATTCTTAGTTGGATTAAGGTCACCAAGTCGACTATTTCATTCTAACCAAGTACATGCTTTGATCTAACCAATTGTAGTGTATTTTTAGTTCAATTGTGCCCAAAGTGAAGTGTACCAAACCCCTCAAGTTTATTTTTGTATTTAAAATATAAAGTTGCATTTCTTGCATGCTGTAACTGGGATTTCTTACGTTTTTGTTTATTTTTATTGATGGTTTCCTTCTTGATATCCCTGTTTAAAGACCAGACCTGTGATGTCTATGACTAATAGCTGTCATGCCAGCACCCTCAAAACAACATGTTAAATATTTATTTCTGTGTATTTTCTCTCTGTACGTGACTCGTATTCACTCTTCTTGAACTTTTCCATATTTTGTCACATTACAACCACAGACAAAAATACAGTATCCTTAACCTTAACTACTATTATCGTAATCATTATAAAAATGATTACTATGATTTTTATCATGATCTTATTGCATATCTGCACCCCTTTACACTACCACACCAGAAAATGCATTATTTATAACCATTTCTCAGCTGAAACGTTTTACAGCGTTAGCGTGTCGATGGTGGACACTGTGGATGTGGCTAACCACGAAGAAGGATCACTGGGTGGTGAAAAGCAGCTGACTGGCCTCATTGTGGAGCCCTCACTGGGGCCGCTCTGGGTTTTCTGTTGGAAGTTGAAAACCCAACAGAAAATGGGAAACCCACAACAAACCCACAGAATTTCTCACAGACAAAATTCAGAGAATAAGACAAGCAGCATGACGCTCGTGTCCGCCAGATTTATCAATAATAATCTACTGCAGAGCCATATCCGGTCTACCATTTCCATCATTTCAAGGCTCAAATGTTATTGAAAAAAGCGTTTTCTGAACACATTTACCTTGTTTATAATAAAAAATAATAATATATTCTCTGCCTTTTAGTTAAATTTTAGATCTCAAAACAGCATTGAGACAACTTTACTGTTTCTGTAAAGTTTGGAACAACATACATCCTATTTCTGATGGGTCTAGAACTTATGTCTTGGCATTACCAAAATGTCAGAACTGCATTTCACACAATTGATCATAACATACAGATTACTGGGTGAGAAAAAAAAGGCTGTATTGTCTGGTGCTGGGATTACATATAACAAACAAAACAAAATAAATGAATTGTGGGGTTCCTCAAGGGTCCATTCTTGAGCCACAGTAATTCAATTTCTATAAGGTCCCCATAGCTCAGATTGCAGGATACTGCAACATCCCCTATTATATTTACACACAATTCTACTGGTTGTGGTCATGTGGTGACCTCAGCCACAGAAGTCACTGCTTTTGGTCCCCGAAATGTAAAAATAGAGATCAGGGCTCAACTAAACTCAAAGGGGCTAAAAACCACACAAACCTTGTTGTCAACCTCTTAAAGGTAAAGGGTTTCCTGTCAAATGAGGGGATTTTATTTCCAGTAGGTTAGACCACTGTAGTTGGGTCTTTACTGTTTCTGTAAAAGATCAATCTGGTTGCTGCAGCCAAAGTCTTGATAAAATCTTGACCAACACCAGCAAAATGGATCATATCAAAACCAGTTCTTAAGTCACTGAACTTGTTTTCTGTTTGTCAAGTAATCCATCCATCCATCCATCCAACATTTATACTCATCTCTGTAGGGTGGTGGGTGAGCTGGTGCCCATCTCCAGTTGTTAGTTAGGGTACACCCAGGACAGGTTTGTCACTGGGCAGGAGTCCAATATCCTGGTATTGGTCAATGAAGCAGTAAATTGTCATTGGCTGAAATACTTTTCTGAGTTGCTGGACAACCAGCCACACATCCTTTCAGGTCATCGGAGAGTTGGTGACTTGGTGTCCAACGGACACTTGGAAGGCTGAGTAAGTTCTCATGCTCCTCGGCTCTGGAACAAACTGAGGTACGAAGATACTGCTGTTTCCTTTGTCCAGGTTTCAATCAACGAGTCTCACTAATGGACTGTTTCCACTTCATTCACTAATGTGTGAATGAAGAGCGAGACTGAAGATCAACTCAACCTTTTTTGCACAAATTTCTTTTCATACAGTGCTTTCCAAAGCCTATCATGGGCAACACTGTCTGACCTGCAGGGGCCCCACATAGTCACGATCATTTCCCCCGAGCTACGTTCAACTCTTTCACTAAGACGATGGGGTTCAGAAGTCAAAAATGTTGTTTTAGTAAAACAATGCATTTGTATGCGGCAAGTAAAATGCTTCAAGTGCAAATGTGTTAAAATCATACCAGTTCACACAATCAGTAGCATCACTACTAACGTGACAATATACTGTAGGTCTTTCACACAGTTTGGCGATGACAAGATTTACGTTGCTGACCTTCAGCAGCCAGAACATTTTATCCTCCCCATGTCCCTCTATCCTCCGGTCCTCTCTTCATTCCTCCCTTAAGCCATTAATCACCTCACTCATTCACTGGGCAGGTGTCATGGCTGGAACGCCCACCGGGTCGGGAGGAAAAGGGGCCCCAGGCCCCCGAGAGCAAGCAGAGGCAAGGGGTGAAAAGAAGGTGTTTAAATCTCTGGTTCCCTTATCCCAGAATGCAAAGCAGCAATCTCCATGTTAATTTGGAGGGTGACAGGAGAGATGGATGTTTGGGAGGTTTTTTTGGCTGATGCCACGCATCCATTGAGGAGCTAAAACAGCGTGGAGGAGAGGTCGCTGAACATAGGAAGTAAGATTACCACGTGGGCTGGCGCGACACATTTAGCATTTAGGTCACGGCCTCGTCCAACGTGAACGAGTTGGGAAAACTTAAACTTGTCTCGCAGACAAACTTCGGCCGGGATGCTTCGTCTGCGGTCGTGGCGGGAGTTTGACAGCAGACGTTCAGTCAGCAGAGAGTGTGTAGTCAGAAAGGTGTGTGAGCGACAGAGCAATCCTGAAACTCCTCATCCATAAGGCTGTTATTGATTTGCAGTTAATTGAATGATTACAACGTTAGCAGCTCAGCTGAGCGCTGCTGTCAGTCAGCACGGCGGCGTGTGTGTGTGTGTGTGTGTGTGTGTGAGGCACATGATGGGTTGTCGTCCTGCCTGACAGAGGGAGTACGTCCCCACTATTAGCAGCTCCAGCTTTAGATGCAGTCCTACGCGGTTTGTTGCTTGTGTTCCACTTTCTACTTTAGAATACGCCGTGATTGTGTTGCTCTTGCTTGTCTCTGGACTGACATGGAAGATGATATTCATAAGCAAACTGCCTCACCAATATCACCACTGCAGCTATTTTCCTCATTAGGTTTCTGTTCCTGGTGTTCTGTTTCCCCCCCCAGCCTCTAATATCCTTCACCGACAGTGGCTTGCGAAACCAGCCTAATTTCCTTCACGGATCAATAGAGCTCTGCCGTGTTTTCTAAATACAGATGCGAGCGTAATGACTGGATCAAAATGAACGCCCGGAGCTGTTGGTATGACAAACTGTGGATGTAAATCAAACCTGTGTGACTGATGTATTCCTGTTCCCACCTCCCTCTGAGCACCAAGCTGAATCGGAAATATCTAAAAAGAGTTTTAAAAAAGTGTCCAGTTAACCTCCAACAGGCAGGTCTTTTCAGCAGTGGACGGATCCTGCACAGATAAATGTGTGAACCGAGGAGGACTGGAGCAGAAGGAAAGGAAAAACACAGTGTAGAACACTGGAGCTGACGCTGCACATCCTTTGTTCACTAATGTTACAATGTCCAAATTCATCCATCCATTTTCTAACACCCTTGTCTCTAGCGCGGTCAGGATGGGTGCTGGTGTTCTCCAACTAACGTCCAAATTCAAAGTTGGGGAAATTTACCTGAACTCTAAATTACAAATTTTTTAAAATTAGTTTTCAATATATATATATTGTCCAAGACATTCCATCTCTTTTTGTGAAACATTAAAAAAATTAATCTGAGTAAAATACTCTCAGGTTTGTGGTTATAATGTGGGGAAAAAATGTAAGGAACTTCCAATGGTCTTTTGCAAACCGTTGTAAATATCAAGTAGCTGTCAGGCCGGGAATCATTGATTTGCTAAGACAAGCTGACTGCTAGAAAGACGCGCTGTAAAGCTACATATCAGTGTGTGTAAAGTGTGCAGATGGTTTCAGGCTGCGTCTGACACGCCTCACTGCTTTGTAGACATGCTATATATATATATATATAAAGCTGGTACTTTGGCATAGACTGAAATCTGTGATGCAAAAATCCCAACGGCAATGTTCCTTGTTGGGGTGTGTGTGTGAGCACTAATAAGACAAGCAGACACACAGTTTTTCACTGCGGGGTTGTGTGTGCTGTGCAGAAGAGCTCGGGGCTTCATGTACAAACATATGGTCCTCACTGAAGAAGGGCTGATCCCCCGTGGCAGGATGCTGCACAAATAAAACACACACACGCACCCCAACAATCCGGTCAGATGCGGGTTCAGGGCAGAGCTGTGTGTGTGTGTTTGCGTGTCCTTTTTCATGTTTTCTGGATGTTTTGACCAGCAGGTCGGCTTCGCTTAATCTGACCACAACAGCAGCCGTGCTGCCTGGTCAAGACGTGAAGAAGTTTATCTCTGCTTTTCAGTTCTCTGTTATTTCCAAACTGGTTTTAGTTTTTTTACATATAAATCGTGAGCCCTGAGCAGGAGCTGCCCTGCAGTTCCTAAATGAAGCAGATGGTAAAGCTCTCCCTCCTCTCCACATTCTTGGTCTTGTCTGACTCGAGCAACCCAAACGGGCACGGATTAGGGGGAGAAAAAAGAAAAGAGAGTGTGTTGTGCTTTGCTGGGGCACGACAAGCTGCTGTCGAGGAAATCATTAATCAGACTTAGTGGAGGAGTCGTGGCTGACCTCCCGGCTCCTCTACTGGAACGACATCCAGGCGACTCTGCAGGAGCTCTCACCGATTCATCAGCGCGCAATCTGCTCGGAACAGGAAGCATCAGGTAAGAGCGTGAGAAAGTCACAAATAACGCGCTTCCCGTTTAGCTCCGAATGCAAACAGATGAAAGTGTAATTATTCCCCTCAGCGCGTTTGCAATTAGAAGCCTTTTGCCAGGTGCAGCAGCATTGTTGGCCTCGGTTAATCAAGTCAGACGGACGAGCTCCAACCGTCACCTTCCCGCTCTGCGCGGGCCGCAAAGAGCTGCCGGGGGGTCAATTAAATCAGGTCTCACAGGAATTATCTGGAATGATAAGATATTATACGTCCGTTAACATGGCTGGCCTAGCATGTCGGTGTGAAAAACAAAACTACGCTGCTTCATCTGCTCCTGCGGCTCCCACGTCTCCCAGCAGGAGAAAACAGCACAGGGAACCAGTGGGAATCCTCTCTCTCTCTATCTCTGCCTGGATTTGAACAAGACATCCTGGAAGATGTGCTTGAAGACTATAACACTTCCCTGAGGGGCAAAAAAAAAATCCCAAACTGAGCTGAAAGTTTTAAGGCAGACTCCCTGATGTTTCGTGCATTAATAGGGGCTCCCTGAGTGCCCCTGACATGCTTTTTCCTGATTTTGCATAAAGGTTTCGCAAATCAAAATGGTATGGAGCCCCCTGCTGGATTGGCGCCCTGGGTGGTGAGCCACATTAATCATTTCAAAAAGCTGTTTATGAGAACATACTGGACTCCTGGAGAAGCTTTAGTTCTTTAGTATGCAAATCAAAATGCTGCATGTCTTCTGCTCTGAAAGTTCAAACTTTGTTGGAGCAACAAAGGCTAAAGTTACAGGAAGACCTGCTGATCTGGTGCTCAGTAAAGACTGATGCTTAAACTGCCCAACAAAATGGATGACATGGCAAGCTCCGCCTCCAGCGACGGGCCAAAAGGGTTTGGGGATTCTATTCAGAAGTTGCAGGTAAGTTAGTATGTTACCTGCAATAAGATATTCTGGCTTTTACAGTTTGTGACGTCTGGCTCAGTGAGGTTAAGTTTCTAACTCATAAAGCAACTCAGCAGTATGACAGTTCGAGCAAATTATGACTATGTAGATAACTTCTTTTAACAGAGGCTGATGGTTATTTACACTTTAGACTTTCAGGTTATGTAGAACCAATTGTCTCGAGGTATTTTACAAACAAGTCATCATTTCAATTCAGTGAATGTGGTTCCGATGCCTATTTGTGACACAGTTGTGTCCCTCAAAGAGGGTCAAAAGACCCGAGTCCAAACTGACGATTCTGATGGCTCAAATTAGCATCCCTTCTTCAATTGTAAACGTGGCCATTGACCGTCAGGCCAGAAAGGAGGAGTGGAAAATCATGCAAAACTGCTTATAGGATGCTAGCTAAAATCCTTCAGGTCAGTCGACCCGTCTCTGGGCTCCAAAGGTAGAAATGTTAAAATAGGACCCTTCTCTGGTACTCACAGTGTTAAGAAATATGAGCATAAACCAAAATATCTTAAAGTGATGCAATCAAGATGTCT
Source organism: Xiphophorus maculatus (assembly GCF_002775205.1). Taxonomy (NCBI): domain Eukaryota; kingdom Metazoa; phylum Chordata; class Actinopteri; order Cyprinodontiformes; family Poeciliidae; genus Xiphophorus; species Xiphophorus maculatus. The sequence goes on along the minus strand of NC_036453.1, from coordinate 16,147,344 downwards.
ATGTAATGTGTTGAAAAAGCTTCTATTTAACATTTCAAGAACAGTACAGATTGACACAGATTGGCATAAGATCAATTAATTAAGTATGTAAATAAAGAGGCCAAATGAAAAAAAATATTAGTTAATATTCAGTCCTTTGTTTCGTTACAGAACAACTTAAGTGTAATCAAGTGAACAAACCTCATCTCAGAATAAAATATACTTTTTTTATTTCATATTACAAATCACATTTTATTTCAAGATGTACAAAATACAAAGTGGATTTTTTTTTCTTAAATGCTAAAGTTTGCTGCTATTAGTAAAAATGCATCTGTCTGAGAGCAAAGGCTGAGCTTCAAATAGATCTGCTTCTAAATACACAAAATACTCCCAATTGCAGTTATTTAAAGTTAAAATCTTTATTACACTTTAAATGCTTATATCTCTAATAAGGCAAATGTGCACTTTAGAATAATGTAAACTTTATAAAATCATTTAAAAAAATGTGTATTTACCAGAAGAGACTTTGCAATTCAGTTCTGGCATCCAGATCACAGCGTTTTGTTTGTGGAGTGTTTGACAAAAACCTCAGCACCTGATGCCTGCTGTTGGTCTACAGTCTGTGAACATGTCAGACACAACTCCACACAGACCCTGGAGTCCATTTATGTTTTACAATCACAGCTTATTTTCTTTTACAGGGCTTGCAAAACTGTAAGACAGTTTCTACCCCATTCTTTTGTTGAATAAATCAGAATGTTCTACTTAGGATCTAAGTCCTTTCCACTTTTTACTCTGACATTCAGAGAGTGTGTAATAGAGAGGCTGAAGTGGCCTGTCGGAGGCTTCCTGTGCGTGTGTGTGTGTGTGTGTGTGTGTGTGTGTGTGTGTGTGTGTGTGTGTGTGTGTGTGTGTGTGTGTGTCGTGTGATTTAACTCTGTCCGCTGTGCTCAGACACAGGTTGTAGCACGGGGAGCTGCCCTTACCGCATCTTAAATATGTGTCACTGGATTTCATGGAGCAGAACAGCTTTTTCTGCACATTCTGTCTACACACACAATGAGCTGGACCAGCAATCCAAGTTATCAATGAGTCGTATCAAAACAAAGAGTCAGCACGCAGCTAATGTTAGCCTAGCATTGCAGAAAAAGTGGTCCTGGCTGGGTTAGTGGAAACAAAACGAAGTTCAGAAACAAATGTCAGAACTGCCTGTTTTAAGCTACATAGTCTGATTTATTACCAGTTAACTTGTGTTGGAGCAGCATGCTGATCAAACAGAGTAAATGACTGAGGGGAAACAAAGAGGTGAGTGACAGCGTCCAGATTGTCAATAGTTACTAAATATGAGGGATTCTGATAACATTTATGGTGTTTTTTTCTTTCTGATCAAACTCTCAATCATATACATAGCATTTATTTTGATGAGGCTGTTCAATATGACTGGGTATCTGCCAATGCCTACTGTGCAATCAGGACGTTCCAAGTCATCAGCATACAGAGAAGTGCCAAAGACAGAAGAAAAGACAACGGTTAGGAACACGTTCAAAATTCTTTAAATAGCCTTTTCATGAATACGTTGCATTTCATTTAATCACAACAAAACCATAATACTATAATGGATTCGAACCGCAGTCTTAATGAAATCCTGCAAAGACCCACATGAAAACAAGAAGTGCATTTTTCTAAGACTCTCTCGCTCCACTGTCTCCGCCGCATCTCTCCGGACGTTTGAGAACACCCGGGGTGAGAACCTCCCCAGGGAAATGTCTCATTATGCTCCTTTTCAGGGAAACAATTTGAATAATAATAAAAAAAAACTTCCACAGCACCATGAAAGTCATTTCAGAGATTCAAAGTAGTAGCTGAAGTGCCTTGAGGTAAAAAAAAAAAAAGAAAGAAAAAAAGAAAAACTATTACAAGCAGCATGAGGCTTGCATCTCCAGTGGAAGTGTCAGTGAAATGCTTCTAATGAAGCTTCAGAACCCGGCTGGTGAAACGCTCCACCTGCAGCGTCAGGTCAATCTGCTCTGCGTTGTTCTGGAGGAAAGAGAGTTTTCCCTCTGTCCTCACTGACACGGTCACAGCAAAACTTCTAAGTGTTGAACGGCTTCGTGTTTCTGCTGGGATAGTGAGCTCCGTACTGCGCGGCCATCTCCTCCACCCAGGCCATGCTCCAGTCCCACGCGGGGATGGGCTCCAGCTCCCTGAAGGCATCGCCGTCTGAGCAGAACGACGGGTACAAGGCGCTGAGGGGGGAGGCCGGCGGCGAGAAGTCTGGACACAGGACAAGACAACAATCCGCGCTGAGGACGTTGATCCGATTCAAAGATTCATGAAAATGAAATGGAAAAAAAGCAGTGGCTGTTGAGCCACGTGTCAGCAGAAGTTAAGGTGGTTTTAGTCACGGCAGAAAAGAGCCAAAAGTGAGAGTTTGACAGATGGAATGAATCCTGTGGGGAACGGGCAGAGTGATGGATGAGGTGACAGAGAGGGGCAGAAATTTGAGACTTCAGTTTGATGGAAGATTTTAAAAAGGTGGGAGCAGGAATTGGAATGAATTCATCTCTCTTCAAGCAGCAGGCATGTGCACAACTACATATATATGTACAAACTAGTTTAAATAATCAGCTGCGTCAACTATTGTTCTTCCTTATGCTGATTCTAGAGTGGAAAGTAGAAATTTCATAGAAACGTGAAATCTAAGAAGCTGTCTCTTCAGGCAGGTGCACTGAAGTGCTGCTCTGTGCTACAAGTAAGGAATCACGGCTGAATGGCGCCATCTAGAGGAGAAACATATAAATCACATCTTGGACTGCAAACTGAGATCTTTGGTTTTACCTTCTTCAGTCAGGTAAAGAAGAAGAAGAACCATGCAGCATACATATAGCAACAGCTGCACATGCTGCATTCGGGTACAGCTGGGACACTCAGTTGTTGAAATATCGAAAGTGTTTTAAGTAGTTTTAGTAGTTGTGTTCCAGCCGAACCTCCAGTCAGTTCTTACTTTCTACTCTTTTTTTTTTTTAGGTTTGAGAACCAAATAAAATCAAACTGGTTTCTAAAGATTTGTTGTTTGCTGCTGATTAAGGCTCACAGAATAAACACTGAAACCGTGTACCGTCTGATATACGTCTGATATACATTAATGTGTGTGTGTATAGAGCTCCACTAACTGCTGCCATGTAAGACCCTCCCCTCCCCTCCCCCTCCTACCCGTCAGCGAGGCTGCACTCATGGTCTCTGCGGCCGCGGCCAGCAGGCGAGCGAATGTGGCGCTGTCGTTAGTGTAGCAGCTGTCCACCGAGCTGATGAGGCTGGTCCGGTTGCTGTCCATGTTGCTGTCCATGGCCGAGCTCCAGGTGTTCCACAGGGAGCTGTCCCAGTCACTGTAGCAGGAGGACGGCGAGCTGTGAAAGCCAGAATGACACAGCGCCGCCGGCAACGGCTGGGCTCCTGCGGCCGCGCCATCCTCCGACTCGGCCGAGCCGACCGGCCCACAGATGCTCCCCAGGGTGGAGGTGAAGCTGTGGGGCAGGGAGGGACGCTGCTCAGGGAGAACGCTGCTGAAGCAGAGGCAGACTGTCAGGACACACGTCTGGAACATCTGGAGAGAATGAGGTGTAAACCATCCCTACCTGTATCTCTCAGGGTTAGGAGTGAGCTCCAGGTACTCAGTGGCTTCCTGCGCCGTCAGGGAAGGACTCTGATCAGCCTCCATTAACGTGGAGTAGGATGAAGCAGACAGGTGGCTGTAAGGGGCGCCGCTGTGCTTGTTGGGTCCTGCTTGTCCATGGTAACTTGATGGAGGACTAATTGATGGGATGGAGCCCAGGTCCTCTGTCAGCTTTGTGGAATGACTGGAACTGAACACAGTCAAAACAAACACACAAACAAACTCAGTTCTCATAAAGGAGGAAGAAATCTGTAAGAGTGAATACTGTTTACATGTCTTCCAGCTAAGCACTCTATTAATTAACTTCTATCAGGGAATTTTAGTTAGTTTTATGAACATTTGCCCATATTTTTGAAAAGCCTTATTTTTTTTACTTTTATTTCAGTTAAAGCTGCAGTATGTAACTTATTCAACAACATATTTTCTTCATATTTGTTCAAACTGTCACCACGTGACGGCATACATGTATGAGACAGATAATCTGTAAAAAGGTGGAGTTCCTTCATCTCCTCCCAGTGCTGCTGTTCCCATTCAAAAAGAACAAATCAGAGTCAGGGGGAGGGTCTTGGCGCTGTCAATCAAACACGTGTACACCCTGCTAAATGTGCTATTGGTGGAGAAATAACTTATCATCAGTGGCCATGCTTAGGATTTGTCACAGGCTATGTTGTGGTAAACCAGGTGCAGTGCAGCAGGGAGCAAGGAGCACTAAGACCCTCCTCCTGGCTGCAGCTTTAACAGCAATATTTTCTTCCTTCTAGTTTTCATTATTACGTTAATGATAATAATTAGCTTCCAGACGGCTGGTCGGCTTTGAGAACATGCTGCAGGTCAGATGGCAGGCATGGCAATAAGAACCTGACTTGTCATTTTAACAAAATAACATGTGTGTTTATGCTACAGTTTTGTAAGCAATGTAAATAAAAACAGGTCATGATATTTAAAAAGAAAAAAAAAACAGAAGTTGTATTTTGGAGAAATTTTATGACTATTCATAAAAACAGTGTTGCATCATTTTTATCTGGACCACGCTGACGTGTCTTACCCCTCGTCTGAGGACAGGGTGTTTCTGTCTGCAGCCATCAGCGGTGGGGGGGGCAGCAGGTCCACTAAGTGCAGAGAGGCAGAGTAATGAAGCAAGCGAGAACCAGCAGCTCCTTCCCCGCCCTGAGAAGCTCCACCTGAACACGGTAAAGGAAGTCATGATGATGCTCCAACACTCCAACACTGTCCTGTTGGGAGTGTGTGACAGAAGCACAACATCTGTGTACCGTGGCGCCCTGCTGGTACATGGCTGAGTCTCTGCTTGCAGGCTCTGGAGGGACCGTTCTGGGTTCTGGGTGACAGGACCGGTACGCTGTTCACTGCATGCAGCTCTGCAGAGAGACGGGTCAGAATGAACTGGAACCAAAAATCACACTATAAACCCCAAAAGCAAAACGCTAGCGTCACACTCCCAGCTCTACACCACCTGGCTTCCCGTGGGGTTTTTTCTCCCATGATTCCCTCAGCACCCCCATCTTTGGCTGAGGACGTATGGCCTGTTTCCAGGGCAGAGCCTCCTGGCTGCTGAGGGACGACGACTTGGAGTCAGGCTGGGTGAAGATCTGGATCGTCTCCGCCCCCTGCTGGTGAGGCAAGGCGTGAGCTGCTTTAGGGCAGCGTCCAGGACTGCTGAAGGTCTTCAGGCTGCTGCCCTTCAGGTCCACATAAAACGTTCCGTAGACGCCACAGCTGTCGGTCACCATGGGAACA